>NW_027361739.1:13077500-13650000 GCF_039654945.1 Dendrobates tinctorius | reverse complement strand
AGAACAATTGAAAACCAAATTACAAGAGCCACCAGAATATATCAAGGAATCACCGGCTACATTACAAAGCTAAAGAAGAAAATAACAGGGTGCCTCTAGTGGTTACCTACAATCCAAATCTGGAGATGCTAAGAAGAGCTGCACAGAAATTACAACCTTTACTGCAAAAAGATGCCCGATCACAATCCATTAGAGATGAGCGACTTTGCCTTTTTTTGGGTCGAGTCGGGTTTCATGAAACCCGACTTTCTCAAAAGTCGGGTCGAGCGAAATCGGCCGACTATAGGGAAAAGTCAGAGGCCGACTGGAACACGAAACCCAATGTAAGTCAATGGGAAAGCAAAGTCGGCAGGGAGTGGAGGACAGTAAACACACCTATAGTGCCCATTTCAATGCCAAAAACATCAATTCTTATTACTGAAGCTGGTCAACCTTAATTTACTTCATAATAATGGTTACGCATTGAAAACAGGGGGTTATTTGGCTAAAGTTGTGGGGGGGGGGAAGGGCTGGCTCCAGGTTTTCGTGTGTCCTGGGCCAAAGAGTGTCAGTGCGCCCCTTTACCACATACCACAACTCATGATGCTCCGATACGGCACAGAAATATAGGTATAGTACAATGAGAAATACTTCACTGCTTACATGACATGACTGATCCATTTTAAATTGTACAATAGCTCAAAAAAAGGACAGTATATTACTCCATACAGTATTATGACCATCACATTGTGCGCCATAGAGAATGAGCCCCATATATTTCTCTATACAGAATAACTGGCCACATATAATGTTCCATACAGTATATGATGAGCTCCACATAATGCTACAGTATGTGGTGGTCCCCATGGACGATGCTCCAGTGTGTTATGGGCCAAAATAATGCTCCACATATAATGGGCTCCATTTCTAATGCTCCAGTGTATAATGGGCCCCGTAAATGCTGCTCCAGTGTCTGATGTCCCCAATCTGGAATGCTCCAGTATATGATGGGCCTCATGGATGATGCTCCAGTGTATGATGGGCCCTAATGATGCTCAATATAAAATGGGCAACATTTGCAATGCTCCAGTGTATAAAGGGCCCTGTAAATGCTGCTCCGGTGTCTGATGTCCCCCATTTGGAATTCTCCTGTATATGATGGGCCTGATGGATAATGCTCCAGTGTCTTATGGGCCCTAATAATGCTCCATATATAATGGGCCCCATTTCTAATGCTCCAGTGTATCATGTGCCCCATAGGTGCTGCTCCAGTGTCTGATCAGCCCCATTTGGAATGCTCCAGTATATGATGGGCCTCATGGATGATGCTCCAGTGTATGATGGGCCTCATGGATGATGCTCCAGTGTCTTATGAGCCCTAATAATGCTCCATATATAATGTGCCCCATTTCTAATGCTCCAGTATATCATGTGCCCCATAGATGCTGCTCCAGTGTCTGATCTTCCCCATTTAGAATGCTCCAGTATATGATGGGCCCCATTTTTAACTAACCCAGGCATGGTATGTGAAAAGAGCTCCATGCAGTAATCTGAAGTGTGTGCTGCCGCATCCTTCACTTTTGGTGTGGGTGAAAGACACAAGGAAAGTGGTTGCTCCTGACCAGAAGCCTGCACTTACAACTCAGTGCTTGCATTTTTTTAAACTTCAGAAGAGTAGGCGATAGAGCTGGAGGCTGTTTCAGCAATGTAAGCCAAAAACAGTTCCTGATGCTCCGGCTTTAAAAGCAGTCTACCTACTCCCAGAAAACAGAGCCTTACAGGCCTTCCAGAACTACACCATGACGCAGGCTCAACACCTCCTGCCTTAGCTGCTATTGTGTTTTTGGCACTACCAGCAGATGCACAACCACCACCATCAGTACCAGGTGGCCCCCCACGCCCACGTCTTCTTCCACCATACTTCCTCATGTTTTAGAAAATTAACCCAAAATACCAGCAGATATATGGTACTGTATCAGAAGCGTACAGCTCTATACAGTCTAGGGATAACAGTAAATCTCTGTATATATTTCATGAGTCATACACAGACGCTCACAGGCTCAGTATGGATTACCCAATAAAATAAAAAGGTGAAAAAGGGTACAGTATCTCCAGATGCAAGGTATATATAGTATAGTGTAAACATTCTGAATCTCCGTATACATTTCAGAAGGCAGACACAAACGCTCTCAGGCCCAGTATGGATTACACAAGAATATGAAAAGCTGTAAATGGGTAATGTAACACAAACATACAGCTCTATACTGTGCTGGCCAAATTTGCTTGTGCGACTGCGCTCTGTGGACGAGCTTTCGCTGATAGAGGAGGATCGAAAGCCTGCAGCCAACTGTTTCCTATACCTTGGGCTAGGCAGCACTGTTCCACCGCCGCTGTCCCCAGTGGAGCCTGCATCCACCACATTAACCCAGTGCGCAGTGATGGACACGTAACAGCCCTGGCCAAGCCTACTGGTCCATGCATCTGTTGTGAGGTGCACCTTTCTACTCACTGACTGTTTTGGTGCATGGACAATGTGGTCTTTCACATGCTGGTAGAGGGCTGGGATGGCTTTTCGAGAAAAGAAGTGCCGACTGGGTAGGTCATAGCATGGGACAGCGTAGGCCATGAGGTCGCAGAAAGCTTCGCTTTCAACCAAACGGTAGGGCATCATCTCTAATGAGATTAGTTTGGCAATGTAGGCATTCAAACAAAGTGTACGCGGATGAGAGGATGAGTACTTTCTTGTCCTACTCAGAGTGTCTGGTAGGGTGAGCTGGACTGGAGAGCTGCATATGGGGGAAGTAGCGGTGGACCGGATGGAGTGAGAGGGGGATGGTGATGGTATTGGTGGTGATGGCCAAGATTCAGTGTTGTGTTGCAAAACCATTGTGATTCCTTGAGTGCTTTGGCCTTGCGACGACACCTCCACATTTAGTGCTGGTGGTGTGCTTAACGGTGGCGGTGGTCTTACAGTGGGGGAAGCGATGGAGCGTTGCTGGCTACCTTCAGTCGGAGCAGATGCACATGTGCTACCTGAGGTTTTGTAGTCCGTCCACGCTTGCAAGTGCATGTTGGTGAAATGTCTAAGCATTCAACTGGTATTCAAATTTCTGAGTTGTTTACCTCGGCTAAAGGTCCTTCCGCACTTCTTACAGCTAACCTTTGCCTCATCAGTAGGATTTTGGACAAAGAAGTGCCACACTTCACTCTTCCTACTATGGTATACATTTTCTGGCCTTGCATGCTGTGCTAAGTTGACTGTCTGGCCAAGCTGTCCTGCAACTCTTTTAGTTTTTGTTCCACGCTTTTGGATAGCTACGGGCCGGGCAGATAACCACTGTTGCGATGTCAATGCCTGCTGCGGATCCTTCTCCTTATCTGAACTATTGCCAGCGCCACCCTCCTCCCCCAATGGATGCCAATCCGGGTCAAGAACTGGGTCATCCATCACCTCCTCTTCAAAGTCATCTGCACCTTCCTCTTTACCGTCCTCTGTGTGACCGTGTTAGGTGGTATAGTATGCGGGAAGGGGCACCTGAGTTTCATCAGGGTCAGATTCTGGCTCAATAGACTGCGAGGGCAATGTAGTGCTCTGGGTCGATGTACCAGCAGAATCATCTAGCAGTGGCTGTGCATCAGTGCACTCCATGTCAGATTCATCTTGGACTGGGGAATTCTGGATTTGACTGGATAACCCAGGCATGGTATGTGAAAAGAGCTCAATAGAGTAATCTGAAGTGTGGGCTGCCACATCCTTAACTTTTGGTGGGAGTGAAGGACACAAGGAAAGGTGTTTTTCCTGACCAGAACCCTGCACTGACGACTCCGTGCTTGCAGGTTTCGAACGTTCAGAAGAGGAGACAATAGAGCTGGTGGCTGTTTCGGCAATGTACGCCAAAACCTGTTCCTGATGCTCCGGCTTTAAAAGCGGTTTTCCTACTCCAAGAAAAGGCAACCTTACAGGCCTTCTTGGGCCAGACGATGACGCAGGCTCAACACCTCTTGCCTTAGCTGCTATTGTGCTTTTGCTAGAACCAGCCGATGCACCACCGTCAACCCCCATCAGTACCAGCTGCGCCCCCCTGCCCACATCCGCGGCCTCTTCCACCATACTTCCTCATGTTTGGGAAAATGTACCAAAAATACCAGCAGAGAGATGGTACTGTATGAGGACATCCAGGTGTGTAAGGGGTATTAAAAAAATTAAATCTACGTAGATATTTTGTTAGTCACAGACGCTCTCACAGTATGTATTGGACCGTAATCCAACAAGCAGATATATGGAACTGTATCAGAAGTGTACAGCTGTAAATGCTTTTTGTGTAACTAACAATCTCCGTATATGTATTTACGGAGTGTCACACACACACGCTGACTCTGTATAGATATGACTTTAATGCTAATGGCAGATATACAATACTGTTTGAGAATCGGACAGCTCTATACGGTGTGTTTATGGAAAATTGTCAATCTCCGTCTATTTGTATAGGGACTGACACACGCTGTCTCTGTCTAGTTTTGACCGTATTCAAACAGCAGATGTACGAAACTGTTTGAAAAGCAGACAGCACTCTAAGGTGTAGTTCTGGAAAAACTCCACGGCTTTTTTTTCCAGAGTCACACACAGATAGCTTCTATTTGTCCGTGATACAAGGCGGTACATGGTAGTGTGTGAGGAGCATACACTGCTATACGGTGTCTGTATGGAAAAATGTCAATTTCCATCTATTTGTATAAGGACTGACACACGCTGTCTCTGTCTAGTTTTGACCGTAATCAAACAGCAGATATACGAAACTGTTTGAAAAACGGACAGCTCTCTAAGGTGTAGGTCTGGAAAAATGGAAAAACTCCTCGGCTTGTTCTTTCAGAATCACACCCAGATAGCTTCCATTTGTCCGTGATACCAGCCAGTACACGGTAGTGTGTGAGGAGCGTACACCGCTATATGGTGTGTGAAAAAATGAATGCTCAGTAACTCACCAGGACAAAATAATAAAAGTTGGAGTGCTTTGAAAAAAGCAGTTTGAACAGCAGTGTGCACACAGCAAAGCAGCTAGCAGGTAGTGTTAGCTTTGCACTAGACAAGGCGGCCTTCCCGGAGAGGACCCTCTGGACCGTGACACCGAGGGTCCCCGGACGAGCAACCAGGTGGAACCAACCCCTATACAGGGATCGTTAGGAGCAGGTCCAGGGGTCCGAATGCCACGGCAGCCGGAACCAAGAGGGGCGGCTCGGAGTGGAGTGCAGGGACTAACATGGGAAGGCAGGTCTGGAGTAGAACAGTAGGTACAGACACGGGTAGACCGGACTGGAACAGAGCTGCAGGTACGGACACAGATAGGCAGGACCGGAGCGGACACAGGTAGGCTGGACTGGAACAGGACTGCAGGTATGGACACAGACAGGCAGGACCAGAGTAGGACAGCAGGTACGGACACGGATAGGCTGGACTGGAACAGGACTGCAGGTGCGGACACAGACAAGCAGGATCGGAGTAGGACAGCGAGTACGGACACGGGTAGGCTGGACTGGAACAGGACTGCAGGTGCGGACACAGACAGGCAGGACCGGAGTAGGACAGCAGGTACGGACACGGGTAGGCTGGACTGGAACAGGACTGCAGGTGCGGATACAGACAGGCAGGACCGGCGTAGGACTGCAGGTACGGACACGGGTATGCTGGACTGCAAGGAAGAACAAGGCAGTGAGAGAGAGTGGAAGCTGCTAAGCAAACCACAGGACCTAGATGGATGTCAGAACAACAACGATCAGGCGCCTCCATTAAGGGAGGGCGGCCTGATATACCCGCAGACGTGCTCCCATTGGTCCGGCGGTGCTACCGGGTCAGGGCACCGCCGGCCGTTAAGATCACAGGCAGAGGGCTGGCCGCGGCCTATGTCGCATGTGCAGAGCACGCAATGATGTCACAGGCTGCGAGCCGGTAAGAGGAGGACGACGTCGCTGGAGCAGGAGGGAGCGAGGCTGCGTCGCTGGGTAAGAATGAGCGCTCGCGATGGGGGGGGGCGGCGCATGACTGGAGGCACGGGGACCGTGACAGTACCCTCCCCCTTAAGCCGCTCCCTGCTGTGATTGAGAAGAAATCTGAGAATGCGTGGAGCGTTGATGTTCTCCCGGGGCTCCCAGGACCTCTCCTCAGGACCAAAACCCCTCCAGTCAATAAGGAAAAAGGTCTTCCCTCTAACTCTCCACATGGCGAGAATATCTCTTATCTCGAAGGTGTCATCGGAACCCACTGGCCGAGGAGCAGGACACGGTGAAGGGTGGAACTGATTTAGTACCACAGGTTTCAGGAGAGAGACATGGAAGGTGTTCGGGATGCGGAGCGAAGCAGGTAACCTCAACTTGCAGGCGACTTCATTGACACGATCCAGGATCTCAAAAGGGCCAATGTACCAGGGACCCAGCTTGTAAGAGGGTAACTTTAACCGGATATACTTGGACGAGAGCCAGTCCTTTTCCCCGATGCGAAATGGTGGAGGATCCAACCTCCTCTTGTCTGCGTGATTCTTCATCCGCTCACTAGCCCTTTTGAGGGCTGTATTGGTCTCGGACAAGATTTCAGAAATTTCTTGGGACAAGGAGTTGGCTGCCGGTACCTCGGAGGTTTAGACTACAGGATGAGGTATACTTGGGTGCTTGCCATACACCACGAAAAAGGGCGACTTGGTAGAGGATTCACTGACATGATTGTTATAGGCAAACTCTGCCCACGGAAGCAGGTCAACCCAGTCATTCTGATGGGCATTGGAGAAATGACGAAGGTATGCAGTCAACGTCTGGTTGGTTCGCTCTACTTGCCCATTGGTCTGCGGATGATAGGCAGAAGAGAAGTCCAGGGATATATTCAGAAGTAGGCAAAGCACTCTCCAAAACTTGGAAGTAAACTGGACTACACGATCAGACACGGTCTGTCGAGGTAGGCCGTGAAGCCTAAAAATCTGATGGACAAAAATCTTGGCTAGTCCAGGTGCAGAAGCAAGGCCGCTCAAAGGAATAAAATGTGCCATTTTGGAGAAGCGGTCCACAACCACTAGAATCACCGTACAGCCGGAGGAGCGGGGCAAATCAGTGATAAAGTCCAAGGCAACATTCTCCCAAGGTGATGTAGGTACCGGCAGAGGAAGCAGCAGACCAAACGGAGGCCGACGAGGTGTTTTATTCCTAGCGCAGGAGGAACAGGAGGCAACGAAGTCAGCTACATCTTGGCGGAGAGTTGGCCACCAATAATACCGGGATATGAGAGCAAGGGTCTTCTGGATTCCGGCATGGCCAGCCAATTTAGAGGAATGCCCCCAAAGAAGAACTTTTCTTTTGGCACTCTCCGGCACGAGAGTCTTGCCAGGAGGTGGAGAAAGCAGCCTCAGCGGTGCCACGGTGATAATCTTCGCGGGCTCGATGATTTGGGACGGTTCCTCCGCAACCTCTGGCGGTTGAAAGACTCTGGACAGGGCATCGGCTTTGGTGTTTCTGTCCCCAGGGCGAAAGTGGAGCTCAAAATCAAAGCGAGCAAAAAACAAGGACCATCTGGCCTGTCGAGGATTAAGTCTCTGGGCAGACTGAAGGTAGGCCAGATTCTTGTGGTCCGAGTAAACGACAAATGGGTGGACTGCTCCCTCCAGAAGATGACGCCACTCCTCCAATGCCAATTTGATGGCCAAAAGCTCACGGTCGCCAATCGAGTAATTACACTCGGAAGAGGAGAAGGCTTTGGAGAAGAATCCACAAGGGCGTAGGTGCCCAGAAGAGGTTTTCTGGGATAAGACAGCCCCGACTCCTGTCGAGGAGACGTCCACCTCCAGCACGAAAGGTTTGCCGCTCTCAGGACGGGACAACACAGGAGCCATGGAAAAAGCCCGTTTTAGCGACTGGAAGGCCTCCTCGGCCTCTGGCGTCCAGGAGTTAGAAGAGATCCCCTTACGGTTAAGGGCGGAAATTGGCTTGGAAAGTGAAGAAAAGTGTGGAATAAACTGCCTGTAGTAGTTGGCGAATCCGAGAAAACGTTGGATGGCTCTTAGGCCGACAGGACGGGGCCATTTGAGAATGGCGGACAGTTTCTCTGGATCCATCTGCAGCCCGGTGTCGGAGACAATGTAGCCCAGAAATGGCAGCGAGGTTTGCTCCAACAGGCATTTCTCCATCTTGGCATACAAACGATTCTCCCGAAGACGCTGAAGAACCAGGCGGACAGTCCTCCTTTGGGATGGAAGATCAGAGGAGAAGACAAGGATGTTGTCCAAGTACACTACCACACAGGAGTACAGGAGATCCCGAAAGATCTCATTGACGAATTCCTGGAACACAGCCGGAGCGTTGCACAGACCGAAAGGCATCACAAGGTACTCATAGTGACCGTCACGGGTGTTAAAGGCGGTCTTCCATTCATTGCCGGCACGGATGCGGATAAGATTGTATGCTCCCCTGAGATCCAACTTGGAGAAGATCCGTGCCCCTCTGAGACGGTTGAACAACTCCGGAAGGAGGTACCGGTTCTTGATGGTGATGTTGTTTAGACCCCTATAGTCGATGCATGGGCGTAGCGAGCCGTCCTTCTTTTTAACAAAGAAGAAACCGGCTCCTGCGGGGGAGGAGGACTTCCGAATAAAACCTTTGGCAAGATTCCCCTGGACGTATTCAGACATGGCTGCAGTTTCCGCGGGAGAGAGTGGGTAGATTCTACCCCTAGGAGGAGTGGAACCAGGGATTAACTCGATAGGACAGTCGAAGGACCGGTGTGGTGGAAGGACCTCCGCCTCCTTCTTGTCAAAGACGTCTGCATAGGACCAGTAGGCCGAAGGAAGCCCTGAAAGCTCCAGAGGTGGACGCGCGGAGACAGTTGGACAAATAGGTTTCAGGCACCGGCCTTGACACGCATCTCCCCAGCGCAAAACCTCTCCCGATGACCAGTTGAGAACCGGCTGATGAGTCCGTAGCCACGGGAGACCAAGCAGAATGGCATGAGACAGATTGGGCAACACATAGAAGGCCACTTTTTCCCGGTGGAGAGCGCCGATTTGCAAAACCACCTCCTCTGTGACCGCCGTGATGGGTTCCTGTAGTGGTCTGCCGTCCACAGAAGCGGTCAGTCTGGGATTCTTCAGGGTAACCACGGGAATCCGATACTTGTCCACCACTTCACGCCGGATGAAGCTACCTGCAGCGCCCGAATCCACGTAGGCCACCTCGGACCCATGCCTCTCCCCTGAAAGTAAAAGAACAGATAACGTGAGAGCTTGAGAGGAATCATTTACACCTAGGGAGGCCTCTCTTACCTGACCTAGGTGGAAGAGTTTCCCGGTCTCTCAGGGCAATAACGGATGAAGTGGGATGCTCCTCCACAATAAAGACAGAGACCCTGCGCCCGTCTCTCTTTCTGATGTGTCTCAGCCATCCGGACCCAGTCTACCTGCATGGGCTCAGGAGGCGGAGTGACCAGACGCAGCTGGTCGCGGACTAAACGAGTAGTGGTCAGGGCTGGCCTAGTAGGTCTCCTGTCCCTAGCTGACTCCCGCGCGCGCTCCTGGAACCGGAGGTCTATTCGAGTTGCCAATGAGATAAGGTCCTCGAGAGTGGTGGGAGTATCCCGACCCGCTAATTCATCCTTTATCCTGCCCGACAACCCACGCCAGAAGGCTCCGACCAATGCCGCATTATTCCAACCCAATTCAGAAGACAACGTGCGGAACCGGATGGCGTTCTGACCAACCGTCAGGTTGCCCTGGTGAAGGTTGAAAAGCGACTCGGTGAGGGAAGCTACCCTTCCCGACTCATCAAACACTCTACGAAAGGTGTCCAGGAAAACCAGAATGTTTGAAACCACGGGGTCATCCCTCTCCCAGAGAGGATTCAGCCAGGATAAGACCTCCCCCCCCAGATGGGACATGATAAAGGCCACCTTGGCCCTATCGGAGGGATACTGGTGAGGCTGAAGCTCGAAGTGCAGGCTACATTGGTTTAAGAACCCTCTACACTGTTTGGGGTCACCACTGTACTGAGGTGGCTTGGCAAAGCGAGTAGAGGGAAGCGAGGCGGGACCGGGGGTAGCGGCCGAGGCTGCAGCGGCGGACTGGAGAGCCCCCAAACGGTTGTCTACAGAGTCCATATAGGACAGAATATGGGACTGGGCGTCGCGCTGTTGACCCAGTTCCTGCTGGAGGCTGGCCAACTAGGCGGCGTTCCCTGGATCGGCAGCCTGTAGGGCAGACAGGCGTGACTCCATGGACTTCATTACGGACATGATGCGCCCCTGGTTCTCCCGTAAAAAGAGCAACTCCTTTTGACCGGGAGCCGAGGCACCGGCGGGATCCATGGCCTGATCGTACTGTTAGCTTTGCACTAGACAAGGCAGACTTCCCGGAGTGGACCCTCTGGACCGTGACACCGAGGGTCCCCGGACGAGCAACCAGGTGGAACCGACCCCTATACAGGGATCGTTAGGAGCAGGTCCAGGGGTTCGAATGCCACGGCAGCCGGAACCAAGAGGGGCGGCTCGGAGTGGAGTGCAGGGACTAACACGGGAAGGCAGGTCTGGAGTAGAACAGTAGGTACAGACACGGGTAGACCGGACTGGAACAGAGCTGCAGGTACAGACACAGAGGCAGGACCGGAGTGAACACAGGTAGGCTGGACTGGAACAGGACTGCAGGTATGGACACAGACAGGCAGGACCGGAGTAGGACAGCAGGTACGGACACGGGTATGCTGAACTGCAAGGAAGCACAAGGCAGTGAGAGAGAGTGGAAGCTGCTAGGCAAACCACAGGACCTAGATGGATGTCAGAACAACGATCATGCGCCTCCATTAAGGGAGGGCGGCCTGATATACCCGCAGATGTGCCCCCATCGGTCCGGCGGTGCTACCGGGTCAGGGCACCGCCGGCCGTTAAGATCACAGGCAGAGGGCCGGCCGCGGCCTATGGCGCATGCGCAGAGCACGCAATGATGTCACAGGCCGCGAGCCGGTCAGAGGAGGACGGCGTCACTGGAGCAGGAGGGAGAGGGGCTGCGGCGCCGGGTAAGAATGAGCGCTCGCGACGGGGGGGCGGCGCGGCACACGACTGGAGGCACGGGGACCGTGACAGGTAGCCTTAAAAGGCAGCCTAATCACCACCAGCGCTGCTGCACACAACAAAAATCCTCCCCTTTCACAGCACACTAACTGTACAGTGAAAAGCGCTATCAGCAGAAGCAGTTTTTTTTCTTGTTCCCTGCCTAACGCTCTCCCTGTTCAGAATCAGCAGCAACTCCTCTCCCTATTCTAAGATCGGCAGAAGTAAGATGGCGGTCAGCGGTTACAGCTTTTATACCCACTGTGACGTCACACAAAGCCAGCCAATCACTTCAATGCCCTTCTCCAAGATGGTGGTGGCCGCTGCCCATGTCATCGCGTTGCTCACAGTGTGCGTCCTCCATCATTGGCTGAGAAAAGGCACTGGAAGCATTATTTGAAACGCGACTTTGGCGCTCTGATCGGAGACCTCATGGCCGACCTCACGCTATGGTCGGCAAAACCCGACTTTAGCTAAAGTTGGCTATTTTTGAATTTGACCGACCCGTTTTGCTCAACTCTACAATCCATATTTCCAGACCCCCCACTGCTGTGTTTTAGGCAGCCCCCAAATTTAAGAAGCATAATTGTCAGAAGCTCCCTGTCCTCTCCAACAGCTGCAGGAACCTTTCCTTGCAACCTGAAAAAATGTAAAACCTGTCCATTTATAATGACCACGGACAAGATAAAGAACCCCAACTCACATCAAGACTACAAGATCTCAGGTACTTTCAGCTGCATCACATCTAATGTGGTGTACTTAATTATTTGTACTAAATGTCCTACTGGGGGTTTGTATGTGGGGGAGACAGGGCAAAAACTGAGAACAAGGATGAATTCTCATCGTCACACAATATGAGAAAAAAGAATGGATCTGCCTGTTGCAAAACATTTTTGTATCCCTGGTCATAGCATGATGGACATTAAATTACTTGTATTAAAAGGTAACTTCAAGTCTCAGAGAGAGAGAAGAATCTCAGAGTACAAATTTATGAAAACTTTCCACACATTCAGTGCAGGAATGAATGTGTCGCATGGATTTATGTCTTTTTATATCAATTAAGGAATTTGCTCTTCAGACCTTCTGGGGTCATCACAACACAGAACCAGACAGCAGTCAGAGGGCAATAAAACCTTCACACTGCTTATCTATGATGTTAGGGCTGGCGGAACGCACCAAATTATAAAATAGTAGTAGGTGCGTTCGCAGCCCGGGGTCCACCGTGCAGAGGTGGTACACTACTGCTAGATAATGGCGGAAGAATTAAGCGGTGAGAAAGCAGTCACACATGGGTTACGTCACCCAATGTGAACAGGAGCGAACTCTGTTAATGCACAGAGCCGCACAACCGCTGAACGTAGATGCCGGAGCCTGTTTAGCTCACAGAGCCCGGCCAAAAGAGCGCACAGTGTACGGCCACAGAACTCTACCCCAAGGACACGGGGTTAGAGTCCCTCTAGGCCCACAGAGCGTGCGGTGTCGCTGCCGCGAGCGCCGCTATAGACGCTGGCTATGAAGTGAGGAGCACGTGCACAGAGGCGTGCCGAGTCCCTGGTGAGGACTGATGCCTGACCTACCTATGCTTAAGGCCTGTTTCACACATCCGTTTTCTGTGTCCGCCAAACGGATCCATTTCCGTTTTTTGCCGCAAACGGATGCTACCGGATCCGTTTTTTTGACGGATCCGCGGTAGCCGCTAATGCAAGTCTATGGGGAAAAAAACGGATCCGCCAAAAACATGGCGGATCCATTTTTTAACGGAAAACGACGGATTTGGATGGATTTTAAAAAACGGAAGTGTGATCCAGGCCTAAGCCTGGGCGCTAGCAGGCTAGGCTGCACAACACATGCATACCAAGGGTAGGGGTTTCTTAATGAGTCATTCACCAGAGACATTCATACGTGCATACATCACTCACTCCACATAATCTGTAAATACAGTCTATCCTAGCGCATGGCCGAGCGGCCATGCGAACCTTTTATAGCCGCGAGTGTCCGGGACCTTCCTGGCTTCTCGGATGGGCCAACCTGAACAGGAGCAGGACCTGAGCACGTGACCTTCGACTCAACGGGCATGCTCAGTGGCCCGACATGAGGACTTAGTCCCTGGAGAATCTCGCTGCTTAGCAGCCTGCATTGCCAAAGCTGTGCCAGAGGTGGCAGTAGCAAGCAAACCCATGGAGCTGGTCTGGGCAGAGCACTGGGACCGATGAGCAACCTCCTCTGTGGCTGGAGAGGAATGGGAGACCACAGGAAGCAAGGCTCAGGATTCTCGCTGTGCAGCGACAGGAACCCGACGCCTAATATATGCACTGTTCCAATATTTATGCTTATCCCTCTCCCATAATGACTATACTGCTTCACATCACTTGTCTTAGCTATTGCGTTATTTCTGTGCTGTCTTGTGTATAAATATGTGATTCTTCAGATTTTGTATTAGGTAGCCTGATGAAGAGACCTGCGTAGTTTCGAAAACTTGCAATTTGTTACCATCTTTTCAGTTAGCCATTAAAAGGTATCAACCACTGAGGACTCTCAATTCTATATATTCTTCTGTTCACACTGTGGTCATTTCACAGACAAAACCAAAGAAAAAAAAACAAAAACGTAAACCCTGTAGTAAGTAAATAAGTAAATTGTAATAGTACATATAAATAACTGAGGATACTTAGTTAACACTATTTAGATCAAAAAGCTTAAAAGCCTTCTCACTGTGACAAGGTGTACGCAGTCAAAAAAGTCCTAACCTGTCTCTAATATTAAAACCTTACATTGTGTTAGCCAACCTCAAAGCAGATGAATGCAGAGCAGGGCAGGAGCCCAACTGTTCAGACACCTACACACGGGAAGCTATATAGATGGCATCTAGATTAACCCCTTCCTGACATCCGACGGTATATTCCGTCCATGGGACCTGGGCCCCTATGCCCATGGACGGGATAGTACGTCGGGCGCGATCAGCGGCACCCACGTGGTGAGCGCCGCTGATCGCGGCCGGGTGTCAGCTGATTATCACAGCTGACACCCGGCACAATATGTCAGGGGCGGTCACGGACCGCCCCCGACACGTTAACCCCTTGCACACCGCGATCAAACATGATCGCGGTGTACCGGGAGTTAAAGGGAAGCATCGGCAGGGAGGGGGCTCCCTCCGTGCTTCCCTGAGACCCCCACGGCAGCGCAATGTGCAGCGCTGCTGTGGGGGACTCCTTTCCTCCAGGCCCCCGAATCCAAGATGGCGACGGGGGCCTTCGGGGGCCTGAGGAAGCTGGCTTCCTCAGTGCCTGCAAAGCGCAGGCATGAGGAAGCCTTCTGCAGTGCCTGTGTCAGATCGCTGATCTGTCACAGTGATCTGTGATGTGACAGATCAGCGATCTGTCACAGGACAGTGATGTCCCACCTGGGACTATTTAATAAAGTAAAAAAAAAAATAAAAAAAAGTGCAAAAATAATTAAAAAAAAATCGCCAAATAAATTAGAAAAAAAAAAAAAAATTCCCCCAATAAATCCATTTTTTGGAAATAATAATAAAAAAAACAATAAAAGTACACATATTAGGTATAGCCGCGTCCGTAACGACCCGCCCTATAAAACTGTCCCATTAGTTAACCCCTTTAGCGAACCCCTTAAAAAATAAAAATAAAAAACGAAGCAAAAAATAATGATTTATTATCATACTGCCAAACAAAAAGTGTAATAACGCACGATCAAAAAGACGCATATAAATATCCATGGCACAGCTGAAAACGCCATCTTGTCCCGCAAAAAACGAGCTGCCACACAGCATCATCAGCGAAAAAATAAAAAAGTTATAGCTCGCAGAATAAAGCGATGCAAAAATAATTATTTTTTATATAAAATAGTTTTCATTGCATAAAACCGACAAAACATAAAAGACCTAAATGAGGTATCGCTGTAACCGTACTGACCCGAAGAATAGAACCGCTTTATCAATTTTACCGCACGCGGAACAGTGTAAACGCACCCCCCCAAAAGAAATTCATGAAACGCTGGTTTTTCTTCATTCTGCGTCCCAAAAATCGGAATAAAAAGCGATCAAAAAATTTCACGTGCCCGAAAATGATACCAATAAAAACGTCAACTCGTCCCGCAAAAAATAAGACCTCACATGACCCGGTGGGTCAAAATACGGAAAAATTATAGCTCTCAATATGTGGTGATGCAAAAACTATTTTTACAATAAAAAGCGTCTTTTAGCGTGCGACAGCTGCCAAAAATAAAAACCGCCATAAATAGTAAATCAAACCCCCCGTTATCACCCCCTTAGTTAGGGAAAAATAATAAAATAAAAAAAATGTATTTATTTCCATTTTTCCATTAGGGTTAGGGCTAGGGTTAGGGCTAGGGGTGTGTTGGGGTAGGGTTAGGGCTAAGGTTAGGGTTAGGGTAGGGTTAGGGCTAGGGTTAGGGTTAGGGTTAGGGCTAGGGGCATGTTGGGGTTCGGGTTGGAGTTAGAATTGGGGGTTTCCACTGTTTGGGCACATCAGGGGCTCTCCAAATGCAACATGGCGTCTGATCTCAATTCCAGCCAATTCTGAGTTGAAAAAGTCAAATGGTGCTCCTTCCCTTTCAAGCTCTTCCATGCGCCCAAACAGTGTTTTACCCCCACATGTAGGGTATCAGCCTACTCAGGACAAATTGCAAAACAATTTTTGGGGTCCAATTTCTCCTGTTACCCTTAGGAAAATAAAAAATTGGGGGCAAAAATATCATTTTTGTGGAAAAAATGATTTTTTTATTTTCACGTCTGAGTGTTATAAACTTCTGTGAAGCACTTGGGGGTTCAAAGTGCTCACCACACATCTAGATAAGTTCCGTGGGGGGTCTAGTGTCCAAAATGGGGTCACTTGTGGGGAGTTTCAATAGTTTAGGTACATCAGGGGCTCTCCAAACGCACATGACACCCGCAGACCATTCCATCAAAGTCTACATTCCAAAACGTCACTACTTCCCTTCCGAGCCCCGACGTGTGCCCATACAGTAGTTTTCTCCCACATATGGGGTATCAGCATACTCAGGACAAATTGGACAACAACTTTTAAGGTCCAATTTCTCCTGGTACCCTTGGGAAAATAAAAAAATGGTGACTAATAGATCATGTTTGTGGAAAAAATACGAATTTTTTATTTTCATGCCCGGGCGTTATAAACTTCTGTGAAGCACTGGGGGGTTCAAAGTGCTCACCACACATCTAGATAAGTTCCTTGGGGGGTCTAGTTTACAAAATGGTGTCATTTGTGGGGGGTTTCCACTGTTTAGGTACATTAGGGGCTCTCCAAAGGCAACATGACACCCGCAGACCATTCCATCAAAGTCTGCATTCCAAAACGTCACTACTTCCCTTCCGAGCCCCGACGTGTGCCCATACAGTAGTTTTCTCCCACATATGGGGTATCCGCATACTCAGGACAAATTGGACAACAACTTTTGGGGTCCAATTTCTCCTGGTACCCTTGGGAAAATAAAAAAATGGTGACTAAAAGATCATGTTTGTGGAAAAAATACGAATTTTTTATTTTCACGCCCGGGCGTTATAAACTTCTGTGAAGCACTGGGGGGGTCAAAGTGCTCACCACACATCTAGATAAGTTCCTTAGGGGGTCTAGTTTCCAAAATGGTGTCAATTGTGGGGGGTTTCCACTGTTTTGGTACATCAGGAGTTTTCCAAACGCGACATGGTGTCCGATCTCAATTCCAGCCAAAAACGTCAAATGGCGCTGCTTCCCTTCCGAGCTCTGCCATGCGCCCAAATAGTGGTTTACCCCCACATGTGGGGTATCAGCGTACTCAGGACAAATTGCACAATAACTTTTAGGGTCCTGTTACCCTTGGGAAAATAAAAATTGGGGTGAAAAGATCATTTTTGTGGAAAAAATATGATGTTTTAATTGTACCGCTGTACGTTATAAACTTTTGTAAAGCCCTTGTGGGTTCAAAGTTCTCACCACATATCTAGATAAGTTCCTTGGGGGGTCTAGTTTCCAAAATGGGGTCACTTGTTGGGAGTTTCCACTGTTTAGGTACATCAGGGACTCTCCAAACGTGACATGGCGTCCAATCTGAATTCCAGCCAATTTTGCATTGAAAAAGTCAAACGGCGCTCCTTCCATTCTGAGCTCTGCCATGCGCCGAAACAGTCGTTCCCCCCCACATATCAGGTATCTGCGTACTCAGGACAAATTGCACAATAACTTTTGCAGTCCAATTTCTCCTGTTACCCTTGGTAAAATAAAAAAAATTGATCCTGAATTTTTTTTTTATGAAAAAAAGTTAGATGTTCATTTTTTTTTAAATATTCAAAAAAATTCCTGTGAGGCACCTAAAGGGTTAATAAACTTCTTGAATGTGGTTTTGAGCACCTTAAGGGGTGCAGTTTTTAGAATGGTGTCACTTTTGGGTATTTTCTATCATATAGACCCCTCAAAGTGGCTTCAAATGTGATGTGGTCCTAAAAATAAAATGGTGTTGTAAAAATGAGAAATCGCTGGTCAACTTTTAACCCTTATAACTTCCTAACAAAAAAAAATTTTGGTTCCAAAATTGTGCTGATGTAAAGTAAACATGTGGGAAATGTTAGTTATCAAGTTTTTTGTGTGCCGTATCTCTGTGATTTAAGGGCATAAAAATTCAAAGTTGGAAAATTGCAAAATTTTCAAAATTTTCGTCAAATTTCCGTTTTTCTCACAAATAAACGCAAGTTATTTGAATGAAATTTTACCACTAACATGAAGTACAATATGTCACGAGAAAACATTGTCAGAATCACCGGGATCCATGGAAGCGTTCCAGAGTTATGACCTCATAAAGGTACAGTGGTCAGAATTGTAAAAATTGGCCCGGTCATGAACGTGCAAACCACCTTTGGGGGTGAAGAGGTTAAAGAGAACCTGCCATTTGGATCATCCACGTTAAACTAAAGGTATGGGCAGAATTGAGCAGAGATCTCATTCTGTGCATTTTCCTGAAGACCACTGGAGGTCGATCAGCGCATGCGCCAGTGCCATTTCCATAAAGACCGCCACCAGCAAGAGCACCGCCCAGAGCTAAGAATGCGCCAGCCTGAAATTTAAATGAATGCAAGATGATGAATGCAACAGAGACAGTGGAGGGTTTGTGGCTAAGGTCTCTCAGCTGAAGACCTTACTCACAGTCCTGCCCACAAATTCCACCCCAAAGCAAGAAGCACCTAGGAAACCGAAATTTATCATGATGATTTAACAAAAACCAGGCTGCAGATTTTTACACTAAATGTATGTATTAAATCAATATGACAGCATCATTCTGCCCATACCTTTAGTTTAACATGGATGATCCTGATGACAGGTTCTCGTTAAGTCCTCATGGTTTACCCCATTTTTTGTGTCTGATATTATTTTTGTATTTAAATATAAAACATATCCAGGGATTCATCTTATGATCCTGAATTGTCTCTTGGAAACTTATAATTGGCTTGCTATTAGTATATAAAGGCCAAAAACTTCATCAATGTCATTATGGAGCACTGAAGATACTTTTGTAATTTTCAATACACCTGGTCAAGTGTTGGGACAAAATCATCAAGATTACATAAAGTGTCTTGATATTATACTCAAAAAGAGTGGAGTCATGACACAGGGTCAGGTGGAGAGTCATAAATATAATTATGTACTAGCTGAAGAGCCCGGCGCTGCCCGGGCATAGTAACTAACTACGGTTAGTTATAACAAATTATAATGATTATATCTATATATATAAAGCTGAGTGTAGAGCCCTGCCCATTCCGCATAGCCACATTCACTACAATATCCCACATCATCCCGTCAGCCAGAGCCACCAGACTACTACCCCTAATATCCCACATCATCCCATCAGCCAGAGCCACCGGATTACTACCCCTAATATCCCACATCATCCCGTCAGCCAGAGCCACCGGACTACTACCCCTAATATCCCACATCATCCCATCAGCCTGGGGTCAGAACCAGAGTGCTGAGTGAAACGGTCCTAACTTCCATACCGGGGATCCTGTTAAGAGAGGCCTGACATCAGAACCAGAGCGCTGAGTGGATTTGCCCTGACTTCCATACCAATCATCCCTTTAATAGAAGCCTGGGGTGAGAATCAGTGCACTGAGGGATTTACCCTAAGTTCCATACCAGAGATCCCTTTAACCCCTTTCTGCCATATGACGTACTATCCCATCCATGTGCTCTGGGACTTAGTCCCCAAGGACGGGATAGTACATTATAGCGATCAGTGAGCGCTGCTGTGATTATCACAGATGACACCCGGCACTATGTGTCAGGGGCGGTCATGGACCGCCCCCGACATGTTAACCCCTGGCACACTGCGATCAAACATGATCGCAATGTACCGGTGGTTTAGGGAAGCATCAGCAGGAAGGGGGCTCCCTCCGTGCTTCACTGAGACCCCCGCAGCGCTGCTGCAGGGGCCTCCTTCCCTGCAGGTCCCCGGATCTAATATGGCGGCGGGGACCTTCAGGTGCCTGCAGGGAGACGGCTTCTTCACTGCCTGCAAAGCGCAGGACACATATTTAGTATCGCCGCGTCCGTAACAACCCCCCCTATAAAACTGTCGAATTAGTTAACCCCTTTAGCGAACCCTTAAAAATAAAAAACAAAGCAAAAAATAATTCTTTATTATCATATCGCCGAACAAAAAGTGCAATAACGCGCAATCAGCAAGACGGATATAAATAACCATGGTACCGCTGAAAATGTCTTCTTGTCCCGCAAAAAACGAGCCACCACACAGCATCATCAGCAAAAAAATAAAAAAGTTATAGCTCACAGAATAAAGCTATGCAAAAATAATTATTTTTTTATATAAAATTTTTTTCATTGCATAAAAGCACCAAAACATGCAAAAAGACATAAATGAGGTATCGCTGTAACCGTACTGACCTGAAGAATAAAACGGCCTTATCAATTTTATCGCACGCGGAACGATGTAAACGCACCCCCCAAAAAAAAATGCTTGAATTGCTGGTTTTTGTTAATTCTGCGTCCCAAAAATCGGAATAAAAAGCAATCAAAAAATGTCACGTGCCCCACCTCATTGGATAAAGAACTTACTCGCCTTTCTCTTCTCCCGCTCTCTTGGGTGGCGAGAATGCAGACTTTTAAAATGATCTGTCTCCCAAAAATTATCTACTTACTTCGGTGCCTGCCCCTAACAATTTAACAATTCCGCAACGGTATCTCACCAAAATTCATTCGCTAATGAATAAATTTATATGGGCTGGGAAAAAACCTAGAATAGCCCTGAGATGTATGCATGCCCCGTTCAGTGGTGGAGGAATGGGTATTCCTAATATTCTAACATATCACAGAGCTGCTATCCTGGAACCGGCTCGAGATTGGTGGAAGAATGATTCAGACTTGAGATGGTTACAGATTGAGTACACCTGGGCACAGGCCCACTCCCCTAAACAATTCATAGACTCCCTGCTCCTAACCCCTTCGCCCCCCGGCGATCTTCTACCCACCACAGCAGCTCTAAAGAAAGCTTGGTCCTTATGGAGCAAGCCAGTGTCACAGGCTCTAGGTCCCAGCCTTCCCCTTAGATCGCTGGAAGCCTTCATTCCGAATTTGAATCTTGCCGCCTGGACACGTGGAGGTCCAATTACCCTAGCAGATCTCTATAGAGAAGGCGTCCTACTCCCGTACTCAGAAATGTGTGTTAAATTTAACCTCCCCCGACACAGTTTATTCCAGTTTTTTCAAATACGTCACTTCCTTCAGTCCGCTCCTCACCTACCGGTTCCCACAACAGCCGACCACGCCGCAATTAAAAAATTCTTTCAAAATAGCAAAATTAAAGGCCTTTCATACATCCATAACCTGCTAAACTCCCCGGAACCGGACAAACAATTGCCGTATATGCTCAAATGGGAAAAAGATCTAGCCTCTCAGCTTCCGGCGCAAGAATGGTTCGCGGCCTCAAAATGGATCCACAAATTCTCTTCATGTCTCAATCACATAGAGCAATTAAAAAAGGTTCATCTGCGGTGGTACAACTCCCCTACTAAACTGGCTTCTTTTTCCCCACATATGTCACCTTTGTGCTGGAGGGGCTGCAACCACAGGGGCACCTTGTGTCATATGTGGTGGTTTTGCCCTAAGTTATCTAACTTCTGGCAGGAGGTGTTCAATCTAATCCATGAGGTTACTAGTCTCCGTCTTTCCCCAAACCCAACCTTAGCGGTGCTACACATTGGCCTAGATGGGATCCCGGATCTTTTAAAAAACATCATTTCTCACATTCTCATAGCCGGCAGGTACTGTGTGGCATACAAGTGGAGGTCGGTGTGCCCCCCTACAAAAACAGAACTAATTGAGAGGATCAACCTACACTGGCTATACGAAACCAACTTGACCCCCAATCTAGAGAAGAGAACGGTGAGACTTAAACAATGGCATCAGCGGGCCACTTCCCTTTATGCAACGGCCCTCCCCCAGATACAGACACCTACACCATAAATAAATTGATTGTGCCTAAGAATGCCATGCATGTAGAGCTGCTTCCCTTCCCCCTCTCCCCCCCCTCTCCCCGCTCCTATGTTCAAGTTGTTGTTGGAAGGGGTATTTAATGTCCCAGATTGATATCCTAATAATGGCTCGAGGTTATTCCACCTCTTGCTACTCATTGCTCCTGTTCTTGATGTTTTTGTATGAGAAGTTTGTATTTTTTCTGAAAACTCAATAAAACCTTTATGATTAAAAAAAAATGTCACGTGCCCGAAAATGGTACCAATAAAAACGCCATCTCGTCCCGCAAAAAATAAGACCTCACGTGACTCGGTGGGTCAAAATATGCAAAAATTATAGCTCTCAAAATGTGGTGATCCAAAAACTATTTTTACAATAAAAAAATCGTCTTTTAGTGTATGACAGCTGCCAAACATAAAAACCCTCTATAAATAGTAAATCAAACCCCCCGTTATCAACCCCTTAGTTAGGGAAAAATAATAAAATGAAAAAAAATTATAGTTCGGTCCATATATATTTGGACAGAGACAACATTTTTTAATTTTGGTTCTAGACATTACCACAATGAATTTTAAACAAAACAATTCAGATGCAGTTGAAGTTCTGACTTTCAGCTTTCATTTGAGGGTATCCACATTAAAATTGGATGAAGGGTTTAGCAGTTTCAGCTCCTTAACATGTGCCACCCTGTTTTTAAAGGGACCAAAAGTAATTGGACAATTGACTCCAAGGCTATTTCATGGACAGGTGTGGGCAATTCCTTCGTTATGTCATTCTCAATTAAGTAAATAAAAGGCCTGGAGTTGATCTGAGGTGTGGTGCTTTCATTTGGAAGGTTTTGCTGTGAAGGAAACATTTGGTCAAAGGAGCTCTCCATGCAGGTGAAACAAGCCATCCTTAAAGGGGTTGTCTGGGCTTTTCACATAATCTCAGTACATACTGTATCTGGGCTGTAGAATTATGACAATAAGTAATTTACTTTCTGTCACTAGTTTGCACAGTTTTCTAGATATTCTGAACAGAACGTCCAAGGGGGGGTGTTATGGCATTGAAATGAGAACTGGTCGTAACCTCCTACTCTACTCCAAACATGCCCTCTACAGCAACAACCCCACCCTCCATAGCTACAGGCCCTCCCCGTCCACATGAAGAAGCCCTCATCACACAGTAACAAATCCTCCCCCTCTAGCAGCCTCACTGCAGAGAGCAGACCACCCAGCTGCTCCTCCCCCAGACACATGCTGAACAGTGATCTATGGAAAGTGAAACTAGTGAGGAGGGAAAATTGTCCTGTATTCTGGGACAGGCTGCTCCCATCAGATATTCTGTTCAGAATATCTAGAAAACCGTGCAAACTAGTGACAGAAAGTAAATTACTTATTGTCATAATTCTACAGCCCAGATATGTACTGAGATTATGTGAAAAGCCCGGACAACCCCTTTAAGCTGCAAAAACAGAAAAAACCCATCCTAGAAATTGCCACAGCATTAGGAGTGGCAAAATCTACAGTTTGGTACATCCTGAGAAAGAAAGAAAGCACTGGTGAACTCATCAATGCAAAAAGACCTGGGCGCCCACTGAAGACAACAGTGGTGGATGATCACAGAATAATCTCCATGGTGAAGAGAAACCCCTTCACAACAGCCAACCAAGTGAACAACACTCTCCAGGAGGTAGGCATATCAATATCCAAATCTACCATAAAGAGAAGACTGCATGAAAGTAAATACAGAGGGTTCACTGCACGGTGCAAGCCACTCATAAGCATCAATAATCAAAAGGCTAGACTGGACTTTGCTAAAAAACATCTAAAAAGGCCAGCACAGTTCTGGAAGAACATTCTTTGGACAGATGAAACCAAGATCAACCTCTACCAGAATGATGGAAAGAGAAAAGTATGGCAAATGCGTGGTACAACTCAAAGCATACCACATCATCTGTAAAACATGGCGGAGGCAGTGTGATGGCTTGGGCATACATGGCTGCCAGTGGCACTGGGTCACTAGTGTTTAGTGATGATGTGACACAGGACAGAAGCAGCCAAACGAATTCTGAGGTATTCAGAGCCATACTGTGTGCTCAGATCCAGCCAAATGCAGCCAAACTGATTGGTCGTCGTTTCATACTACAGATGGACAATGACCCAAAGCATGAAGCCAAAGCAACCCAGGAGTTTATTAAAGCAAAGAAGTGGAATATTCTTGAATGGCCAAGTCAGTCACCTGATCTCAACCCAATTGAGCATGCATTTCACTTGTTAAAGATTAAACTTCAGACAGAAAGGCCCACAAACAAACAGCAACTGAAAACCACCGCTGTGAAGGCCTGGCAGAGCATCAAAAGGAGGAAACACAGCATCTGGTGATGTCCATGAGTTCAAGACTTCAGGCAGTCATTGCCAACAAAGGATTTTCAACCAAGTACTAGAAATGAACATTTTATTTACAATTATTTAATCTGTCCAATTACTTTTGGTTCCTTTAAATACAGGGTGGCACATGTTAAGGAGCTGAAACTCCTAAACCCTTCATCCAATTTTAATGTGGATACCCTCAAATGAAAGCTGAAAGTCTGAACTTCAACTGCATCTGAATTGTTTTGTTTAAAATTCATTGTGGTAATGCCTAGAACCAAAATTAGAAAAATGTTGTCTCTGTCCAAATATATATGGACCTAACTGTATTTATTTCCATTTTCCCATTAGGGTTATGGCTAGGGTTAGGGCTAGAGTTAGGTTTAGGGCTAGGGTTAGGGCTGAGATTAGGGTTAGGGGTGTGTTGGGGTTAGGGTTGGAGTTAGAATTGGGGGGTTTCCACTGTTTGGGCACATCAGGGCTCTCAAAGCGCAACATGGCATCTGATCTCAATTCCAGCCAATTCTGCGTTGAAAAAGTCAAATGGTGCTCCTTCCCTTCCAAGCTCTGCCATGCGCCCAAACAGTGCTTTACCCCTATATATGGGGCATCAGTCTACTCAGGACAAATTGAAAAACAACTTTTGGGGCCAATTTCTCCTGTTACCCTTAGGAAAATAAAAAATTGGGGGCAAAAATATCATTTTTGTGGAAAAAAGTATGATTTTTATATTTTCATGCCCGGGCGTTATAAACCTCTGTGAAGCACTTTGGGGTTCAAAGTGCTCACCACACATCTAGATAAGTTCTGTGGGGGGTCTAGTTTCCAAAATGGGGTCACTTGTGGGGAGTTTCAACAGTTTAGGCACGTCAGAGGCTCTCCAAACGCGACATGACACCCGCAGACCATTCCATCAAAGTCTGCATTCCAAAACGTCACTACTTCCCTTCCGAGCCCCGACGTGTCCCCATACAGTAGTTTTCTCCCACATATATGCAGTATCAGCGTACTCAGGAAAAATTTGACAACAACTTTTGGGGTCCAATTTCTCCTGTTACCCTTGGGAAAATAAAAAAATTGGGGGCTAAAAGATCATGTTTGTGGAAAAAATACGATTTTTTTATTTTCACACCCGGGCGTTATAAACTTCTGTGAAGCACTGGGGGCTTCAAAGTGCACACCACACATCTAGAAAAGTTCCTTAGAGGGTCTAGTTTCCAAAATGGTGTCATTTGTGGGGGGTTTCCACTGTTTAGGCACATCAGGGGCTTTCCAAACGCGACATGGCGTCCGATCTCAATTCCAGCCATAAAAGTCAAATCGCGCTGCTTCTCTTCCGAGCTCTGCCATGCTCCCAAATAGTAGTTTACCCCCACATATGGGGTATCAGCGTACTCTGGACAAATTGCACAATAACTTTTAGGGTCCTGTTACCCTTGGGAAAATAAAAATTGAGGTTGAAAAGATCATTTTTGTGGAAAAAATATGATTTTTTAATTGTACGGCTGTACGTTATAAACTTCTGTGAAGCCCTTGGTGATTCAAAGTTCTCACCACACATCTAGATAAGTTCATTGGGGGGTCTAGTTTCCAAAATGGTGTCATTTGTGGGGGGATTCCACTGTTTTGGCACATCAGGGGCTTTCCAAACGTGACATGGTGTCCGATCTCAATTCCAGCCAATTTTGCATTGAAAAAGTCAAACGGCTCTCCTTCTCTTCTGAACTCTGTCATGAGCTGAAACAGTGGTTCCCCCCACATATCAGGTATCAGGGTACTCAGGACAAATTGCACAATAACTTTTGCTGTCCAATTTCTCCTGTTACCCTTGGTAAAATAAAAAAAATTGGACCTGAAGTAATATTTTTGTGAAAAAAAGTTAAATGTTCATTTTTTAAACATTCAAAAAATTCCTGTGAAGCACCTGAAGGGTTAATAAACTTCTTGAATGTGGTTTTGAGCACCTTGAGGGGTGCAGTTTTTAGAATGGTGTCACTTTTGGGTATTTTTTATCATATAGATCCCTCAAAGTGACTTCAAATGTGATGTGGTCCGTAAAAATAAAATGGTGTTGCAAAAATGAGAAATTGCTGGTCAACTTTTGATCTTTATAACTTCCTGACAAAAAAATTTTGGCTCCAAAATTGTGCTGATGTAAAGTAAACATATGTGAAATGTTACTTATTAAGTTTTTTGTGTGCCATATCTCTGTGATTTAAGGGCATAAAAATTCAAACTTGGAAAATTGCGAAATTTTTGCCAAATTTCCGTTGTTTTTACAAATAAATGCAAGTTATATGAATGAAATTTTACCACTATCATGAAGTACAATATGTCACGAGAAAACAATGTCCGAATCAGTGGGATCCATGGAAGCGTTTCAGAGTTATTACCTCATAAAGGGACAGTGGTCAGAATTGTCAAAATTGGCCCGGTCATGAACGTGCAAACCACCCTTGGGGGTAAAGGGGTTAAGAGAGGCCTGAGGTCAGTACCAAAGTGCAGAGTGGATTTGCCCCAACTTCCATAGCGGAGATCCCTTTAAGAGAGGCCTGGGGTCAGTACCAAAGCGCAGAGTGGATTTGCCCTCACTTCCATACCAATGATCCCTTTAAGAGGGGCCTTGGGTCAGAACCAGAGCACTGAGTGGATTTGCCCTGACTTGCATACCAATGATCCCTTTAATAGAACCCTGGGGTCAGAATCAAAGCGCTGAGGGATTTGCCCTAACTTCCATGCATGAGATCCCTTTAAGAGAGTCTGGGGTCAGTACCAAAGCGCAGAGTGGATTTGCCCTAACTTCCATACCAATGATCCCTTTAAGAGACCCTGGGGTCAGAACCACAGAGCTGAGTGGAACGGTCCTAACTTCCATACCGGGGATCCCTTTAAGAGAGGCCTGGGGTCAAAACCAAAGTGCTGGATGGATTTGCTCTGACTTCCATACCAATGATCCCTTTAAGAGGGAAGATGTGCCTATAGGATGGAGGATGTGTGATGTGTATATGGGCACAGGAGGGGGGATTCATTTCTGTCATGTGCTCTCTGCTCCTTTTTGGGGGGCAGACATTGGCTGGGAGCTTATGTTCCCAGGGATGCTAGATTTCTCCCACCATGTCAGTGTCTGCTGAGATGTTGTCAAGTGGGAAAACTTGCTCATAGCAACCAATCACAGCTCAGCTTCATTTAGCCAGCTCTGGTGAAATGAGAGATGCTTAGTGATTGGTTGCAAGGAAAACTGTTGCTCATAGCAACCAATCACAGGTCAGCTTCTTTTGAACAGCTCTGGTGAAATGAAAGATGCTTCATGATTGGTTGGTGATACACACATACATACATTCAGTTTTATATATATAGATAACTGGGCTGGAGATAGAACCAGGCTAATTCAGCCTGTAGGAAAGTGAAAGGACAACCATGATTTATAACTTAAACACAAATTTCTACTAAAGAATTGTAAAAATAAATATTATCTTTCCTGCTTATGAAATGTGAAGAATAAGGTTGATAGTAAGACCATCACCAAAGCGACTTAGATTCTGGCTGGGAAGTCACTTGCTGCAGCAGAAATCTCCTAAAGCAAAGCTCAGTCATGCCAATTCTAAATTTCCCACTTGGAGAACTAATCTGGGGAATCAGCATTCACAGAAGTGATTATGAGATGCATAATCTTTACTTTTGTGCTTATGTTAACCACTCTCAAAATTTAAATGGGGCAGATCCATCAGTTATAAGGTGGAGACATGTGGTCAGATATTTTTCCACCATGTTGTGTAAATGCTTCCTACTGTTGATTTGGACCGTATCAGATAGTGGTGCCATATGTTGTGGCATGTGGAAGAAGTGTTTCCACATTTTGGCAATGTTAACACTGCCTCCTGAGGTGGTGTTGGTGCTCCAGTTACGTTGGCAACTTTCTCCTCTTCCTCTGTCTTGTCCTTCCACCGAGCCCTCTGCTGTCAGGTGGGAATGTTAACAGTACTGTCTCTAAAGGCATGCACTTGTATTCACGCATTTTGTGATCACGGTCCAAGGACAGAAGTAAGAATGGTACAATGGTACCCCAGTTACGTTGGCAACTTTCTCCTCCTCCTCTGACTTGTTCTTCCACCGAACCCCCCCCCCCCCCCCGCTGTCAGGTGGGAATGCTAACAGTGATCACGGTCCAATATTCAAAGCAGCAAAACAAGGCACACACTTCCCGCATGGAGGTACACTCATTCGTGGTCATGTGGTGTTCCACTGAGCACCTCATGGGTGTAGCTGAAACTCCACTATTGCCTGCTGCTGCTCGAACAGTCTCTCCAGCATATGCAAGGTGGAGTTCCACCTTGTTGGTTTGTCACATACGAGGTGGTGAGCTGGAAGGCAGAAGTGACACTGCAGCGCAGAAAGACGAGCAGCACCAGGGTGAAATGCCAAAAGCCCCCATACCCGGCAGCTAATCCAACATATTTGGGTAGTTTTTCAGGCAGCTCTGATACAAACAAGTTCAACACATGCACCAGGCATGGGATGTGAGTAAAACCTGCTGGGCCCATATGTAGAAATCGCAGGTACACGGGATGCTGCCATGGACTGGAGGCATTTCAAGAGTTCAGATCCGGACAGGTATTAAGCAAACTTCTCTGTCATGGTCCACACCAACGGCAACAGCTCCAGTTTAAAAGAACTATAGTTGTCTGGGTTCTTCTCAGAATCATGTAGAGACTAGCTGGCATAAGCGATCACTCGCTCTTTTCCCTTCTGTTTCTGGGACAACACCGCCCTGAGACTGTGTAATGTCCCACCTGTGTGAAAAATAAACGGCTGCGTGAAATCGGCATAGGCCAGCACAGGTGCCTCCATCAGGGCCAGTTTCAGGGCTTGAAATGCTTCCTCCTGTCTTTCAACCCATTGCACGACTCAGCTCTTTGCACTCGCCGGCACCCCCTTTAACAGCTCCAGCAGTGGATTCACGTTGCGGGTGAAATTCTTGACGAAACGCCTGAAATATCCCGTGAGCCTCAGAAAAGCTTGCACGTCTTTCACGGTCTTCGGGGTTGGCCAATCCTGCACCGCAGCAATCTTTTCTCGGGATGACCTCACTCCTTCTGCAGAGATGACATGCCCCAGGTACACGATTTGGGTGCGGAACAGATGACACTTCTGAAGCTTCACTTTTAGCCCATGTTGTTGTAGGCGGCTCAGCACTTGTTCCAGCCTCTGGAGATGTCCTTCAAACGAGGGAGCAAAAACAATGATGTTGTCCAGATAAATCAGGATGGCTTTGAAGTTCAGATTCCATAAGCATCTCTCCATGAGCCGCTGAAACTTGCCTGGAGCGTTAACTAGACCAAATGGCATCTGGTCAAACTCGAGCAATCCCATGGGGAGTATGAAGGCTGTCTTAGCTCAGTCTTGTTCGGACATAGGCACTTGCCAATAGTCACTCGCGAGGTCCAAAGTATTTAGCATTCCGCAAAGCGGAAAGGGACTCCTTTATCCTTGGCAGTGGGTACGAGTCTCACACCGTACAGGCGTTGAGCTTGCGATAGTCTACACACAAAAGTAATGTTCCATTTTTCTTTTGTACCATCACAATGGGGGCAGCCCAGGGGCTCCGTCTTTCTCGGATCACCCCTGTTTGAAGAATCTGGGATAGCATTCCCTTCACCTCCTGGTACATTTGAGGGGGAATCTGGCGGTAACATTCTCTGATGGGCACAGCATTTCCAGTGGGTATCTCATGAGTGATCACCATGGTGCATCCAAAATCATCTTTGTGTTTTGCAAACACATCCTGATATTTCCCTAACAGGGCCTCCACCTGCTGTATTTGCTGGGGTGCAAGGTCGGTCAGATCGGCTCTCATTTGTTCTAAAGTCCTGTGACCTTCTTGCTAATGTCGTGGGTCAGATGATAAGGCTGTGTCCATGGTAACCATCCAGGGATCCCCTTGTTTGATGGTAAGCTGTACAGCCTGGGGCGATATCTAATTCCTCTGGCATACACATGACTTGAGCCACTTCACTCCTGGGAGGTAAAGTGACATCATTCTATCTTAAATTTACGCAGCGCACGAGCACTAACCCATCTCGCACTGTAGCCAGTGTTCGTCCTACAAGAATTCCTGATGCAGCTGGTCGGGATTGCCCGGCTCGATCTAAACTTCCACTCCTTCCAAAGGAATACAGACTTGAATGGGGAGAGTAAGCACTGTTTGGCCTGGCAGTAGGACTGCATTGAATGTAGTAGGGACAATTATTTTTCACAATGCCTTTCCACCACTGGAAGTCTCCTGAGCTTGTGCCGCTCTTATCAGCTTCTGAAAGATCCCACTCTGAGGAGTACAGGTACTCCATAGTCTTAGGAATCTTTCTGGGGACTCATCATTAAGAAGGCTTCCGAACTCCTTCAGCAAATTCATGCCCAACGTGACGGTATGCTCCTTATGTACTTCTCCAGCTGTCAGCACCACCCCTATGCGTCCCAACTCTTTACCGCAGACCACAATATTCATCCAGACCACCCTTGCAATGGGGATGGGTCACTGGTTGGCCACCATCAGCTTAATCACTGGTCCCCATTCAGGCCGCATGGCCTCAGTAAAGTGGCGGCGAAAGTACACTTCGGGCATCGTGGTCACCTGAAAGCCCGTATCAATTAAACAACGTACAGCTTGTCCGTTCATTTCTGCCCAGACCAGGGGGCACGCGGACACCAGGTTGGTGGGACTTCTAGTACTCCTTCTTGACAAAATAGGCTCTGGGTGGCGTCCCTTAGGCTCGGAGCCACTTAGTTTAATGGTCAGCGTTGTAGGGGTCTTCTTCTTTGCGTACACCACCGGGACACATGTTATAGTTCTCCACAGTTAAAACACACGGGGGGGCTCTTCTCTGTGACCCATTCTCATCTCTCGCCTGGGAGCAGGACCTGGTCAGGTTTCAGACTGGCTGACAGCTACGGCTGGGTTTTTTTGTTTTGGCCAGTTCCTCGCGTATCTGCTGCATCTCTTTTGTGCAAGTCTTCCGCCCTTTGGGGTACAGTAGCTGCGGTGGCAGACACCTCCTCACTCTGGACCTTCTCCACCAGAACTGTCACCCCCTGCTCCTACTCACACATGTGTGCCTCACTACTTATTTCAGAGAAGGTCATACTGGGTTTGACCCTCAGGTGCTCCCACATGGCCTGTTCCAGCATAACATCACACAGTCCCATCACCAGCTGGTCCCGCAATACTATGTCTATGGAGCATACACCTACTCCATCCTTGCAAGCAATGGCAGTATGGAGCTCCTGCAGCGCATTCATAAATTGGGTTACCGTCTCCCCCTCTCTTTGAACCCTGCCAAAAAGAGCATGCGCAACTCCACATGCGTCTCCTCCGGTATCAGGAAAACCTTTTCCAGGGTGTCTCTTGTCTGGGAGGGTCGGGAATGACAGAGTCCCTGGCCTCCACATCTAAAGCCATCATAGCCACCTCTGCTTCTAGGGTCAGAGTCATGGGATGCATCCTCATCATCCCCCTTATGCGCTCAGTCCACCTCCAGAGCATGGTATTGCTCCCAGTGAATTTAGGGATGTTGTTTAACATGGCCCCCAGGGAGATGCTGGATTTGAGGTCTCCTCCAATTGCTTGATCTGCCGCCTCCGCCCCATTGTGCGACATCCTGCCAACTACGCCAAGTGTAGAAATCGCAGGTACGCTGAATGCTGCCACGGACAGGAGGCAGATCAAGAGTTAAGGTTTTTTATCAAACAATAAATGCACTTCACGCGGGGAGTGAGGGATTGCAGAGGAATGGTAGGAATGGGGCAGAACTGGGAAGGAGTAAGAATGGGTAGGGGTGAACGATAGTTCAATATGAAAAGAGGTGACACTTATCAGAATTATGTCTTCTGGTATACAGAATTTCAGGGTTCCAACGATGGCACCGACAACAGTGTCACGTGTTGCCTCAGTGTTGTTTGCGACAGGCGGGGATCCAACGGTGGCACCGACAACAGCGGCACTTGATGTCTCGACGCAATCTCTGAGAAGCGGGTAGATTTCCTGTACCTAATGGTGTCTGGCATGTACTGAGTCCAACGTGAGGTACCGCCGGAATGAACTCTCGCTCTGCGGTGTGTGCAAGTCCTTGTTCAATAGGTCCTGGCCTAGCCGGGAGTCCCTCACGGCGTTCTACTAATGGCACAGTCTGTGGTGTCGGCACTGAGTTACCTCCGGGAGCGTAGAATGGCGGGAACTGGTCAATTGGTCACCTACCAACAATGGACCTCTCTGCAGGGGGTCTGTAGGGGCAGCCTGCGCAAACGATATGCTCTGCCCTCACAGGGGTCACAGCGCCCATCCTGCCACACCGCTTTCCCGCACGGGCTCTCTTCCTTTTCCTGCGCACAGCGCTATATAGTCCTGCCTCGCCTACCCAGTGTTAGGAGTGGCGGAAGACACTAAATAAAAAATAAATAAAGTGCCTCCGCCACTCTGGGTCCACCGTGCGGTGGATGGAAAAACCGCTGCGAAAAGAGGCAGAACACTATGGCGGTAATGTGCACAGGGTTTGACTGCACCCAAAGTGCACTAACGCAACTCTGTTGTACTCACAGTGCTGCAGGAATACAGCATAAACTAAACACTGAGTCTGTTCAGGGTCACAGACTCTCAGCGATACAGACACGGTATTAAAGGTCACAGGAGTAGCCTTAAACATCAGGACTACTCCTTCTAGACCTACCGTAAAGTAAGGCGCGTGGCGTCGCAACTGCGAACGCCCGGCAGAACTGCAACCGCAGCGCGGCGTGAACTGAGCCGCAGAGAAGGCATTGCTATGTTGCAGGCGCGATGCAGGACGCTAGCTGCTGAAGTAGATGGAGCATAAGCGCGCTGGCGCTAGCGCTGCTACTGGCCGATACCCAAACACTCACACAGACATATCAGAGGGAAGGGGTTTCTTAATAAGTCAGTCACCAGTCCAAGCATCCATCACCAGCAGCATCATCCAGCAGCAAGTATGAAATACTAGCGCATGGCAGAACAGCCATGCGCACTTTTTATAGTGAACGAGACCTTCCGGAAATCTCCAGAGCCCTGGGATGAACCAATGGAATCAGGAGCAGGACCTGAGCACCTGACTCCTGCACTCCATATGGGAGGTTATCCCACGAGCATGCTCAGAAGAAGGGACGAAGGACTTAGCCTCCGGGGAGAGTTGCTGTAAAGCAATCTCCTCTGCGATCTCCTTTGCATTAAACACAGAGCAGGAGACCGCTGCATGTGAGGGTCTAAATTCCTGCCTAGCAATGGCCGAAATCTGACTCCAAACATTACCCCCCCTCCTAGGGCCCCCCCTCCCTGAACCCTCCTATTCACCTGCCTGTGCCCAACAGTGGCACAGACCTCAGACTCGCCAAAAGGTGAACCTGATATCCCGGTAGGTGAAACAGTGAACTGGGATACACGACAGGCATTAGCGGAGGCGAGATCACTGGGTGTGAGGAGGGACACCCGAGAGACAATGGGAGCGGGCGTTTCAAGGACACGCCGCCGTGTGTCGACGGCCGTCGGCACACCCCATCTGGGTAGATTATTCCGAGCACAACAGGTGCATGCCCGAATGAACCTCTTCACATCCCGAGCCCTGTGCGGCCACCAATATGAACCGGCCAGGGACTTCGTGGTCTGCATATAGCCACGGTGGCCGTCCTCATTGGAAGCGTGTGCCCACACGAGAATTTTAGGCCGTTGGCAAGGAGGGACAAAAGTCTCGCCGGCCGACTCACAGTCAGACCATTACGGGGCGCTGTCTTCCTGGGAAGCAGCGGGTAGATGGTGACAACCGCACATGGACTTTTGAGCCGGGCGTGTCTCTGATATGGTGCGAGACACCTCCATGGGCTCGAGAGGTTGAACCTCTGGCTCGGGCAGGTCCAGAGGCTCCAAAAAGTTAGGAGCCGGAGTGCCTCTCCGTTTGGCGTGAGCACGCTCCGAAAAATAGAGGTCGATACGGGAGGAGATGGAGATTAGCTCCTCCAAAGTGGTAGGGATCTCTCTAGTGGAGAGAGCATCCTTAACGTGCTCCGCTAATCCTCTCCAAAAAACGGGGATCAACGCCTTGTCAGACCACTCCAACTCGGACGCCAGTGTCCGAAAACAGACGGCGTATTGACTAACTGAGAATGATCCCTGAGACAAGGAGAGCAATTGGAAATAGGTGTCCCCTTTTTTTTTACCAAGGACATCCCCTTCCTCCATCATTGTAGTTTCTCCCAGCAGCTGGCACAAAGACACCACAGTGATGCTGAGGTCAGAGGAGACCCCTGATCCACATAGCACAGAATGGACCAGAACTGACAAGCTCAAGTGATCCCACAGCCCAAACACTAACACAGACGTATTATCAGATGGAAGGGGTTTCTTAATAAGTCAGTCACCAGTCCAAGCATCCATCACCATACACACAGCAGCAAGTATGAAATACTAGCGCATGGCGGAACAGCCATGCGCACTTTTTATAGTGAACGGGACCTTCCGGAAATCTCCAGAGCCCAGGGATGAACCAATGGAATCAGGAGCAGGACCTGAGCACCTGACTCCTGAACTCCATATGGGAGGTTATCCCACGAGCATGCTCAGAAGAAGGGACGAAGGACTTAGCCTCTGGGGAGAGTTGCTGTAAAGCAATCTCCTCTGCGATCTCCTTTGCATTAAACACAGAGCAGGAGACCGCTGCATGTGAGGGTCTAAATTCCTGCCTAGCAATGGCCGAAATCTGACTCCAAACATTACCCCCCCTCCTAGGGCCCCCCCTCCCTGAACCCTCCGATCCACCCGCCTGTGCCCAACAGTGGCACAGACCTCAGACTCACCAAAAGGCGAACCTGATATCCCGGTAGGTGAAACAGTGAACTGGGTTACACGACAGGCATTAGCGGAGGCGAGATCACTGGGTGTGAGGAGGGACACCCGAGAGACAATGGGAGCGGGCGTTTCAAGGACACGCCGCCGTGTGTCGACGGCCGTCGGCACACCCCATCTGGGTAGATTATCCCGAGCACAACAGGTGCATGCCCGAATGAACCTCTTCACATCCCGAGCCCTGTGCGGCCACCAATATGAACCGGCCAGGGACTTCGTGGTCTGCATATAGCCACGGTGGCCGTCCTCATTGGAAGCGTGTGCCCACGCGAGAATTTTAGGCCGTTGGCAAGGAGGGACAAAAGTCTCGCCGGCCGACTCACAGTCAGACCATTACGGGGCGCTGTCTTCCTGGGAAGCAGCGGGTAGATGGTGACAACCGCACATGGACTTTTGAGCCGGGCGTGTCTCTGATATGGTGCGAGACACCTCCATGGGCTTGGGAGGTTGAACCTCTGGCTCGGGCAGGTCCAGAGGCTCAAAAAAGTTAGGAGCCGGAGTATCTCTCCGTTTGGCGTGAGCACGCTCCATACCACTCTCCGAAAAATGGAGGTCGATACGGGAGGAGATGGAGATTAGCTCCTCCAAAGTGGTAGGGATCTCTCTAGTGGAGAGAGCATCCTTAACGTGCTCCGCTAATCCTCTCCAAAAAACGGGAATCAACGCCTTGTCAGACCACTCCAACTCGGACGCCAGTGTCCGAAAACGGACGGCGTATTGACTAATTGAGAATGATCCCTGAGACAAGGCGAGCAATTGGAAATAGGTGTCCCCTTTTTTTTTACCAAGGACATCCCCTTCCTCCATCATTGTAGTTTCTCCCAGCAGCTGGCACAAAGACACCACAGTGATGCTGAGGTCAGAGGAGACCCCTGATCCACATAGCACAGAATGGACCTGAACTGACAAGCTCAAGTGATCCCACAGCCCAAACACTAACACAGACGTATTATCAGATGGAAGGGGTTTCTTAATAAGTCAGTCACCAGTCCAAGCATCCATCACCATACACACAGCAGCAAGTATGAAATACTAGTGCATGGCGGAACAGCCATGCGCACTTTTTATAGTGAACGGGACCTTCCGGAAATCTCCAGAGCCCAGGGATGAACCAATGGAATCAGGAGCAGGACCTGAGCACCTGACTCCTGAACTCCAATGGGAGGTTATCCCACGAGCATGCTCAGAAGAAGGGACGAAGGACTTAGCCTCCGGGGAGAGTTGCTGTAAAGCAATCTCCTCTGCGATCTCCTTTGCATTAAATACAGAGCAGGAGACCGCAGCATGTGAGGGTTTAGATTCCTGCCTAGCAATGGCCGAAATCTGACTCCTAACACTCAGGTCACATGACCCGGTTCGTCCAGCACTCTAGATTTTTCACCCTGCAACATGGGTGAGAGCCCCGGCAGTTCCAGAACCGGGGAGTAAAAGGTACCCCTGCTCTGGTACTCCTCCTTACACATAGTTGCTACCAGATTTTGCCCACCAGGCCAGGCTTAACGTTCACAGGTACCAACGACTCATCTTTCTGCTGTTTGAGCCCTGTCCACAGTACCTGTCCCCTAAGCAGATGAGTTGCAGAACAGCCTGCTGGCATTTCCCCCTGGCTGTGCTGAAATTGGTGGCACAGAGCAATGGGATTTTTTTTTGCCAGAAAACAATGTTTTTATGCAACAGAGCAAAAGGATTTTTTGCCACAGAGAACAAGACTTATATGGTAGAGAGCAATAGGAATTTTTTGCCACAGAGAAATGGGATTTTATGGCACTGACTACGAGGCTTCTATGGCACTGAGCAACAGGATGTTAGGGCAGTTTACTGAATGCTGGTATGGCACACAGGAAAAGACTGTTAGGGCAGTCTACACAATGCTGCTATGGCATACAGGAACGGGCTTATATAGCACACAAGAAGAGGCTGACATGGCACAGAGAACCACAGCGCATGAGGAAGAGAATGGCTGGGCAACCCGTTACTCGGCCTTTATACAGGCAGGGTCAAATGGTGCGCTGGCCAATCACATCCATGGCAGCACTTGGAATGGCTGTGATGGCTCCGGAAGTGTTCACAACCTAAAAGCTTGTTGATTGGCTGTGTAACAGCTTTTCAAGAAGCTTTATTCGGCTGGACATCCTGAACTTTAGACAGACTTCTGGGAGAAATTCCATGTTCGGGGTACTTGCACATACGCTAGGAGTCCGGAACAAACCCCCGAACTTTACAGTTTCAGTTCGCTCATCACAGCTAGCCACAAGACCTCGAGCTTGTAATGCTGAAAGGTAACAAGCCTAAACAGGATTGAGAGACTGGGACTAGTGTAGCGTCCCGAGCTGACGTTCCAGGGTGCCAGTAGTTGACAAAATAGATACTTGTTGATCAGAACCTTAGCGTTACAGTTGGGTTGTGGTGAAATAGGGAGAAATAGTGGAGTTAAATAGCACTGGAGTATTCTACTGAGGAAGAATACTATGTGGAAAATGCTTCATGTTGCAAAGGAAACTTTCATAAAACTTTGTATATATTCCTTAACAAGTTGCCATTTCGTAAAGACATTGTTTTTGAATGGTGATCTCCAACATTGAACTATGAAACATCTGGTCCTGGCAAACCAGCAACATTACTTACATGTGGCCTATACAGGCATAATGCCATCTCAGCATAAGTCCACACACCCAGCCAGGACCTCCACTTTCAAGTAACGTGCCGGGGTGCTTCTGTAGAGGGACTCACGTATTGGGAGCCATCTTGCATGTGCACTACATTATAGTTAATGCCTCTCAGCAACAAGCTGTCCCTTTAAGAACCAGGGAGCGCATGCATGATCGTACTAGGCACACCGCCGGGAACTGAAGAGGTAACGCCAGGAAGCAGGAGGGACATGCAGGGAGACCATGCCACAGGGCTGGGGTGGTGAGTAAGCCAGTGTCCCTGCATAGAGGGGGAATGGGACACTGTACAGGGATGCCGGCAGTGGTGCTACACTGGTTGTCCTGTTTTAACCTTCCCCTCAAATAATTTGCCTCATCATAAATACTAATCTATATATTTCTACATAATAATGTGTGACTCATTGATAACATTATGGGCAAACAAAAAAAGTCCCATGACGTCATCAAATATTACCAACACTATATAGGCCTTCCAGCATTTGTGCTCTAATAGTAGCTTACACTGACTTCAAGCTTCCACCCGTATGCTGCATACATCGCTTAGGCTACTTTCACACATCAGGTTTTCGGCGTCAGGCGCGTTCCGGCGTCGTGCCGAAGCGCCGGATCCGGCAAATGTTTAGTAAAACCGGATGTGACGGATCCGGGTTTTCTGCCGGATCCGTCTTGCGCTTGACAGCCAAAACCGGATCCGTCTCATCCAGTTCATCCGGTTTTCGATCCGTTTTTTTCCACGGATTACGCCGGATCCGGTTTTTAAAATCACCCCTTGTGGCCTTCCGAAAGGGATTGGCTACTGAAAAACTATATATAGTGTGTTCCTACAGCCCTGCTTTGACAGGTTGTAAAGGAGAAAGTGCAGGTTGGAGAGAAGAGCAAGTTACTGGCGAAAATGGATGTTGTGATTGGAAATATTTTGAAGAATTTGGCGGATTTTACAGCGGAGGCGAATCGTTTGAGGGTGATTGTTCTGGAGAAGGAGAGAGCGAGACAGCAGCAGCGCATCAGGCATCGTAGACGATGTTTGTGGATCCACCCCATCACAACCAAGAGAATGACGCGTGGGGTCTATTCTACACTCTGCATGGACCTTAGACGAAACCTGGATAAATTTTTTTGGATATGTTCGGATGAAAATGGAGAATTTTGATTACTTGGTGGAGCGCATTGCACACCTCATAAGAAAATCTGACACCTATTGCCGCTTCTCTGTTTCACCCGCAGAGCGTCTGAAGGGTGACTTTAAGGTAAGCCACATTTATTGGATATGCTCGCATCAGAGCACACTTTCACTGCAATCTTGTTGGTGGTAGTTTACAGCTCCAAGTGTTATAGCTGAGTTTTGTTATGTAATGCTGTGATTTTAAACTAATTGATTGTTTTTTAATTCCCCACAGATTTCTTGCAACTGGAGAATCCCTTTCGTCACTGCATTTCCAGTACAGAGATTTCCACCATATCCGGAATAGTGAAGTACACATGCCGTGCACTGTGGGACTCCTTAGCTGAAAAGTTTTTACCAGAGCCCACAACAGAGAGGTGGATTGAAATTTCAGAAAAGTTTTAACAGATATGTCAGTTTCCGAACTGCTTGGAAACTGACATATCTGTTAAAACTTTTCTGAAATTTGTGGACGGGAAACATATCCGCTGTGGACGGGAAACATATCCGCATTGTAAAGCCAGCCGGATCGTGATCGGAATATTTCAATTACAAGAAATATTTTTCAATTGTCATCATGGCCATCGCTGACGCGGAATACAAATTTATTGCTGTTGATATTGGGGCCTATGGCCGCTCCAATGACTCTCAAGTTTTCAAACTGTTTGCCATGGGGCGTAAACTGTATGGAAACACCTTCCAGTTCCCACCCCCTAGACCGCTGCCGCAAACATCTGGTCCACCTATGCCATTTGTCTGTGTAGGGGATGAAGCCTTCCAGCTGTCAGAACACCTTTTGAAACCGTACGGTAGCAGAGGATTGTCAAGAACAAAACGCATTTTTAATTACCGCCAAACAAGAGCAAGAAGAATGGTTGAATGTACCTTTGGTATTCTGACAGCCAAATGGCGGGTCCTATTGACTGCGATCAACCTCAAGACAGAAACTGTGGACGAGGTGATCAAAGCTTGCGTGGTACTCCACAACTTTGTTATCTGCAAGGAACCCATTTCCATTGAGGACACCTCTGAAGAAACCACCTTGCAAGATTACCATGACATTACCACTAGAAGTTCTGTGACGGTTTCAGTAATGAGGGACAATTTTGCACTGTACTTTATGTCACCACAAGGCAGAGTACACTGGCAGGATGACAGAGTGTGAAAGATTTGTGCCCTTAACCAAACTTGTGTACCTTCTGTACCAACAGTATATACCTTTGCCAACCAACGTTGGCTATCTTGTCATGGTCTTACTATTTTTTTACCTTTAGGCCACAGGTGTGTACCTGGTTGTGTTTTATGCAAAGTATTTCACCTTTTAACAAAAGTTGTGTACATTGTTAGGAAATCACCAACAATAAACACAACTTTTTAGGTGAAATACTTTGCTTCAAACACAACCAGGAACACAACTGTGACAAAAAGCTAAAATGTACCCACAGTTATATACCTGGTTTTGAATACCTTTTTACCTTTGAAATACCCTGTATTTAACCTTTTTTTTTAAACATATTTCGCCGCAGAAAGAAATGACAGACAACCATTGTGAAACGATAATTTAACTTTTATTTAAAATATTTTTTTTTTGTAAAATGTTTTTAAAGTGCAAAAAACTTTTTTAATAAAGGTTTTAAACCCAATGGGCATTTTTATTAAAAAACACACATTACAAATCAGTGTAGTGTGGGGTGGAAATACTGCTGGAGGGGCTGCGGGACACTTCGACACTGGGAGTGTGGAGAGAGGACTGAGATCGTGGTGGGGAAGGAACTGTTAGAGGTGAAGGTGTGGAAAAAGCTACAGAATGGGTGGACATGTGGGAGGCAGAAGAGGTGGTGGGCGGTGGAGTGGAGGGTTGGGCAGGGACTGTAGGAGCAGATGATGTTGATGGAAAGTTGTATGGGGAAGGAGTTTGGTACGGGGAAGGAGTTTGGTACGGGGCAGGTTGCTGGAAGTGGGGAGATGTCTGGTACTGGGGAGGTTGCTGGTACTGGGGAGGTTGCTGGTACTGGGGAGGTTGCTGGTACTGGGGAGGTGGCTGGTATGTAATAGGAGGGGGAGGATGGAAAGTGGCTGGATGGGGTGCAGGTGGAGGAACTACTGGGGTGGGAGGAGGAGGTTGGGAGTTAATGTGCTGGAGAGCACCGTGGCATGAATGCATTACATGCATCTGCTGGGTAGGAGAGAGCGGGGCCATGCGCTCCACAACAGACCTGAAAAAGGTGTGGTTTGGCGAAGATCTTGCTTCTGAATGCATGGTTTGCAGAAGTGTCTTCACCTCCAGAATGCTGGAGTTGATCTGCTGAAAGCCTGCGGAGATTTGGTCTGACAAGACTTTTAGACAGTTCTGGAAAGATGCATTCAGATGCAAGAACTTTGGCGCATAAGTCTTTTCCTGACCCCTCTGCCGCTGCCGCCCAGTACCCGCAGGTGTACTAGAGGTGGCAGGGGCAGAAGGGTGGGGTAAAGGGAAAGCGATCTCCTCACCAGCAGCTTCATGTAATGTAGGAGGCCACAATGCTCCTGTGCTGGTGGATGGGACAGATGGGTCGAATGTGTGGGAAGGCTGGGAAGGTGCAGATGTACCAGGGCGGTCGAAGTGTCCCTCGGTGCCGGTCTCCTCAGGGATCACCTCAGAAGGGTCCAATCGTGCAGGCTCCCGAGTGCTGCTCACCGTGCTGTGGAATAAAGAGAAAAAAAAACAATTAAAATAGTGACATGGCATGGCCCTGGCTGAAAAAAAATTGTTACATCTAAACATTTTTTTTTCACATGTAGTGTGTAATATTTACCTTCTGGTGACCATTGTATCCCGGAGGAACGACAGGGCTCGTGCGTACTTGTACTTGCTCCTGCGTCCTCCAGATCCACTCGGGGCCCGCATCTCTTTATTGAACTCCTTCTTGAAACGATCCCTCACAGACCGCCACTGCTTCACAATTCTGTCCCCTGAAACGAGAAAGGACAAAGTGGTTAGTATACAACATCAGTGTTTCCCTAACTCCAGTCCTCATGGTCCCCAGGGGTCATGTTTTCAGGATTTCCATAGTAAATAGAAATCCTGAACACATGATCCGTGGGGACCACGAGGACTGGAGTTCGGGAAACACTGGTTTACATCAAGCAACCGGTACTGTATATACTTACTGTCATGTCGGACACTGTTCACACCAGGGTGTCCAGCAGACAGCGGTAATACTCTGTTGGGTATTCTGTTCCAGTCGGGATAGGGTTAACCAGGTTGTCATGCTGGCTGAGGGCTGGGCCACGCCCTTGGTCTTTAAATAGTTCGTCCTGACTATGGGCGTCGCCGACTATAGCTTTAGCCTAGTGCTAGCAATACCGGTCAGCAGTGGTGGTGTTGGAGCGTCTGATATCTGGTGCAGTATATCCCTCAGTGGTTCTTTCTCCAATCTGTTATATATATATTTGGTTGCCCTTGCACATTATTGTATTCCCTTGTGTATTAACTGTGTGGTGTTTCTTTTATCCCTGTCCATACGTATTTGTGGGGTCTGGTGTCTGGTCCCCTCACTGGGTGGAGGGTGGTGGGTTCAGCTTAGGGCTGGACAGGAGACAGGGACAGGGTGGAGGCTCAGGCAGGCACACGTTCAGTGTAAACCCTGGGTAGAGGGACAGACAGGGTTCCCCTAGTCTGAGGGACATCGCAGGGGTCCCGGGGTTTTTGCCTAAAGTAACCTAGGCATACCATGACATTATAGTCGGCCCAAATAATAAAGTGAGAAGAAAAAAAAAAAAAAAAAAAAAAAAAAGGTATAGATAGGGAATATAGGGGTTACTTACTATGGATCCTATACTTTCCCTAACCAAGCAGCTGGAGGCTCTATCCATACAGGTCACTGAACTGAGGGGGGCGGTCCAGCAACAAGGCCTGTCAGCTCCTGCAGTACCTGCTGAGGCTGCAGCCAGGGCAGCTGAGCCCAAGTTTCCCCTTCCTGAACGTTTTGCTGGTGATCGTGGTAAGTTCACGGTGTTTCGTGAATCATGCAAATTGTATTTCCGTATGCGTCCACATTCCTCAGGTAATGAGGGTCAACGCGTGGGCTTGGTGATTTCTTTGCTGAGTGGTGACCCACAGGCCTGGGCCTTTTCACTCCCTTCAGACTCACAGGCATTTGAATCTGTAGATTTTTTTTTCTCTGCTCTGGGTTTGATCTATGACGATCCGGATAGATTAAACTTAGCAGAGTCTAAGATACGCTCACTGCTACAGGGTGATCGACCAGCTGAGGATTACTGCACGGAATTCCGGCGCTGGGCGGTGGACACGCAGTGGAATGACCCTGCGCTTAGAAGTCAATTTTTGCATGGGGTTTCTGGAAGGGTTAAACAGACTCTCCTAATGTACGAGACTCCCGCCTCTCTGGAGGCTGCGATGGCACTTGTAGTACGCATAGACCGACGTCTCCGTCAGGGGGCGCTGGTTTCGTTGCCTCCGGGAGGTGGGGGAGTGGTCGGTGAGGTTGCCGCGGGTGAATCCGTGGAACCCATGCAGATCGCTGGTATAGCACAGTCACCGAGTAACAAGCCTAAACGTCCTTGGCACAGAAGGCAGGGGCTCTGTTTTTTTTGTGGCAAAGGAGGACATTTTATTAACGCTTGCCCCCTGGTACCTAAGAAGGGCGCGCCGGCGGAAAACTGATAGGCTCAGAGGGTTTGGAGGAGTCTAGTCTGAGCCTTTGTGTATCCTCCGTCATGGTTTCCCAGTGTATGCTCCCTGCTAGGGTGGTACTTGGGGGGCAAATGCTCTCTATTACAGTATTTATTGATAGTGGCTCAGCTGCCAATCTCATTGATGAGAGGTTCGCGCATACAGCGGGATTTCCGGTGGAGAAATTGCCGAACCCCATCCGGGTGGTTACCATCAATGCTTCCCCGTTGTCTCAAGGGGAGATCACAGAGTGTGTGTTGGATATACAACTCCACATTGGAGTATTACACTCAGAGCGGGTAACTTGTAAGGTGCTTAGTAACTTACCGGCTCAGATGGTTCTGGGCTTTCCATGGTTGTCAATGCATAATCCTGTTATTGATTGGAAGACCCAGGACATAATTCAGTGGAGCAGGGAGTGTCAGGAGAGGTGCCTGGCTACATGTATTTCCGCTTTGACCCCCAGTATCCCGGAGCCGTTGCTGGATTATGCGGATGTATTTTCTGAGAAGGGTTGTTCGGAACTACCACCGCATCGCCCCTATGACTGTGCTATTAGGTTGAAACCAGGGGCCAAGTTACCTAAAGCTAGAATGTTTAATATCTCAGGTCCCGAGAGGCTAGCTCTCAAGGAATACATTGCGGATAGCCTGAGCAAAGGTCATATTAGACCTTCCTCTTCTCCTCTGGCTGCTGGCTTCTTCTTTGTTAAAAAGAAGGATGGCGGTTTACGCCCGTGTCTGGATTTCAGAGAACTCAACCAGATTACGGTCCGTGATCCTTACCCTATGCCACTTATACCCGATTTATTCAACCAAGTGGTTGGTGCCAGGTGGTTCTCCAAACTGGACCTCAGGGGGGCGTACAATCTTATAAGAGTCCGTCAGGGGGATGAGTGGAAGACAGCGTTCAATACCCCTGAGGGTCACTTTGAGAGTTTGGTAATGCCGTTTGGGTTGACTATGGCACCGGCGGTCTTTCAACACTTCATTAATGATGTCTTCTCTCAGTTGTTGGGGAGGTTTGTTATAATTTATCTTGACGACATCCTCATTTTCTCTCGCGACCATGATACACATATAGAGCATGTTAGACAGGTTCTGCAGTTGCTCAGAGAGAACAGGCTCTATGTCAAGCTTGAAAAATGTGTGTTTTTCGTACAGGAGCTACCGTTCTTGGGTTATATAATCTCCGCCTCAGGTTTTAAGATGGACACCGCAAAGGTGCAGGCGGTACTACATTGGGATCGGCCTGATAATCTTAAGGCGCTTCAGCGATTTCTTGGCTTCTCCAATTACTATAGGAAATTTATTAAGAACTTCTCTATGATTGCCAAACCACTGACTGACATGACTAAGAAGGGTACCGACTTTTCTGACTGGTCTGAGCCTGCGGTACAGGCGTTTGAATTCCTCAAGAATAGTTTTGCCTCAGCGCCCATTCTGGTGCAGCCCGATGTCTCCTTACCGTTTGTCGTGGAGGTGGATGCGTCGGAGGTTGGAGTGGGGGCTGTACTGTCTCAGGGCCCTTCTTGGGCCAAGTTGCATCCGTGTGCCTTCTTCTCCAAGAAGCTGTCGCCTGCGGAGCGTAATTATGATATTGGCAACAGGGAACTATTGGCCATCAAATTGGCATTTGAGGAGTGGCGACACTTCTTGGAGGGGGCTGTTCATCAGATTACTGTGATAACCGACCATAAGAATTTGCTTTATTTAGAATCTGCTAAGCGCCTGTCCTCCAGACAGGCTCGCTGGGCATTATTCTTCACCCGGTTCAACTTCATTGTTACCTATCGACCTGGGTCGAAGAATGTTAAGGCAGACGCTTTATCCAGGTGTTTTCCTGGTGGAGAGTTATGTGAAGAGCCGGTGCCTATTCTCCAAAAGGGTGTGGTGGTATCTGCCATCACGACAGAGATTGAGGCAGAGATTGCCGAGGCTCAGGAGGTGGTACCGCCGGGGTTACCTGCTAATAAATCTTTTGTGCCGCTACATCTACGCTCTAGAGTGTTGGGCGAACATCACGACACGGTACTGGCACGTCATCCAGGGGTTAAGAGCACTCTGGAACTGGTATCGCGTCGTTTTTGGTGGCCTAAAATCCGGCAGGATGTGGCCTCATATGTGGCTGCCTGTACCACGTGCGCACGGGCCAAGACTCCTCGTTCCCGTCCCGCTGGTAGCTTGCAGCCTCTCGGGGTGCCCAGTAAGCCATGGACTGAGATTTCCATGGATTTTATTACTGACTTGCCCGCCTCGGCAGGGAACTCGGTCATTTTGGTAATTGTTGATAGGTTCTCCAAAATGTCACATTTCGTTGCTTTACCGTCTTTGCCCAATGCTAAGACTCTTGCTCAGATATTTATTCGCGAGGTGGTCAGACTTCATGGTGTCCCGTCTGACATTGTGTCTGATCGAGGTACGCAGTTTGTGGCAAAGTTTTGGAGAGCTTTTTGTTCTCGCCTTGGAATCAAATTATCTCATTCATCGGCTTTCCACCCTCAGTCGAATGGACAGACTGAGCGGATGAACCAAAACCTGGAGCAATACTTGCGCTGCTTTATTTCTGACAATCAGGAAGAGTGGTCAGCGTTTCTTCCTCTGGCAGAATTCGCAATAAACAACCATTGCCAGGAATCGTCTGGGGAATCTCCTTTTTTTTGTGTGTATGGTCAACATCCTCAATTTTGCACCTTGCGTCAGGGGTGCTCAGTTGGCGTCCCTGAAGAGGACCAGTTGGGAGCTCAATTGTCGTCTGTTTGGAGGAGAGTCAAGCAGCGCTTGTTGAAGGTGGGTTCCAGGTACAAAAGGGTGGCTGACTGCAGACGTGTGCCAGGTCCGGACCTGTGTGTGGGTGATTGGGTGTGGTTATCTACTAGGAACATTAAGCTCAAGATACCGTCACTTAAGTTGGGTCCCAGGTTCATTGGCCCATTTAGAATCTCCGCAGTGATCAACCCAGTGGCATTTCGTTTGGAGTTGCCGGCTGTGTATAAGATTCATAATGTATTTCACAAAGCATTGCTAAAGAAGGTCGTGGGTTTGGTGGATGGTTCCCCCGGGCCACCACCTCCCGTCTTGGTGGATGGCGCGTTGGAATTTGAGGTGTCCAAAGTGGTGGACTCTAGGGTTGTGCGTCGCACTCTACAGTACCTGGTCCACTGGCGTGGCTATGGTCCTGAGGAGAGGACATGGGTGCCGGCCTCTGACATTCATGCTGATCGACTGGTTACTATGTTCCATCGTCGCCATCCGGACAAGCCAGGTCCTCGACATGGTGAGGTTCCGGAGGTCCCTCGTAGAAGGCGGGGTACTGTCATGTCGGACACTGTTCACACCAGGGTGTCCGGCAGACAGCGGTAATACCCTGTTGGGTATTCTGTTCCAGTCGGGATAGGGTTAACCAGGTTGTCATGCTGGCTGAGGGCTGGGCCACGCCCTTGGTCTTTAAATAGTTCGTCCTGACTATGGGCGTCGCTGACTATAGCTTTAGCCTAGTGCTAGCAATACCGGTCAGCAGTGGTGGTGTTGGAGCGTCTGATATCTGGTGCAGTATATCCCTCAGTGGTTCTTTCTCCAATCTGTTATATATATATTTGGTTGCCCTTGCATATTATTGTATTCCCTTGTGTATTAACTGTGTGGTGTTTCTTTTACCCCTGTTCATACGTATTTGTGGGGTCTGGTGTCTGGTCCCCTCACTGGGTGGAGGGTGGTGGGTTCAGCTTAGGGCTGGACAGGAGACAGGGACAGGGTGGAGGCTCAGGCAGGCACACCTTCAGTGTAAACCCTGGGTAGAGGGACAGACAGGGTTCCCCTAGTCTGAGGGACATCGCAGGGGTCCCGGGGTTTTTGCCTAAAGTAACCTAGGCATACCATGACACTTACGCTCTTTAATCTGGGCCCGAGCATCGAGGTCCTCCCAGCGGGCCACAAGGAGCAAACAGATTTCCTCCCAGAGTGGTCGGGTAACGATCAGGTCAGCATGGCGGCGGTCAGCCATATTCCATAGCGGCTCCCTTTCTCTGACGAGATCGATGAGGTGGTCCATATCTATTCCTCCATCCTCACCGTCTGAGTCGGGAGCACGCTGTGAAGGCTGTTAAAGTAAAAGAGAAAAATAGCAAAATTAGTCACCACACTTAAGACATGAAATAAAAAGTGTACCAAAATTTCACTTAAATATTATACTTACACGCTGGTGACCGCCGCGTTGCTGTCGCCGACGACCCTGGGAGGCACTGCAAGGACCTCTTGGCCGAGCACCAGATTGGGATGACTAGAGAAGAAAAGAAAAAAATTTATCTGTTTGGATGTTGGCATTTGTTTGCTGTGTGTGGTCTGCAGAACATTGTTTTCTATGTGTTGTGTGTAGTGTGATGTTGTGTTTCTGCGTTTGATGCAAAAAACTTACCAATTGTGAGCCCACTCCAGGTGTCTGTCCACCCCTTCCTTCTTCTTCTGGGAGCTCCTCTTCAGCTTGTGATTCCTGTTTTGAAATAAAAGGCAATGAATAGACATATATTACAGAGATGATGGATTTTGGAAATAAAAACTTACCGTCAAACGCTGATGATGCGAGGGAGGGCTCCCAGAAGAAGATGTGCTGTCCTCTTGTTGGCCAGACTCCATGGCTGTGGGTGGTGCTGTTGCTGCTGCCAGTGCTGCCAGTGCTGCCACTGCTGCTGCTGCATCTCTTGGGCGGCTGTTGAATAAAGAGAAACAAAGGGCCAATGAATATCTTGATATTCCATGGCCCTAGTTTTGAGGAATGGGGGATTTGATAATTACCTTCTCTCATCTGCTGCTGGACTCCCCTCCCGTTGTTCAGCATGCTGCTCCATTTGGGGTGGTGGTGGTGCTGATGGTGCTGCAGTGGTTTCCTGCCTTCTCCTGCGCCTGGCTGCTGTCTTGGGTGGCATGTTGGGTGTGGCTGAGGGTCCCACTGTCATGCTTTTATATATGTGTCTTGTGGGCAGAGCTACTGAGCATGCTCAGACCCAAAAAAAACGGATCCGGCGCATTGCAGCGCTCATAGTCTTTCATTGTGTGAAAAAGCTGGACACGCCGGATCCGGCGTGTCCGGCTTTTTCGCCGGAGACAAAAAACGTTACAGTAGCCGTTTTTTCCAGACGCCGGATTGCGACACATTGCCGGATCCAGCGAAAACCGGATGAAATGCATGGCCATCCGGCCCGATCCGGCACTAATGCAAGTCAATGGGGGGCAACCGGATCCGGCATTGCATTTCGCCGGTTCCGGTTTTTGTCAAAAGTGCCGGATCGCGCCTGACAGCGAAAACCTGATGTGTGAAAGAGGCCTTAGTAGAATCATAGAATGTTAGAGTTAGAAGGGACCTTAAGGGTCATCATGTCCAACCCCCTGCTCAATGTGGAGCAAGATTCACTAAACCATCTCAGACATGTCAGTCCAGCTTATTTTTGAAGACTTTCATTGAAGGAGAACTCACCACCTCTCATGGCAGCCTATTCCACTCACTGATTACCCTCACTGTCAAAATTCTTTTTCTAAAATCTAATCTCTATCTTCTCTCTTTGAGTTTTACACCATTGTTTCTTGTGTTTCCATATGCAAATGAGAATAACAATGATCCTTCTACACTGTGCAATCCCTTCAGATAATTGTAGACAGCTATTAAGTTTCCTCTTAGCCTTCTTTTTGCAAGCTAAACATTCCCAGATCCTTTAACCGTTTCTCATAGGACATACTTTGCAGTCTGCTCACCATCCTGGCAGCTCTTCTCTGATCTAGACTCTATGTGTCATGGTCACGTGTGTGTCTGGACGCAGCGACTACCGCAAGGCGAACCCATAACACACGTGACCCTGGATACACCACCTCCAGTGGGGCGAATTTGAATAATAAAACGTGCAGCTGGATACGCCGCCTCCAACTGGCGAATTTAGGTAATACACGTTATGTACAATAGTCTGGAAACCCCGCCTCCAGTAAGGCGAATTTAAATAATAAGGGGGAACCTGGGTAACATTAACAATGGTGGGCCCTGCGATAGGGAATAGGGACGTGGAGACCTCCTGTGCTCCCCTGAGCCAGTGTACCTGCACTCCTAACGTTCCCTATGCCGGTTCCACACCAGGCGACGCACGTGTACCTGAAACCCTGACTCGTTCTGACCTAAACCCTCACTAGGGAATTGGACGGTGCGGAAACTATTCCCACCACTGCACTAAACACACATGAGGAAAGATGACAAAACAAGGGAAACACCACTTAGCTTTGCTCTGTTGCGTACGCTCCTAGCAACAGAGCCCACCACCTGTGTGCATCTTCTCCTCCACCCGGATCCATCACCATAACTGGATCCTTCACCATAATGCAGCCTTGGAGCAGAGTCCACCACCAATTGCAGAAGTCCAGTAACAGAGTCCCAAAGATGAGTTCAGCTCCTGCCCAAAAAGTCAAGTATGCTTGAGTCCAGCTCTCAGCAAACAAGTCCCGCATGCTGAGTGCAACTCTCTCCATAGTCGCCACTCCACCAAGCCATGCAAGCACTTCCTGCCGACACCATAAACTGTGACTCCGCCACGCCATGCCAGCCCTTCTTGCAGACCACATAGCTGCCACTCGTCCCCTCTGGCTGGGCTGCGCAGGACTCATGTTCAGCTCCTTCTTTCACCCAGCCTTCCTTGAATAACTAACACACAATATCACCACCAGTGATCAAACACACCTGGCACTCTTTTATAGAGCCTAACACCTGTTTTATAATTACGTGCACATTAAACCAAAGAAATTAAAGTGCACTACCGCTCACCACCACCGGGGCAACTTAGAACAAACGACACCACGTGTAATAATTCTAATGCCACTTTGGCACCAAGCCAAAGGAAAAAAAGTTCACTTTGTCCATTTAAACTGTCAGATCCACCTTGGATCATGACACTATGCTTCTAATACATCCTAGAACTGTGTTTGCCTTTTTTGATGATGCATCACACTGTTGACTCAGTCTCTGATCTGTTAGTATGCTCAAGTCTTTTTCACACGTGATATTGCTTAGTTCTATTTCTACCATTCTGTAGAGGTAATTTTTGTTTTTCTTGCCCAGATGTAACATCTTGCATTTCCATTACCATTCTCTTAGTTGCTGCACATTGTTTGTAGATCCTTCTGAATCCTTTTGCTGTCTTCTCTAGTGTTAGCGAGCCCTCCTAGCTTTGATTTGTCTGCAAATTTGATCAGTTTACCTTCATTTCCCTTAACTAGATCATTCATAAAACTGTTGAACAACACTGGGGCCAGGACAGTGCCTTGTGGTTCTTGAAACATTCTTCCAATTGGATGTGCAACCATTTACTTCTCTTTGAGTGCGATCACTGAGCCAGTTATTAATCCACCTAACCATAGCCTTATCAATCTCATATTTGGCCATTTTTCAGTAAAGACAGTATGAGATACTTTATCAATGGCTTTACTTAAGTCGAAATATACTATATCTATCGCATTTCCCCCCTGATCTACTCAGTCAGTGATTCCATCATTGAAGTAAATTAGATTAGTCTGGCATGACTTGCTTGCTACAAACCCATGCTGGCTCTGGTTAATTACTGTATTCTTATCCAAGTACTTACATACAGGTGCATCTCACAAAAATAGAATATCATCAAAAAGTTAATTTATTTCAGTTCTTCAATACAAAAAGTGAAACTCATATATTATATAGAGTCATTACAAACAGAGTGATCTATTTCAAGTGTTTGTTTCTGTTAATGTTGATGATTATGGCTTACAGCCAATGAAAAATGGAATACTTTATAAATTAAAATATTTTATAACTCCAGCTTCAAAAAATGTTTTTAAAATCCGAAATGATGGCGTCTTGAAATGTATGTTCAATAAATGCACTTAATACTTGTTTGGGGCTCCTTTTGCATCAATTACTGCATCAATGCGGCGTGGCATGGAGGTTATCAGCCTGTGGCACTGCTAAGATGTTATGGAAGCCCAGGTTGCTTTGATAGCAGCCTTCATTGTTGAGTCTCTCATCTTCCTTTTGACAAAACCCCATAGATTCTTTATGGAGATAAGGTCAGATGATTTTGCTGGCCAATCAAGCACAGTGATACTGTTGTTTTTAAACCAGGATTTGGTACTTTTGGCAGTGTGAACAGGTGCCAAGTCCTGCTGGAGAATCAAAAAGCTTGTCGGCAGAGGGAGGCATGAAATGCTCTAAAATTTACTGGTAGATGGCTGCTCTGACTTTTGGTCTTGATAAAACACACTGGACCTACACCATCAGATGACATGGCTCCCGAAACCATCATTGAGTGTGGATACTTCACACTAGACCTTGGAAATCACGGCCCCATAGTCTGGAGGAAGAGTGGAGAGACAGACAATCCAAGCTGCTTGAGGTCTAGTGTGAAGTTTCCATAATTAGTGATGGTGTGGGGAGCCATGTCATCTGCTGGTGTAGGTCTACTGTGTTTTATCAAGACCAAAGTCAGCACAGCCATCTACCAAGAATCTTTAGAGCACTTCATGCCTCCCTCTGTCAACAAATTTTTTGGAGATGGATTTTCATTCTCCAGTAGGAATTGGCACCTGTACACACTGCCAAAAGCAACAATACCTGGTGTAAAAACAACAGTATCACTGTGCTTGATCGGCCAGCAAACTCGCCTGACCTTCACCCCATCGAACCCCTTAGTGAATCTATGGGATATTATAAAGAGGAAGATGAGAGACACCAGACCCCACAATACAGATGAGCTAAAGGCTGCTATCAAAGCAACCTGGGCTTCCATAACACCTCAGCAGTGCCACAGGCTGATCGCCTCCATGCCATGCCGCATTGATACAGTAACTGATGAGAAAGGAGCCCCGACCAAGTATTGAGTGCATTTACTGAACATACATTTCAGTATTCCAACAATTCGGATTTTAAAATAATTTTTTCTAGCTGGTGTTATAAAGTATTCTAATTTACTGAGATAATAACTTTTGGGTTATCATTGGCTGTAAGCCATAATCATCAACATTAACAGAAATAAACACTTGAAATAGATCACTCTGTTTGTAATGACTCTTTCACTTTCACTTTTGTATTGAAGAACTGAAATAAAGTAACATTTTGATGATATTCTAATTTTGTGAGATGCACCTGTACATGCTATTTAATCATTTATTCAAAGATCTTTCCTGGTATAGAATAAGGCTTACTGGCCTGTATGCTTTTTTAAACATAGGGGCAACATTTGCCTGTCTCCAATCTTCTGGGCCTTCTCCTGTTCTCCAGAATTTTTCAAAGATTCTGGCTAATGGTTCTGCAATTTACTCTGCTAACTCTTTCAGAACCCAGGAATGTAATTCATCATGACCAGAAGATTTAAATTAATTTAACCCCTTTCTGACTATACCGTCCATGTGCCCTGTGTCATGATACCAGTGCTGGGTGACCGGCCCTTCTGGGGTTAATGTTTTGATCTCAGTGCAGACTCTTACCTGCACACCTGGGACCTATTATGGTGGCCTCTCCCTGGTTCTGGGAGAGGCTTCTTATAGCCTCAGGAAGCTCCCATCCCCCGTCAGTTACACTTTCGCCCTTGGCATTGTGTGGTGACCCCTGAGTGTGTTTGTGCTGTGTTCTGGTTGCTTGATTCTCTGTGTATGACTCGGTCTGTTCTCTGGATATTGCTTTGGATTCTGCTTGGTACCTTCTATGTCTGTTTGGTTTTTACTTCTGCTTGACCCTGACTATCCGTTCTGTCTCATCCCTGGTACTTTACTGATATCTCTGTGTATGACCTCCATTTTGCCTGACTCTGAGTATTTCTGTATAGTGTCCTGCCATCTCTGAAAGCAGGACGCTAAGCCGCACCCCCTTGCAGTCACAGGACCGTAGGTCCTGTGACTGCTTGCTAAACTTCAGCGTCCACAGGTCCTGTGTATTTGTACTTTCTGGCTGTACTTGACCCCGGGCCCCCCTACAGTGCGGGTGAGTCCCTGCTCATTGGAGGCTGCACACTGGCGCTTATAGGATCCTGACACCCTGGGCCTTAATGCCCATGGACGATATAGTACATCATGCGCGATCAGCCACGCTCATGGGGGGGAGTGCGGCTGATAGCGGACGGGTGACAGCTGATTCTCACAGCTGACACCCGGCAATAAGTGCCAGGAGTGGTCACGTACCGCTCCCGGCACTTTAACCCCGGAACACCGATCAAACATGATCACACCTTTCCAGGAACAGGCAGAGGAACTGTCAGCTCTGACAGCCTCTCTGCCTTTGGATCGGACACCTCGCGTCATGACACAGGGTCCCGATCGCAGCCATGGAGACCCAATGTCGTCATGATGACATCCGGGTCTCCAGAGCTAAGAGACTTCCTGTCATGCGCAGTGCATGTCAGAAATTTCTCAGGTTAGTGTTATAGAAGCTGCAGCGCAGATCTGCATGCTATAGAAGCTATCAGCCTGCACAAAATGAGTGTCCTATAGTGGGACACAGTGTAAAAGCAAAAATTAATTAAAACATTTTTTTTTAAATAATTGTAAAAATATTTTAAAAAACAATAAAAATCAATGTTTATTCCATCAGTAAATAAATATTTAAATTAAAAAAATCTAAACAATAAAAGTACACATATTTAGTATCACCTCCTCCAAAACGACCCGACCTATAAAACTGTCCCACTAGTTAACCCCTTTAGTGAACACCATTAAAAAAAGGCAAAAAAAACAATGCTTTATCATCATATCGCCAAACAAAAAGTGGAATAACACGTTATTAGGGATGACCGAGTAGTGAAGTATTTGGACTCATTGTACTCGTTACGAGTACCTCCCAATACTCGGGTACTTGTAACGAGTAGCGAGTCCAATGTAAGTCTATGGGAAATGCGATTAATGGGCTGCGTGTGTGCTAGGCTGGGCGGGGACTGTGCGAAGACTGTGCCGGGCTGTGTGGGACTGTGCTGGCCTGTGCGAAGACTGTGCCGGGCTGTGCGGGAATGTGCTGGCTTGTGCGAAGACTGTGCCGGGCTGTGAGGGACTGTGCTGGGCTTTGCAAGTACTGTGTGGGGACTATGATGGGCTGTATGGGACTGTGCCGGGCTGTGCGAGACTGTGCTGGGCTTTGCAGGTACTGTGCGAGGACTATGCCGGGCTGTGTGGGACTGTGCTGGCCTGTGCGGGACTGTGCTGGCCTGTGCGGGACTGTGCTGGGCTGTGTGGGACTGTGCTGGGCTGTGTGGGACTGTGCTGGGCTGTGCAGGTACTGTGCGGGGATTGTGCCGGCTGTGCGGGACGGTGCTGGCCTGTGCGGGACTGTGCTGGCCTGTGCGGGATTGTGCTGGGCTGTGTGGGACTGTGCTGGGCTGTGCAGGTTGTCATGATGAGTCACCGAAGGAGGAAAAAACAAAATACCAGCTAAGTCCAGAAAAAAACAGAGAGGTTGGCAGCTATCGGATTGCAGACCCCTGAACCTATCCACAACAACTAGCAGTAGCCGTGGGGGGTTCCTACGGTGCCCTAGACCCCTCGGTCACAGCCGGAGAGCTACATAGCCTAAAGACAGAAAGGGGAAAAACCAAACTGCCCCAGAGCAGACCCCAAAGCAATAGGCAGCCCCCAACATATAATGACGGTGAAGCAAGATGAAAACACTAACACAGATAGAAAGATAGGTTGAGCAAATGATGGGGCCCAAGCTAACTACATAGGACAGGATAGGAAAGCTGCTGTCTGCCATCCGCAAAAACCCTATCAAAATGAGCCAACCGACTGATAGGAAAAACAGGCCCTGAAGTCGCTAGGCTTCAAAAGACTATATCAGCACTCAGGTATATTCTGAAGACAGAGCAAAAGATCAACAGATCAGAGACAAAAATGGAATTCAGCTCACCCCCGGCCGGGGATGGCAGAACTCCCAAAAAACAAGGCAAAACAAAAACAAAACTGAAGAGTACAAAGCAGAGCAGAAAAACTTAGCTTTAAGTCACAGGAATCAGACTGGTCTCCAAGAATCCAGCAGGAAAATCACCAGCCAGGAAGAAGGGCGTCGGCAGCCTTATATCCAGTCCTCAATTCCAACCACCCAGTTATCATCTAGCTGCCCAGGTGTTTGGTAATCAGTCTCACTACCTTCCTTCACCAGAGGAGGGAGTTCATCAGACCTCAATGATGACGGGAAAAATGAACTCACAACAGCAGGTACTGTGCCGGGCTGTGCGGGACTGTGCGGGGCTATGCGGGACTGTGCTGGGCTCAGGGCCGCACCTATAATGAGGCGATTTGCACCAGCTGCTCAAGCAGCAGGCAGCAGGGGGCGGCATTATATGCTCCTCTACCCGCAGCACCTACAATTTAGCCTCTGCACGTTGATGCTGCAGTCGTGCAAGAGGCTGTAATTGATGCGGTCACAGGAGGGAAGGAGTCAAGGCCCACTGATCATGTGACCCATGACTCCTCCCCTTCGTGACCTCATCCCAGGTCCTGTGTGCATCATTCCTTGGTTTGTGCAGGACTGCTTCTCTGTCATCGTGTGTGAGCTACTTGTGTGAGCTGTGATACATGTGTGTGTGAACTGCGTGTGAGTTGTGTGATACATGTGTGTGTGATACGTGTGAGCTGTGTGTGTGAGCGTGTGCTGTGTGATACGTGTGTATAAGTTACTAGTGTGAGCGTGAGCTGTGTGAGCTACTTGTGTGTGAGCTGTGATACAGAGTGTGTGATACGTGTGAGCTGTGTGTGTGATACATATGAGCTGTGTGTGTGATACGTGTGAGCTGTGTGTGTGATATGTGTGAGCTGGGTGTGTGATACGTGTGAGCTGGGTGTGTGATACGTGTGAGCTGGGTGTGTGATACGTGTGAGCTGGGTGTGTGATACGTGTGAGCTGGGTGTGTGATACGTGTGAGCTGGGTGTGATACGTGTGAGCTGTATTTGTGTGTGATACGTGTGAGCTGTGTGTGTGATACGTGTGAGCTGTGTGTATGTGTGTGATACATGTGAGCTGTGCGTGTGATACGTGTGAGCTGTGTGTGTGATACGTGTGAGCTGTGTGTGTGATAAGTGTGAGCTGTGTGTGATACGTGTGAGCTGTGTGTGTGTGTGATACATATGAGCTGTGTGTGTGATACGTGTGAGCTGGGTGTGTGATACGTGTGAGCTGGGTGTGTGATAGGTGTGAGCTGGGTGTGTGATACGTGTGAGCTGTGTGTGATACGTGTGAGCTGTGTGTGTGATACGTGTGAGCTGTGTGTGTGATACGTGTGAGCTGGGTGTGTGATACGTGTGAGCTGTATTTGTGTGTGATACGTGTGAGCTGTGTGTGTGATACGTGTGAGCTGTGTGTATGTGTTTGATACATGTGAGCTGTGCGTGTGATACGTGTGAGCTGTGTGTGTGATAAGTGTGAGCTGTGTGTGATACGTTTGAGCTGTGTGTGTGTGTGATACGTGTGAGCTGTGTGTGTGATACGTGTGAGCTGTGTGTGTGATATGTGTAAGCTGGGTGTGTGATACGTGTGAGCTGGGTGTGTGATACGTGTGAGCTGTGTGTGATACGTGTGAGCTGTATTTGTGTGTGATACGTGTGAGCTGTGCGTGTGATACGTGTGAGCTGTGCGTGTGATACGTGTGAGTTGTGTGTGATACATGTGAGCTGTGTGTGTGATAAGTGTGAGTTGTGTGTGATACATGTGAGCTGTGTGTGTGATAAGTGTGAGCTGTGTGTGATACGTTTGAGCTGTGTGTGTGTGCGATACGTGTGAGCGGTGTGTGTGTGTGCGATACGTGTGAGCTGTATGTGATACGTGTGAGCTGTGTGTGTGATACGTGTGAGCTGTGTGTATGTGTGCGATACATGTGAGCTGTGCGTGTGATACGTGTGAGCTGTGTGTGTGATACGTGTGAGCTGTGTGTGTGATAAGTGTGAGCTGTGTGTGATACGTTTGAGCTGTGTGTGTGTGATACATATGAGCTGTGTGTGTGAGCTGGGTGTGTGATACGTGTGAGCTGGGTGTGATACGTGTGAGCTGTATTTGTGTGTGATACGTGTGAGCTGTGTGTGTGATACGTGTGAGCTGTGTATGTGTGTGATACATGTGAGCTGTGCGTGTGATACGTGTGAGCTGTGTGTGATACGTGTGAGCTGTGTGTGTGATAAGTGTGAGCTGTGTGTGATACGTTTGAGCTGTGTGTGCGATACGTGTGAGCGGTGTGTGTGTGTGCGATACGTGTGATACGTGTGAGCTGTGTGTATGTGTGTGATACATGTGAGCTGTGTGTGTGATACGTGTGAGCTGTGTGTGATACGTGTGAGCTGTGTGTGTGATACGTGTGAGCTGGGTGTGTGATACGTGTGAGCTGTGTGTGATACGTTTGAGCTGTGTGTGTGTGCGATACGTGTGAGCGGTGTGTGTGTGCGATACGTGTGAGCGGTGTGTGTGTGCGATACGTGTGAGCTGTGTGTGATACGTGTGAGCTGTGTGTGTGATACATGTAAGCTGTATGTGTGTGTGTGATACGTGTGAGCTGTGTGTGAGCTACTTGTGTGAGCTGTGTGATACGTGTGCGTGTGTGTGTGTGTGTGAGCTAAAGCAAAAGTTGGCACAACCTGCCAGTGTTCTATGATTTGGGTGAGGACATTCATTGTATGTGGGCTGGTGAATTTTTTTTGTGTCAGGGCTGCTTCTTGGTCTCAGCCCGGCCAGTGTAAGGAGCAGAGCCGCGTGTGTACGAGGTGTACGGAGCGGAGCCGTGTGTGTGCAAGGTGTAAGGAGCAGAGCCGCGTGTGTATGAGGTGTACGGAGCGGAGCCGTGTGTGTGGACGAGGTGTACGGAGCGGAGCTGTGTGTGTGTGCACGAAGTGTACGGAGCGGAGTTGTGCGTGTGTATGAGGTGTGCGGAGCGGAGCCGTGCGTGTGTGCGAGGTGCACGGAGCGGAGCCGTGCGTGTGTATGATGTGTACGGAGCGGAGCCGCACGTGTACGAGGTGCAAGGAGCAGAGCCGCACGTGTACGAGGTGCAAGGAGCAGAGCCGCACGTGTACGAGGTGCACGGAGCGGAGCCGCACATGTACGAGGTGCACGGAGCGGAGCCGCACGTGTACGGAGCAGAGATGTGTACGAAGCTGAGCAGTGCGAGGTGTAAGGAGCAGAGCCGCACGTGTATGAGGTGTACGGAGCAGAGTCGCACATGTGTGAGGTGTACGAAGTCGCGTGTGTGCGAGGTGTACGGAGTGGAACTGCAAGTGTACAAGGTGTATGGAGCAAAGCCGCATGTGTACAAGGTTTACGGAGTGGAGCCATTTGTGTACAAGGTTTACAGAGCGTGGCCATGTGTGTACAAGGTGTACGGAGCAGAGCCGCATGTGTATGAGGTTTACGGAGTGGAGCCATGTGTGTACTGAGTGGAGCCGTGTGTGTGCGAGGTGTACAGAGCGGAGCTGTGTGTGTGCGAGGCATAAAAAGTGGAACCGCGTGTTTATGATGTGTGCAGAGCCATACGTGTACAAGGTGTATTGTGTGGAGCATTCATACCTCCCAGCGGGACAGTCCCGATTTTGAGAGAGATTCTGTCCCACTGCCCCGGCTGGGAGCTTACTTTTCCCGCAGACACAGGAGTACATGGCGGACCCCCGCGGAGTGCTTTAAAATTCGCACGTGACGTTCTATCGGAAGTGATGTGCTAGAAGCTGAACGGAAATTAGGTAATTTCGGGAGGAGATTGTGACGGAACCATGGAGGCACTTCAGGGAATGTTTCAGATCCATCACCGTGTCCTCCTCCAACAGCGCGGACAGCAGGATCGCCTTGGACTCGGGGTTGCCGGCCATGTAAGCGGATCATGATATGTCCTGCATCGGGAGGCTCAGGTGGGCACTACAGTGGGAGCCGGGCTGCTATAGTATCTTTATAGAATCTTTCTCTGTTTCTTTATCTCTCTAATCTTTCTTTTTTTTTCTCTTTCTTGGTTCTTTCTTTCTCTCTCTGTTTCTTTCTTTCTTTCTTTCTTTCTTTCTTTCTTTCTTTCTCTCTCTCATCTTTCTTTCTTTCCCCTCCTTCTTTCTCTTTGTTCTTTCTTTCTTTCTTTCTTTCTTTCTTTCTTTTTTTCTTTCTTTCTCTCTCTGTTTTTTTTTCTCTCTGTTCTTTCTTTCTTTTCCTCAGTACCAGTCAGTGTGCCCACAGTACCAGTAGAATAAGTGGGGTAGGAAACTAGGTGGCACTGGTCATATTGAGCCTCTCATACTTTTTACTGGTGTATAATCATATGCCCTGCACACCCCCATAAAGTGGGCCAGCCCCAAACAACAGGGTACAAAAAAATTACTATTACTATCAGTCCAAGTGGACAATTATATACGTAAAGTTAATGATGTACCTGTGCCTAGCAGTGCAGAGGATCAGAATACACTGAGGAGACCAGAGCAGCGGGGTTTGGGGAGAAGAATTATATGTGGCCCATTATACTGTATGAATATATGGTGCCCATTATGCTGTATGAAGTAAAATATGGTGCCCATTATACTGTATGAAGTAATATATGGTGCCCATTATACTGTATGAAGTAATATATGGTGCCCATTATACTGTATGAAGTAATATATGGTGCCCATTATACTGTATGCAGTAATATATGGTGCCCATTATACTGTATGCAGTAATATATGGGGAACATAATACTGTATGGAGCATTATGTGGGGATAGGGGATGACTTTCTATTTGTTGTGGATCTGACCGCTGGGACCCCCATGATCCTGGGAAACAGCTTGTAAATGGTGCTGTGGTCAGTCATACGCACTGTGGTGCCATTCACATGTGGCTCTTCAAATAACTCCTTAAAGAGAGTGATGAGGGGACAACAAAGTATAGCAAAAATTCACTGATCGGGGTGAGGAGTGTTATAGTTTGTGGGCTGGTGGGATTTGTGTGGCAGGGCTGCTTTTTTGTCCCAGTCTGGCCCTGTGGATACTTCTGTGTTGTTCTTGTATGTGCGTGTGATGCCGCTGACATCCTTGTGTTTGGACACCTTTTTTCTTCTACTGTATTTATCTAAATCAAAATGTCCACTACTGTACTCAGTTTTACAGGATAGATATGAGAATTTACTTTGTGTGTGTGCATGTGTGTGGGGGGCCTCATTTTGCTGTTCGCCTCAGGCAGCAGAGAGGCTAGGTTCACCCCTGGCTGGGCTGTGCAGGTACTGTGCGGGGACTGTGCCGGGCTGTGCTGGCCTGTGCGGGCACTGTGCGGGGATTGTGCTGGACTGTACGGGGACTGTGTGAGGACTGTGCTGGGCTGTGCGGGCTGTGCCGAATATTGCGAGGCGAGTAGTGAAATACTCGCCAGGATTCAAGTACCACGAGTACCGCATTACTCGCCGAGTACCGAATCCTAATGAGTATACTCGCTCATCCCTACACGCGACCAAAAAGACGGCTATAAATAAACGTGGTACCGCTGAAAACGTCATCTTGTCCCGCAAAAAACAAGCTGCCATATAGCTCCATCACCAGAAAAATAAAAAAGTTATAGCTCTTAGAATAAAGCGATGCAAAAATAATTATTTTTTATATAAAATATTTTTTTGTATAAAAGCACCAAAACATAAAAAATATACAAAATGAGGTATCGCTGTAATCATACTGACCCGAAGAATAAAACTGCTTTATCAATTTTACCACATGCGGAACGGTATAAATGGCCCCCCCCAAAAGTAATTCATGAATTGCTTGTTTTTGTTCATTCTGCCTCCCAAAAATCTGAATAAAAAGCGATCAAAAAATGTCATGGTACCAATAAAACAAAAAAAATTTTGGTTTCAAAATTAAGCTGATGTAAAGTAGACATGTGGGAAATGTTTCTTATTAAGTATTTTGTGTGATTTAAGGGCACGAAAATTCAAAGTTGGAAAATTACGAAATTTTCAAAATTTTCGCCGGTTCGTTTTTTACGGGACAAGATGACGTTTTCAGCGGTACCATGGTTTTTTATATCCGTCTTTTTGATTGCACGTTATTGCACTTTTTGTTCGGCGGTCTGATGATAAAGCATTGTTTTTTGCTTTGTTTTTTATTTTTATTTTTTAAGGGGTTCACTAAAGGGGTTAACTAGTGGGACAGTTTTATAGGGCGGGTCATTACGGACACGGCGATACTAAATATGTGTACTTTTATTGTTTCTTTTTTTATATCCAAAAAATGAATTTATTAGGGAATATTTTTTTTTCTAATTTATTTAGCGATTTTTTATAAATTATGTTTAAACTTTTTTTTTTTTTTTTACTTTATTACATTGTCCCGGGGGGGACATCACTGTCATGTGTCAGATCGCTGATATGACAGTTTAGACAGCACTCTGTCAGATCAGCGATCTGACAGGCGCTGCAGCAGACTTCCTCGTGCCTGCTCTCTGCAGGCACTGAGGAAGCCGCCTGCCTGCAGGACTCCGAAGGCCCCCGCGGCCTTATTCGATCCGGGGACCTGCAGGGAAGGAGGCCCCCAGAGCAGCGCAGCACATCGCGCTGCACTGGGGGTCTCAGGGAAGCATGGAGGGAGCTCCCTTCCTGCCGATGCTTCTCTAAACCCCCGGTACACTGCGATCATCTTTGATCGCAGTGTGCCAGGGGTTAACGTGTCGGGCGGTCCGTAACCGCCCCTGACACATAGTGCCGGGTGCCAGCTGTAGTGCACATAGTGCCGAGTGTCCCGTTCTTGGGCATTAAGTCCCAGGGCACATGGACGGGATAGTACGTCATATGTCAGAAAGGGGTTAATATAGAAATCGGAAGCTGGTGGCAGCGAAGTGTGTTTTGGCTAGGTGGGTAGTGCTGGCTGTTATGATTGGGTCACCGAGGAGGAAAGCAAGACCAAGATAAGCCACAGAAAGCCAGAGAGGTTGGTAACTAAGTGGATTGCAGACCCCTGATCCTATCCACACAACTAGCAGAAGCCGTGGAGCGTACCTACGATGATTCTAGATGCCTAGACACAGCCGGAGAACTAAATAAGCCTAAAGCAAGAAAGGGGAAATCTAAACTGCCCCAGAGCAGACCCCAAAGGAATAGATAGCCCTCAAACATATATTGTCAGTGAGACAAGATGAAAACACAAACGCAGGTAGGAAAATAGGCTGAGCAAACGATGGGGCCCACACTAACTAGACAGGTCAGGAAAGGAAAGACACTGTCTGCAATCACGCAAAAAACCCTGCAAAAAATGTCCAACATGTCTGATAGAAAAATACTGAAGTCACTCGACTTCGCCCACTATATCAGCACTCTGGCATATTCTGAAAGCAGAGCAAAAATAGGCCAATCTAATAAGGGACAAAACAAACTGGCACAAGCAGTAACATAAGGATGGAAATTCAGCACAGCCCCAACCCGGGCTGGCTGACCACACAAAACTGAACAGACAAAACCAACTCAAATGTGAACAATAGCAAAAGAACACTTAGCTTGAGCATGCAGGGACTGAGCTGGAAACTAAGACCTCAGGAGGCAGGAAAAAAATCACCAGCAGGGATAGGGGGAGTCGACTGTCTTAAGTCCAGTCAAAAACTCCCGATGTCCAGTCGTCCTCCTCATTATCAGGTGGCAGGTCTCTGTTAATTAGATCAGCTCCATTACCTCCTTTAACCACCAGAGGGAGCCCGGAAAGCGAACTCGTGACCCCTCTGTCAATACAACCAGCTCCACTACCTTCACTAGTAACCAGAGGTAGGCCAGAAAGTGAATTCACAACAGCTGGCACTGACAGAGCGGGTTTTATAAGCTGATTGTGTGGCTGAGGCCAAAGCATTTATAATTCCCTCGCTGCAGCGTGCCTAATAGCCAGTGCACATCTCGTGGCCCATCTGCTGACTATCTATCCTAGGTGCAGTTCTCTGACTGACCTGAGGGTAAGGGAGGCGCTGGAGAGCGGCGAGTGTGAAAGTGGTAGTGAAAAGTGGGATATACATAAATACCGGCAGTTCGTGATATAGTTTGGCAGCAGTGGTTTAACTAAAATAAGCCCCTGCAGTAAATTGTTAGGGCAAGACTAGCTTGCTGTTTTTTCATCGCAGTGTGGCAGCGGTGGGATAACTAAGATAAGAGATAAGCCCTTCTGCACATGTGATAGCCGTGTGCGGCCAAAGGTCATAACCCCGATCATGACACATATCATCAATATTACTACCAGTGACCATATAGCGATATGTACCAGTTCTACACAGACACTGTACATACATTTGAAGTGAATACACTTAAATTCAGGAACTCAAGGTGGTCTTCTCTAATTGAAGTCATTAATGTTCCCCTATCTTCTCCATCTGGCATAGACCTTTGTGCCACAATACAGAATGAAACATGGACTCCAGTGCCTCTTTGGGGCCATGGGCCATGGACTGTCCAGGTATCTACGCTAGACTCTTGGTGCACCCTCTTGCTGTTCAGCAGCTTGCTACTGTTAGGGCTTATTGCAGCTTGTACTTGAACTGACTTGAACCTGGCACTACCACTGTCAGAGACTCACACTGCTCCATTAATTCTCTTCATCAGGATGTCCTGATTTTTGTTTGATATAACCCCCTCAATATGTGAGCTATTCCCAAAACATTTACTAACCATATCCCTACAGACTTCACTAGTTCCCCTATTGTGCAGCCCTTTCTTATACCTGGGGGCGGCCTTGAGGTAAACCCTCCTGGAAACTGAAACACAGACCGGCATTAAGGATGAAATGTACATTTATATACAGTGGGGAATAAGTATTTTGTCAGCCACCAAATGTGCAATTTATCCCACTTAAAAAGATGAGAGAGGCCTGTAATTGACATCATAGGTAGACAACAACTATGAGAGTTAAAATGAGAAAACAAATCCAGAAAATCACCTTGTTTGATTTGTGAAGATTTATTTTTCAAATTATGGTGAAAAATAAGTATTTGGTCATTAACAAATGTTCATCTCAATATTTTGATATATATCCTTTGTTGGCAATGACAGAGATCAAACATTTTCTGTAAGTCTTCACACACTGTTGGTGGTATGTTGGTCCATCCCTCCATTCTCCTCTAGAGCAGTGATGTTTTGGGCCTGTCACTCGGCAACACAGACTTTCAAATCCCTCCAAAGATTTTCTATGGGGTTGAGATCTGCAGACTGGCTAGGCCACTCCAGGACCTTCATATGCTTCTTATGAAGCCACTCCTTTGTTGCCTTGGCAGAGTGCTTGGGATCATTATCATGCTGAAAGACCCATCCACATTTCATCTTCAATGCCCTTGCTGATGGAAGGAGGTTTGAACTCAAAATCTCACAATGCATGACCCCATTCATTCTTTCATGTACATGGATCAGTCATCCTGGTCCCTTTGCAGAAAAACAGCCCCAAAGTAGGATGTTGCCACCCCCATGCTTCACAGTAGGTATGGTGTTCTTTGGATGCAACTCAGCATTCTGTTTCCTCCAAACATGACAAGTTTTGTTTCTACCAAACAGTTCTACTTTGGTTTCATCAGACGATATGACATTCTCCCAGTACTCTTCTGGATAATCCAAATGTTCTCTAGCAAACTTCAGACAGGCCAAGACATGTATTGGTATAAGCAAGGGGGACACATCTGGCACTGCAGCATCTGAGTCCCTGATGGCGTAGTGTGTTACTGATGTGTTACTGATGGTAGCCTTTATTACGGTGGCCTCAGATCTATGCAGCTCATTCACTAGGTCCCCCAGTGTGGTTCTGGGATTTTTGCTCACAGTTCTTGTGATCATTTTGACCCCACGGGGTGAAATCTTGCATCGAGCCCCAGATCGAGGGAGATTATTAGTGGTCTTGTATGTCTTCCATTTTCTTATTATTGCTCCCACAGTTGATTTCATCACACCAAGCTGCTTGTCTATTGCAGATTCAGTTCTCCCAGCCTGGTGCAGGGCTACAATTTTATTTCTGGTGTCCTTCCGACAGCTCTTTAGTCTTCACCATAGTGGAGTTTGGAGTGTGACTGTGAGGCTGTGGACAGGTGTCTTTTATACTGACAACAAGATCAAACAGGAGCCATTACTACAGGTAATAAGTGGAGGACAGAGGAGCTTCTTAAAGAGGAAGTTACAGGTCTGTGAGAGACAGAAATCTTGCATGTTTTTAGGTGACCAAATACTTATTTTCCACCATAATTTGCAAAATAAATCTTGCCAAGTCAGACAAGGTGATTTTCTGGATTTGATTTCTCATTTTGACTCTCATAGTTGTAGTCTACCTATGATGTGAATTACAGGCCTTTAAGTGGAAGAACTTGCACAATTGGTGGCTGATTAACCCCTTAACCCCCAAGGGTGGTTTACACGTTCATGACCGGGCCAATTTTTACAATTCTGACTACTGTCCCTTTATGAGGTAATAACACTGAAATGCTTTCATGGATCCCAATGATTCTGTCATTGTTTTCTAGTGACATATTGTACTTCATGTTAGTGGTAAAATTTAATTCATATAACTTGCGTTTATTTGTGAAAAAATGGAAATTTGGCGAAAATTTTGAAAATGCCGCAATTTTCCAAATTTGAATTTTTATGCCCTTAAATCCAGAGATATGGCACATAAAAAACTTAATCAGTAACATTTCACATATGTTTACTTTACATCAGCACAATTTTTTTGTTAGGAAGTTACAACGGTTAAAAGTTGACCAGCGATTTCTCATTTTCGCAACACCATTTTATTTTTACGGACCACATCACATTTGAAGTCACTTTGAGGGGTCTATATGATAGAAAATACCCAAAAGTGACACCATACTAAAAACTGCACTCCTCAAGGTGCTCAAAACCACAATGAAGAAGTTTATTAACCCTTTAGGTGCTTCACAGGAATTTTTTGAATGTTTAAAAAAAAATGAACATTTAACTTTTTTTAAAAAAAAAAATTAATTCAGGTCCAATTTTTTTTATTTTACCAAGGGTAACAGGAGAAATTGGACTGCAAAGGTTATTGTGCAATTTGTCCTGAGTACGCTGATACCTGATATGTGGGGGTGAAACCACTGTTTCGGCGCATGGCAGAGCTTAGAAGGGAAGGAGCGCCGTTTGACTTTTTCAATGCAAAATTGGCTGGATTTCAGATCGGACGCCATGTCACGTTTGCCCTGATGTGCCTAAACAGTGAAAAACCCCCACAAGTGACCCCATTTTGGAAACTAGACCCCCCCCAAGGAACTTATCTAGATATGTGGTAAGAACTTTGAAGTCACAAGGGCTTCACAGAAGTTTTTAACGTACAGCCGTACAATTAAAAAATCATATTTTTTTCCACAAAAATTATCTTTTCACCCCCAATTTTTATTTTTCCAAGTGTAACAGGACCCCAGAAGTTATTGTGCAAATTGACCTGAGTACGCTGATACCCCATATGTGGGGGTAAACCACTATTTGGGTGCATGGCAGAGCTTGGAAGGGAAGCAGCGCCATTTGACTTTTATGGCTGGAATTGAGATTGGATGCCATGTCGCATTTGGAAAGCCCCTGATGTGACAAAACAGTGGAAACCCCCCACAAATGACACCAATTTGGAAACTAGACCCCCCAAGGAACTTATCTAGATGTGTGGTGAGAACTTTGAACCTCCCAGGGCTTCACTGAAGTTTATAACTTACAGCCGTAAAATTAAAAAATCACATTTTTTCCACAAAAATGATCTTTTCACCCCCAATTTTTATTTTCCCAAGGGTAACAGGATGCTAAAAGTTATTGTGCAATTTGTCCTGAGTACGCTGATACCCCACATGTGAGGGTAAACTACTATTTGGGCGCATGGCAGAGCTCTGAAGGGAAGCAGCGCCATTTGACTTTTTTGTCTGGAATTGGAATTGGACACCATGCCGCATGTGGATAGCCCCGGATGTGCCTAAACAGTGGAAACCCCCCAGAATTGACACCATTTTGGAAAGTAGACCCCCCAAGGAACTTATCTAGATGTGTGGTGAGCACTTTGAACCCCCAAGGGCTTCACAGGTGTATATAACGCCCGGGCGTGAAAATAAAAAAATGATATTTTTTCCACAAACATGATCTTTTAGTCTCCAATTTTTTTATTTATTTTACTATTTATGGCGGGTTTTTATATTTGGTGGCTGTCACACGCTAAAAGACGCTTTTTATTGTAAAAATAGTTTTTGCATCACCACATTTTGAGAGCTATAATTTTTCCATATTTTGACCCACCGAGCCATGTGAGGTATTTTTTTGGCGGGACCAGTTGACGTTTTTATTGGTACCATTTTCGGGCACGTGACATTTTTTGATCGCTTTTTTTTCCGATTTTTGGGACGCAGATTGAACAAAAACCAGCATTTCAAGAATTTCTTTTGGGGGTGCGTTTAGACCGTTCCACCTCCGGTAAAATAGATAAAGCGGTTTTATTCTTCGGGTCAGTACGATTACAGCGATACCTCATTTATGTCTTTTTTATGCTTTGGCGCTTTTATGCAATGAAAACAATTTTATATAAAAAATAATTATTTTTGCATCGCTTTATTCTGCGAGCTATAACTTTTTTTATTTTTTCGCTGATGACACTTGTTGGTGGCTCGTTTTTTGTGGGACAAGATGACGTTTTCAGCGATACCGTGATTATTTATGTGTCTTTTTGATCGCGCGTTATTGCACTTTTTGTTCGGCGATATGGTGATAAAGCATTATTTTTTGCTTTGTTTTTTATTTTTATTTTTTAAGGGGTTCGCTAAAGGGGTTAACTAATGGGACAGTTTTATAGGGTGGGTCGTTACGGACGCGGCGATACTAAATATGTGTACTTTTATTGTTTTTTTTTATTTCCAAAAAATGAATTTATTATGGAATTTTTTTTTTATTTATTTAGCGATTTTTTTATAAATGATTTTTACACTTTTTTTTAACTTTATTACACTGTCCCAGGGGGGACATAACTGTCATGTGTGAGATCGCTGATCTGACACATCACAGATCACTGTGACAAATCAGCGATCTCACACAGGCGCTGTACAAGGCTTCCTCATGCCTGCGCTGTGCATCCGGGGATCTGCAGGCAAGGAGGCAAGGAGCATCGCGCTGCTGCAGGGGTCTCAGGGAAGCACCGATGCTTCCCTAAACCCCCGGTACACTGCGATCGTGTTTGATCGCAGTGTGCCAGGGGTTAACGTGCTGGGGGCGGTCCATGACTGCCCCTGACACATAGTGCCGGGTGTCAGCTGTGATAATCAGCTGACAACCGGCCGCGATCAGCGGCGCTCCCCCACTGAGCGCCGCTGATCGCTATGACGTACTATCCCGTCCTTGGGAATTAAGTCCCAGGGCACATGGACGGGATAGTACATCATATGGCAGAAAGGGGTTAAATACTTCTTTCCCCCCACTGTATGTACAGTGCTGTGCGAATTAATTGGGACAAAGCATTTTTTTAAGTAAAATCGTAAGTTGGTTACCAGTCAGTGATTCAAACCAGTTTTAACTGCTTTGAACAGGTGTGAGTGCCTGTTCAAAGCAGTTAAAACTGGCTTGAATCATTGACTGGTTACCGACTTACGATTTTACTTAAAAAAATGCTTTGTCCCAATTAATTTGCACAGCACTGTATATGTGTGTGTGTGTATATGTGTGTATATATATATATATATATATATATATATATATATATATATATATATATATATAATATGAAACCATCTAACACTTCTATAGAATACAACTGTCTCTTGCCACGGCATCTTCTTGAACACTGCTCACCCTCTTACACATACTCAAGTCTACATGAATAGATTTTTACATAAGATGTTCATTGACTGCATGCATGAAGGTCATGCTTCATTAGGCACGCTTCTTTTCTTGGAAACCTACAGAAAACAATGCTAAATATTCTTGTAATAAGAAGAGAAGGCAAAGAAAACAAAACGATGGCTTGTAGAAGTGACACGCTTCACACCACTGTTGAATTATGCAAGCGCCCGAAAACGAAACGTAGAGCGCGGAGTAATAAAATTAATATTTCTGTTTTCATTTGTGTGGTACAATGAATAATACATGAATTCTTGATATAAACGGTGCAGTTACGACCACAGTACAAATGAACCCTAACAACCGAGTCCAGAAGTTTATTGTATTTTTAATGTAAGCAACATTGACTACTGTAGAATCATGGGGTTGTCTTTAAGCACTTAAAGGGTTATTCCCAAAAATACAAAAATAAGTTAGCTACACCGTAACAGGGCAAGTAAGAAGAACCGGGCAAAGTGCCAGAATTGGCGCATCTAATAGATGTGCCTTTTCTGGGCAGCTGTGAGCTGCTTTTTTTAGGCTGGGGGGCCAATATCCATGGCCCCTTACCAACCAGAGAATACCAGCCCCCATCTGTCTGCTTTAGCAAGGTTGGTTGTCAAAAATGGGGGGGAGGCCACGCTGTTTTTTTAAATTATTTATTTAACTCATTTAAAAAAACAGTGTGGGGACACCACTATTCTTGATAACCAGCCTTGTTGAAGCCCCCAGCTGTGAGATTCGTCTGGCTGGGTAGCAAAAATACAGGGGAACCCACGCCGTTATTATTAAATTATTTATTTACAGTGCATCAGCAGCTAATGAATACTCCTAGCCACCGCTCCTGCACTCACTGTAATTAGTGGCAGCAGGTGTCGGATGATGGGATCAGTAGTCTCAGCTGACAACAGTGACCGGAAGTAAGCTTTATACCTCCGATCACAGCTGCGCGCTCATGCTTTTCTTTTTACAGCGTGGGAACCACGGCTTTCTGTGCCAATCAGAAGCAGTGTTTGTCGCGCTGTCATATACATGACAGCGCAACAAACACCCCGTGTTCCGGCAGCCGAACCCGAACAGTAACACGGACTTTCTGGTGTTCGGTACGGACGCCGAACTTTACTGTTCAGGTTTGCCCATCTCTAATTACTGTGCCAACTGTTGAATCCAGGTACGTCTTTGGCAACTCCTATAACTATTTCTTTATCGCACAAGTATTTAGCGCTTTAAAAAAATCTTCAGAAACTTAGATGCATGTGTACAATATCACTAGCTCATCTTAAGGGATGTTCATGCAACATTTTTGCATACATTTACAGATGGCTTTTCTTCAAAATCCACACATAAAAACCCACATCATATAGGCTTCTGATTGACTTTCACAGGAAGAAAGTGCCTATAGTTCACATCATGCTTTTTTTTCCAAACTTTGTCTTTAGGATGGTAAATCAGCAAAATGTCAATTCTTTACTCATTTCTGCCTGGAAAAATCTGCACTTTTCAGTTGAAAAAAAAAGTCAAAACCTACACGAAAAACCCTTTCTTTAATGTGTATTTATTAGCCAGAATAATCCACATAAATAAAACTCTACGTTAACTTATGTACACATAAAATTTACTAGGGTGGATTTCAAAGCAGATCACCTTCAAAATCTGCAATAAACATCGCTTCAAATATTCTTGGAATACTACTATTAAATTCAACAGGAAATCCACACTACTGTTTATACAGAGGGTTTTTTTTGTTACTTTTGTGACGAGTTTTTGAGAACCCTGGAGTGGAAAAAAATAGAAGGAACATGTCACTTCTTTGATACAGAATCCTTGTGAAATCAGTGTAAACGTTCCTGGCGCGGTAGCGGTAGGCGAGCGTCATTGGTCCAACACCCCGGCATGTTACGGAAAAAACGGATCCATGGGTGTGTGTGTGATGCTGTTACTGTAGATGCCGTTCTTCCCTGCCATGGTCTCCCACGACGAGGATACTAGACAGTTTGTTAAAAACAAAGTCCATTTTACTAGTCAAAGAACCGGCATACAAGGTACAGCAGAATTACACTTGTTGTTCACTTCTGCACCTAACAGAGGCTTGTTCTTTTCGGTTACTGGCAACGGCACCATACGTGTTATAAACGTTGCTGACAGTTCACAGTATAAGGAAAGGACATCCATGTTACTAGTGTAGTGCCACCTTGGTTAATTGTGTTTCACTCTGGAACTGCACTTGGACCAATCTTTCCTTGGGAACAGAAATAAGGGAGATTCTCCCACTATCTTCCACCTAAATATGCCCAGACCTACTGACACCATCTCACTGACTGCAGCTCTCAGGCCTGCCCAGCGCTAGGGTCGTTCCCACCAAGTCTCTTAGAGATGTTCCTCTTTTCTCTCACTGTAGGTCCCCCAACTTGCCTGTGCTAGGTATAATACTGCCGCCATTGATGTCTTGTTTTGGAACCTTGCTTCCTTTGTCACTGTTTCCCACACACTCCCAAGAACGCTCTTCTTCTTTCCTGTACTTCTTGCCTTGCTAACACTCAATGCTTAACTGCGTGAGCCTCCTATTCCTGTCACTAAACCACAATCCCCAGTCTGGGCCGGATTTATAATTAACCCTGTTTACAAACCCCACAGAGTTTGTGCCGCAAAGATGACTATTAAATCATCACTGTCATCTCCTGATGTTATGATGAGTCACCGAAGGAGGAAAAAACAAAATACTAGCTAAGTCCAGAAAAACCAGAGAGGTTGGCATCTATCAGATTGCAGACCCCTGAACCTATCCACAACAACTAGCAGTAGCCGTGGGGGGTTCCTACGGTGCCCTAGACCCCTCGATCACAGCCGGAGAACTACATAGCCTAAAGACAGAAAGGGGAAAAACTAAACTGCCCCAGAGCAGACCCCAAAGCAATAGGCAGCCCCCAACATATAATGACTGTGAAGCAAGATGAAAACACTAACACAGATAGAAAGATAGGTTGAGCAAATGATGGGGCCCAAGCTAACTAAAATAGGACAGGATAGGAAAGCTGCTGTCTGCCATCCGCAAAAACCCTATCCAAAATGTGCCAACCGACTGATAGGAAAAGCAGGCCCTGAAGACGCTAGGCTTCAAAAGACTAAATCAGCACTCAGGTATATTCTGAAGACAGAGCAAAAGATCAACAGATCAGAGACAAAAATGGAATTCAGCTCACCCCCGGCCGGGGATATCAGAACTCCCAAAAAACAAGGCAAAACAAAAACAAAACTGAAGAGTACAAAGCAGAGCAGAAAAACTTAGCTTTGAGACGCAGGAATCAGACTGGTCTCCAAGAATTATTATTACACAAAAAGGTCCTTAAGCAACCCCAGATAAGTTAGTCCACTCTGAACAATTTGTATAACAAAATCACATGCTTCAAAAAACTACCCATTTGTTTTTTTTGAAGAAAAGGGAGTGAGACATATTTGATATAAAAATATAAATCTAAATCTTTATTAATCCATCCATTTACATGTTAAAATAAGAAAGGTTTAGGAACAGAAAAAAGAGGGACAATGGGTCTAAGATAATTTATGCCACCTGGTAAGTGCCATGTTCAAAAATAATTCCATGAGTTCTGATTAGCATGTAAAGTAGCCATGGAGTAAATTTAAAGCAAAGTAACACATTTACCATTTAAAAATCTATAACAGATTAACATTAGTCAGGTATCTCAATGCCTTAAAATATATTATACCAAAAATTGCATCATCGCACACTATTAGATGTCCATTCTACTGTGCATTTAAATAGAAATGTAATGTCTTTAAATTACTTAGACTCATGACTAACCGCTGTATCTCCCTTGCGAACTAGCACATAGACGCTCCCATAAACATGGGGGAATTAATGATCACGGACACATTACCTGGATCCTGGTGGCTAAATAACTGTGAACGAAAGCCCAGTCCCTCTGCCCCGACGCGCACGTTTCGCCCAGCTTCATCGGGGGTCTCCAAGAATCCAGCAGGATCACCAGCAAGGCAGAAGGGCGTCGACTGCCTTATATCCAGTCCTCAATTCCAGCCACCCAGTCATCATCTAGCTGCCCAGGTGTTTGGTATTCAGCCTCAGTACCTTCCTTCACCAGAGGAGGGAGTTCATCAGACCTCAACGGTGAAGGGAAAAATGAACTCACAACAGTACCTCCCCCTTGAGGAGGGGTCACCGAACCCTCATCCATGCCACCAGGGCGATCCGGGTGAGCCCGATGAAAGGCACGCACCAATCTTTTGGCATGAATATCAGAGGCAGAGACCCAAGAATTATCCTCCTGACCATAACCCTTCCACTTAACCAAATACTGGAGTCTCCGTCTAGCCAGATGGGAATCCAGTATCTTCTCTACCTCATATTCCATGTTACCTTCAACCAATACAGGGTCAGGAGGTGCCACCACAGGAACTACTGGTTCAACAAACCTCTTCAACAAGGAAACACATTATGAATTTTAAATGTGACAGGAAGAGCCAACCGAAAAGAGACCGGATTAATAATCTCCAAAATCTTGTAAGGTCCAATAAATCTAGGCTTAAACTTAGGAGAATGATCCCAGCAAAGAGCAAACAGATGAACGGCATACTAGGGCACACAAATCACCACATCACCAGACGGAGCTCTTTATCTGAAGTATTGCGGCATATGATTCAGTCAAAAAATGGAGGTGCTTGCATGAAAAAACATGAATATTTCAATGTGAAGCAAAAAAAGAAGAAATATGCAGCACTCACCAATGTAGCTGAAAAACTGTGAGTCTTTATTTCACATAATTTCCATCAAATGTGTGGACATGCAGGACATGGAGGAATGCTAGGGGAGGTAGGTGCTGGACAATGGCCGTTTCACGATTACTCGCTTCTACGGGTCCAGGTGAGGGGATTAGCTAAAGATCATTCCCTATATAGGATCACAGACCTTACTAATTAACATACATAACAAGTTGTGAAACAAACATATACAAAAAATATATAGTTATACAATATACAGAGATCAAGATACTGGTAAAGAATAAATCTTTCCATATCGATTTACAAGATAATCTATATTTTTACAATATCATAGGAAGATTATAATCTAAATAACTTTACATACAATTTTTTATATAACATTTTTTTATAAAAATACTGATAGATCGATCCGGTCATTTAGTCCCAAAGGACCTTGTGCGTTCGCTTTCAGGATCCATTTTGCTTCTTGTTGCAATAAAGCTTTGTCATGGTTACCTCCTTGAGGTGGAAAATTGACCTTTTCAATCCCTGCAAAACTCAAAATTTCTGGGTTAGCTTTATGCACATCTTAAATATGCTTAATTAATCGCAGTGAGCCCTTTCCTGATGTAATAGATCTATAGTGTTCACCAAAATGTATCGTAAGTGGTCTTATAGTTTTTCCAATATAAAAATAACCACATGGACAAAAAATAATATAAACCACGAATTTAGTTTGGCAAGAAATGTAATTTTGTACCTTATGTTCCATAGAGCCAAAATGTATAGAATTCCCTGTCAGGTGAAGATGACAGTGTTTGCAGTGACCACATTTATAATTTCCTTTTATTGATAAATCTCGTAGCCAATTTTTTTGAGGGGGACGAAGTCTATGATGTACTAATAAATCCCCTATATTCTGTGCCCTTTTGTATGCAAATTGAGGAACTAATTTACCATCTGTGTGTAAGGTTTTTTCTGCATCAATGAGATGCCAGTGTTTCCTCCTTTTAAAGGAGGAGTAAAATCAAATTTCATGCCTCCTATATCTCCTGGGAACAGTATTGATCTTTTCCATGATATGGTCATCAAGGATGTAGAAGCTTTACTCTATCCCATGTCAGAAAAAAATTTGAAAGCATCTGAGATGAAAGCTTTGCAAGAAATGAAAGGATGGAGTGATACTGTGTTCAGGAGATCTGATAAAGGAGGGAATTTGGTTCTTTTGGATAAGACATACTATATACAAGATGCCCTAAATCACTTGAATGATAGTAATACCTACTGTATGCTAAATGACAACCCTTTGCATAAGTATAAGGACAAATTAAGATCTCTTTTAAGAAAGTATGTTCAATTGGGGATATTATCAAAAAAGAGAGCAGAAAAACTCTTTCCAGAATACCCAGAAATTCCCTATTGGTAGAGTGTGCCAAAAGTGCACAAGTCTTTAAAAGAGCCTCCGGGTCGCCCTATAATTTCAGGGAAAAACTCTTTGACTGAACCACTTTCACAATACTTAGACTGGCTACTAAAACCTTTACTAAAAGCTCTGCCATCCTTTGTAAAAGACTCAGGAGATTTATTGAAAAAATTGAAAGATTTTCATTGGCAACCACATTTATCCCTTGCATCTATTGATGTTGAGAGCAATAAAGGAGATTTTACATAACACAAACAAATCACAGGATTTTATTTCCTTTATTATCGAGTCACTCGATTATGTTTTAACACATAATGCCTTCAAATTTCTGGATAAGTGGTATACACAAAGGGTGGGCACAGCAATGGGCATGCCAGTCTCTTGTGTTTATGCAAATTTATTCCTAGCACGATTTGAAGAGTTTTATATAAAAACAGCCCTAAATCCACACTTAAGACATTTACAAGCATATTTTCGCTTTGTGGATGATATTTTTATTATCTGGGGCGGTTCTCAGGAAGAATTTGCAGATTTTGTAAAATACCTGAACAATGTGAACAGTGACAACATGCGCTTCACATTTTCATTTGGGGGAAACACAATAGATTTTCTTGATGTCAAATTTAAAATAAAAAATGGCTCTTTAAAAACAGAAGTGTTTAGAAAAGAAACCGCAACAAATAATTACTTACATTATAAGAGCGCTCACCCAATACACACTAAAAAGGGACTTCCATATAGTCAAATGCTAAGAGTAAGAAAACGGAATAATGATGAAACCATTTTTAATGAACAAATTTCTGAGCTGAAACAACGTTTTTTGCAAAGGGTATACCCTATGACTTTATTAAATGAAGCACATGAAAGGGTAAAAAAATTTTCTCAGATGGATTTATTAAAGGAAAGGACTAAAAAATTAAATAGTGTAGTCAAACCTACAAAAAAATTTAATTTTTGTTTCAAACATAGTGCAATGGATAGAGCAATACATGCAGCAGTGAGAAAACACTGGCATCTCATTGATGCAGAAAAAACCTTACTCACAGATGGTAAATTAGTTCCTCAATTTGCATACAAAAGGGCACATAATATAGGGGATTTATTAGTACATCATAGACTTCGTCCCCCTCAAAAAAATTGGCTACGAGATTTATCAATAAAAGGAAATCATAAATGTGGTCACTGCAAATACTGTCATCTTCACCTGACAGGGAATTCTATACATTTTGGCTCTATGGAACATAAGGTACAAAATTACATTTCTTGCCAAACTAAATTCGTGGTTTATATTATTTTTTGTCCATGTGGTTATTTTTATATTGGAAAAACTCTTACGACCTCTTACGATACGTTTTGGTGAACACTATAGATCTATAACATCAGGAAAGGGCTCACTGCGATTAATTAAGGATATTCAAGATGTGCATAAAGCTAACCCAGAAATTTTGAATTTTGCAATGATTGAAAAGGTCAATTTTCCACCTCAAGGAGGCAACCATGACAAAGCTTTATTGCAACAAGAAGCAAAATGGATCCTGAAAGCGAGCGCACAAGGTTCTTTGGGACTAAATGACCAGATCGATCTATCAGTATTTTTATAAAAAAAGTTATATAAAAAATTGTATGTAAAGTTATTTAGATTATAATCTTCCTATGATATTGTAAAAATATAGATTATCTTGTAAATCGATATGGAAAGATTTATTCTTTACCAGTATCTTGCACTCTGTATATTGTATAACTATATATTTTTTGTATATGTTTGTTTCACAACTTGTTATGTATGTTAATTAGTAAGGTCTGTGATCCTATATAGGGAATGACCTTTAGCTAATCCCCTCACCTGGACCCGTAGAAGCGAGTAATCGCGAAACGGCGGTTGTCCGGCACCTCCCTCCCCTAGCATTCCTCCATGTCCTGCATGTCCACACATTTCATGGAAATTATGTGAAATAAAGACTCATAGTTTTTCAGCTACATTGGTGAGTGCTGCATATTTCTTCTTTTTTTGCTTCACATTAAACTTAGGAGAAGCCACCTTCATAGCGATATTTTTTGATGACAACCAAACCATATCACCCACCTTAAACTGGGGACCAACGGTCCTACGCCGGTTGGAAAACGGCTGGGCCTTTTCCTGGGAGAGAGACAACTTATCCACTACTTGGTCCCAGATCTGGTGCATTCTCTCCACCACAGTGTCAACACCTGGGCAGGCAGAAGGCTCCACCTGCCCTGAAGAAAATCGAGGGTAAAAACCAAAGTTACAAAAAAAAGGTGACATCAAAGTGGCAGAACTAGCTCTACTGTTTAAAGCAAATTCAGCCAAGGGCAAAAATGAAACCCAATCATCCTGATCGGCAGAAATAAAAATTCTCAAATACGACTCGAAAGTCTGGTTTGTTCTCTCCGTCTGCCCATTGGTCTGAGGGTGAAACCCAGAGGAGAAGGACAACTGAATTCCCAGCTTGGAACAGAAAGTCCTCTAAAATCTAGACACAAACTGAACTCCTCTGTCAGATACAATATTCTGGGCACGATAGTCAATACAAGGCCTTAATGAACCATCCTTTTTAGCCACGAAAAAAAACCCAGCACCTAAGGGTGAAGAGGATGGTCTAATATGACCCTTCTCCAACGCCTCCTTAATATAGGATCGCATAGCCTCGTGCTCGGGTACAGATAAATTGAAGAGCCGACCCTTAGGAAATTTACACTCCGGGCTCAGTTCAATTGCACAGTCATAACTCCTATGAGGAGGCAAAGACGCAGACTCATTCTCACTAAATACATCATAAAAGTCAGCCAAATAGTCAAGAACATCATGCGACTGGGGAGAGGTGGAGAAAACAGGAGCATCACTAAGGGCACACCGACAACCCCAACTCACCACAGACAAAGATTTCCAATCCAGAACTGGATTATGGATTTGCAACCAGGGAAACCCCAGAACGATGGTATTATGCAACACCAAAAATCTACAATCTTCTTGATGGTCTGGGGCGACCCGCATTACCACCTGGGTCCAAAACTGAGGTTTATTCTTCGCCAAAGGAGTAGCATCAATACCCCTCAAAGGGATAGGCGTCCGCAGAGGTGTCATAGGAAATCCACAACGTTTAGCAAAATCCAAGTCCATCAGGTTCAGAGCTGCTCCCGAATTCACAAAAGCCTTGGTGGAAAATGTGGACAGGGAGCAGATCAAAGTAATTGCCAGAAGAAACTTAGGTTGAACACCACCCACAGAAAACGTGTGTGCACAACGTTTCTCTCGTTTAGGGCAGTCAGAAATAATATGCGAGGCATCTCCACAAAAAAAACACAGCTTATTACGCCTTCTGAACTCCTGACGTTGCGCCCTAGACAAAACTCTATCACATTGCATAGGTTCAGACCTTTGTTCAACAGGTGGCAACATCTCTCGTGTAGTTTTGCGTTCACGTAAACGCCGATCCACCTGAATGGCTAATGACATAGAATCGTCAAGACCAGAGGGAACAGGAAATCCCACCATAGTATCCTTTACAGTTTCTGACAAACCCTTCCGAAAGAGGGCTGCCAAGGCACCATCATTCCAGGTTGTAAGGACCTCCCACATTCAGAATTTTTGACAGTACAACTCTGCCGAATCCCGACCCTGGCTTAATGCCAACAGGGTCTTTTCAGCCTGATCAATAGCATTAGGTTCATCATACAACAATCCCAAGGCTTGAAAAAATGCGTTCACATTATTCAGAATAGGATCATCAGGTTTCAAAGAAAACGCCCAATCCTGGGGATCGCCACGCAGCAAAGAGATGACAATTTTAACCTGCTGCGCGGAGTTCCCCGACGAGTTAGGCTTCAAGGCAAAAAATAATTTACAATTATTCTTGAAATTCAAGAATTTAGACCGATCCCCAAAAAACACATCTGGAGTAGGAATCTTTGGTTCAGCAGCATGTGAATGATCAAGATAGGTGGAAATTCCCCGCACTTCAGCAGCGAGCTGCTCCACATGATCAGACAATTGCTTCATCTCCATTGAGAGAAAAATTCCCCCTACGGCCTCAGAGATATAGAGGAAAAAATATGCACAAAAAACAAAAAAAAAAAATTCTGACACACTTTTTTCTTTCTTTTTTTTTTTTTTTTTACAATTCTCTCCTGCTATTGAGTACCCTAGGATCTGCGGTATGGCTGGTGATTCTGTTATGATGAGTCACCGAAGGAGGAAAAAACAAAATACTAGCTAAGTCCAGAAAAACCAGAGAGGTTGGCAGCTATCGGATTGCAGACCCCTGAACCTATCCACAACAACTAGCAGTAGCCGTGGGGGGTTCCTACGGTGCCCTAGATCCCTCGATCACAGCCGGAGAACTACATAGCCTAAAGACAGAAAGGGGAAAAATTAAACTGCCCCAGTGCAGACCCCAAAGCAATAGGCAGCCCCCAACATATAATGACAGTGAAGCAAGATGAAAACACTAACACAGATAGAACGATAGGTTGAGCAAATGATGGGGCCCAAGCTAACTAAAATAGGACAGGATAGGAAAGCTGCTGTCTGCCATCCGCAAAAACCCTATCCAAAATGTGCCAACCGACTGATAGGAAAAACAGGCCCTGAAGTCGCTAGGCTTCAAAAGACTAAATCAGCACTCAGGTATATTCTGAAGACAGAGCAAAAGATCAACAGATCAGAGACAAAAATGGAATTCAGCTCACCCCCGGCCGGGGATGGCAGAACTCCCAAAAAACAAGGCAAAACAAAAACAAAACTGAAGAGTACAAAGCAGAGCAGAAAAACTTAGCTTTGAGACGCAGGAATCAGACTGGTCTCCAAGAATCCAGCAGGATTACCAGCAAGGCAGAAGGGCGTCGACTGCCTTATATCCAGACCTCAATTCCAGCCACCCAGTCATCATCTAGCTGCCCAGGTGTTTTGTAATCAGCCTCACTACCTTCCTTCACCAGAGGAGGGAGTTCATCAGACCTCAACGGTGAAGGGAAAAATGAACTCACAACATCCTGACCTATAAACATACTACCACACTACAGTGTAATATACATTCTCACATTGTAAACAGAGTACTTTTCAGGAGGTTGCAGTATCTTTCAACCACCATCTTACATCAGCACCAAAGCTTACAGTGTCAACATAAAAAAACAAACAATCACTTCAATAACTTTCAAAAATCTGTTCCATACTGTTTCAAATACCATGCCAGAGCTGAAAGTCACATCAAAACACCTATGAATTCCTGATGTAAATTTCTCTTGAAAACTACAGCAAAGTTTTCAGCCTCAGAAAAAAAAGGTTTGTGCGAACATACTTTTGTAAATATTCTTTTACATGCATATTGTCTCTTCAGAAAGGAAGAAGACTAGAACTCTAGTGCCACCTATAGGAAGAAGCAATCCTACAAGTCAATATTGACTAACTAACAAGCCTTGTCACATGACTTGGGATAAAACCCAAAAGCAAATCTTAATTTGCCGACACTGTTTCGGGGTACTGCCCCTCGTGAGTGTAAAGTGTGAGATCTGGTTTGGCTGTGTGAGAGGTATCTGCAGGATCCAAGGGGTAACGCTTCTCCTTGTGGAGTGACATGTCATGCCTGACATGCCAGGGTGAGGAGACTTTTAAGCCGCAATGCTCCTTTGACTCTTTACAAGCAGAAAATTTGCGCTTCTAAAGGGATGATCCCATCTTGACAAAGCGCTCTATTCATTGAGGAAGATAGATGTTTCTTACTGTTTGGAAGAGATGTGAAGGCTGCAGATAATCAATGGATGCTGACTGGCTGCATTTGTCACTTGATAATCACCAACAGTCAACTCTCCCCTCTCCAATCTGTCTTGAATGCTGCAGCCAGGATCATATTCCTCACCAATCGTTACACCGATGCCTCTACCTTGTGCCAGTCATTACACTGGCTACCCATCCACTCCAGAATTCAGTATAAACTTATTACCCTCACCCACAAAGCCCTCCATGGCTCAGCACCACCCTACATCTCCTCCCTTGTTTCAGTATACCACCCTACCCGCGCCCTCCATTCTGCTGATGACCTGAGGTTAGTATCCTCAATAGTCAGAACCTCCCACTCCCGTCTCCAAGACTTTACACGTGCCGCGCCAATTCTTTGGAATGCACTTCCCAGGTCAATACGATTAGTCCCCAATCCCCACAATTTTAAGCGTGTCCTGAAAACGCATTTATTCAGACTGGCCTATCGCCTCAACACATTAACCTAACCTATCCCTGTGTGGCAGAGCCAAAAGTTTTACCATAACCAGGTTCCCAGCATCATGTTCCCACATGCTTTATGCATCCATTAGCCCTCTGTGTCTGTACTGTTACACACTTAACATTATGGCTGGTCCATACAATCAGGGCAACTGTTACCACCCACCTTTCGTGTCTACCTCTTTCCTCATAGACTGTAAGCTTGCGAGCAGGGCCCTCACTCCTCTTGGTATTTGTTATAATCTACTGTATGTGATTATTGTTATGCTGTAATGTCTATTGTCTGTACAAATCCCCTCTGAAATGTAAAGTGCTGCGGAATATGTCGGCGCTATAAAAATAAAATTTATTATTATTATTATTATTGATGTCAGCAGACTGTGGATTCATAAAAGAGTGCAGAACAGCAATGATGGATGTGTAGTATGTGTGCCAACTGGGGGGGTGGTCACTTTCGGCCACGGAACAGACTGGAGGCAGAAATCCGCTCAGTCAGGTCCAAACTTTATTCAGTGTCCTCTTGACATCCACAGCAGACACACCAGCCTCTACTCCCTGGCCTGGGTACCTGTCACCTTCCTTTTGCTTTGATTGGTGAAGACCATCCGGGTTCTTTCACCGTGGCTGCCGTTAGTCCCACGGCCACAGCGCTTCCCCCTGGCTAAGTCTGCCCGCTGTACACCTACTCAATCTTTGGTGTCCCAGCCGTCCGGTACCCAAACCTTCCATCAGTCACTGCCGTCCCTTCCTGTGGCTGCCTCCTCAGGGCCACCCCCCTCTCCAAGTAACCGTCTCTGGCTCTCCTCTGTCCTTCCTGAGCTTCTCCTCTCTCCGCCCTCTCCTGTGCTCTTCTCACTTATTTCTTCCCCGTGGGTGTCTCTCTGCCCCGTCCCTGGGACTCTCCTTCCTTATATCTCCTCTCTCTGGAAATCCCCTTCTCAGTCCCGTAAATCCACCCACCATGACTATGCAGTTTCCCCAGCCTAAGGCCTGCTGTTAAGTCCTTTTCTCACTGCTCTTTGTCTCCATCTTGTGGCCAAAATCCGGTAGTACGTCATCCTGCACTAATTCCCAGCTGTTAGCCATACACATACAATAAAGCATACTGCACATTATCCTTTTCGTTCTGATATAGAAGAGTTAATGGTTTGCTTTTATATCCCTTTAAATGCCTTTAAGACTTCAATTGCCTTTTGCCTAATATTGCTATGTATTACTCTTATGTAGACTACTAGTCTCTGTCTTCAAGGAAACTATACTTGTTATCATATTTGTTCTCAACAACATGTTCTGGGTACATTGCAAACAAGGTACGACCCTGAGGTGATGGTGGGGGCCAAATGAGCTCCATAGAGTCACATATTGTTGTAAATGGTATAAAACATTCCTTGTATTTCATTACGTCAGATAAAGTGATTTGACCATGGCTTGTGTGTTGAAGTCTCTTTGTCTCCAAGCGCTTGCAACAGAAAGGGCGAAAAACCTGGTAATTCGGACTCACTGGTGATCTGGCACAGCTGACGCTTGGGCAGAACAAAAGCAGCTATGACAGTTTTTGGCGCCCAACGTGGGGCCGTGGAAACCAGCCTATTCAGAATCCATATGTGGGAGCTTCCTGGGAGGTTGAAAATGCAGAATCCAGGCTGCAGCAGGTGAGAACATTTATTCTTACATTGATTCTGCATCTGCAACCTTTCTAAGGATGTCTACATATCTCTGGTTAAGACTGTACAAACATGGTTCAAAAGAACCCACATCACCAGTGAGTGGTGAGTATGTCTGCATGAGAGTTGAATAATAGAGTAAAAAGATAGTAATTGTCATCTGTATTATCTGTTAAACTGTTCTGGCAATATACTAATATACTAACTGGTTGTGTACTGGTGTACTGTGTAGCACAAAGTCTGGGATAGACTCTGTGCAGTGGTTATTTTGAATTGGCAGTAAATTTGTATAAGGCTGTGGTTTTTGGTTGCTCTGGTTTTCAATGTTTCTTGTTGTTTAAGAAGTTGGCTTTGGTGTTCTCGGAGTGTCAGTGGACCCTGCTGTAGGTTAAAGTGTCAATCAAATCCAAAGTGCAAGATAGTCAGGCTGTGTGAATCCTTGTATATATGTCTATGAGAACCTCTGAATAAGATGAGAGATGAGTAATTGAGTATAAAAAATCCCTGAATGAGCACGTATGAATGAATCATCACACATCATTTTTGTGTCAAGAGATTTGATACCTTTCTAGTTGTGGTGGAATCCCTGACAGATGTGTTATAGATATTTCAAATCTACATCTGAGACTGAATGGAGTAATGATATAGCTCGTGTTATATGTGGCATTACATTGTAAAGTTTCCTGAATGCATTTGGCCAGAAAAAGGGCAAGACTCAGTTAATCTCATTATACAGTTATCTGCTCTTACAGTGAAATCCCGTGATTTTGAGTTTTCTTTGTAGAAATTGATTTTGATAAGTCTAAAGAACTACGGAATTCTGTGAAGGACGCTGCATTCTGATGGGAGGGGGGAATGATGCCGCTGCGCAGTTTTTCTTCTCCCTTCGCTCTTATCTCTGCTGAGTGTGAGCTGTGCTCAAAATTCTCTGTAATTCTATCCGTAAGGTACGCGCTGAAAGATTTGTGCATTTTAAAGCAACAGTACTTAATTGAAGTGGAATGAAATTTTGTAAGTTGGAAGATTGAAAGTAAAATATGGTGCCTAATTTAGAAGGAAATTGTAAGTGATTGTTTGGTCATTAATGTCTTTTGAACCTGCTTCTAGTTGTGTGATTGATTTGTATAGCAAATTGTGGATCAACAAAGGAGGTAGCCGACTGTATGGCTGATAAAGTAGGTCAGAGGCCTATCACACCTGGGCCTTCTTACTTTAGTCAGCTGGTTTTTTGTTGTGGGTGAGAGGCAAGGGCAAGGAGCCCTCTGGATATACCTTGGCAGGCTCGCTCTGACTTGCTACGTGTGGCCGCCCGTAGATATGGTTAGGCACACTAGAGGGGCATTTCAGAATAAAGGTGAGCTGTCTAAAGTTGAAGTAGCCTTCCCACAACAATCCATGGAGCTGGGCTGGAGGGAAAAAGGCCTAGTCCTTCTAGCCAGCTGATCTAACGGGTGAGAGGCAGAGAGCCTTCTTGTTACATCCTGTAGGTCTACCGGGTGAGAGGCAAGGAGCCTTCCCGCTACACCTTGGCAGGCTCGCTCTGACTTGCTACGTGTGGCCACCCGTAGATATGGTTAGGCACACTAGAGGGGCATTTCAGAATAAAGGTGAGCTGTCGGTAGAAAAAGGTTGAAGCCATGGCAACTTTTTCTGTGTACGGTCGGTGCCCCCAATGGGATCCAAGACAGCTATGCAGATTGTAAAAGACAGAGAAGAAAGGAAGCAGTGAAACAGGAAACAGGTGGGACCAATACTGAAAAAGGCAAAAATACCAGAGTGTGAATGTTTGGATGTACAAAAAGGCACAGACAAGGGAAGAAAATAGCAAGTGAATAAATGATGCTTGAGAATGAATGTGCAGCAGTATGGAAGGTGTATTATGAATGTTTTGATTGACAAAATTTAACCAGAGACCCAGACAAAACAGATGGACTTGAAAACACTGTGATCAGACTCAGACAAACCCAGACTGAATAGCTACTTGTGTGACCTGTGCTACTGACCTAAGCGAGTTGCGCTAAATCCTGTCCAGACAAGATCATAAGAAGCTGACATAATAGTGTGGATAGTGGGTAGTGGGGACATTGACCTTCGAGGAGTAAGCTGACAGTAGACATCAGACGACCAACCCCATCAGGAAGGACCTAGAAGTGCGACTAGAATAAGAAAGATGCAGGTGCATTATCCCTAGAGCCCCTCTGACCAGCTAGCTTTGTTGAAGCAGTTGCCTGACCCTGAGGACCAATCATTCCCGTTTTACAGACACATAAAGGAAATACAGCAGACATATAAGTGTACCTGGGCAGACCTAGAGAGGTTGGTGAGTTTAAAGGGAGGTGACACACTGGGACATATAATTAAGACACACACAGATGTGACAAAAGGATCAAGCTCTGGGCATGGATGATAAATCTGCATGGTCCGGGGAGAAATACTGTGAATCACGAAAACAATGGGCTATAGTGAAACAATCAGAGCAGTCCGTTCTCCTGACTGACATGACCCAGAAAAAAGGAGAGAGTGTGGAGATGTACTTTGGACGGTTACAGCTGAAATGGGCAGACATGGGGTACAGTCCCATAAGCCCACTTGACGTTAAGATACTGGTAAATGCATTCATTGACGGTATGAGCGAAGGCTTACGAGACGCAGTACCAACAGCCAGACCTGAATGGAGAAATGTAGACCCAACTGATCTCCTAAAGGTGGCTAAAGGAGTTGAACAGACTAGGACAATAAGACGACCTGTCATGTATGCTGGAACACAAGGAAAACAGTGGAGACGTAGCAAGGGACCTAAGGACATAGAAACAGTGAGGTGCTGGAATTGTGGTGAGAATGGGCACTACGCCAGCCATTGCAAAAACCCTGTAATGGAGAGTAAGCAGACCAATCTTCCACCTCCTTCGCATACAGACTAGGAAACTGGCAACCCAGTGACAAATGTGTACCCTGTTCTTGTCCCCTCCGGACCTGGTCCTGCCTTGATGACCACCATAACAATGCCGGGAGGGAAAGAGGCAGAATTTTTGATTGACACTGGGGCAGCCGGGACTGTGGTACACAGAGACTTGATAATGCCAGACATGATTACTAATGAGATTGTGGAATGTGTGGGGGTAGAGGGGCAAGTGACAGAAGCCCCTATGACTAAACAAATAAGACTAAAATTACGAGATAGCCAAGAGGTGCTTACAAAACTTATTGTTAGTGACAATACCCCTATGAATTTACTGGGAGCAGTTGTGCTGAGTGCGATCCAGGCCACCATACAGTACTCTCCAGAGGGTATTACAGTCACAAGTCCCCTCTCAGAAAAACATTTATATAAGATTGCAGCAATGGTATATATGACAAAAGCTGTGGAACTAACACCTGACACCAAAATGCCTGAGGATGAGGAAATGTGACAGGTGCCAGACACTGTTTGGGCAAAGGGAAAAACTGATGTGGGTTGACTGCCCATTCCCCCTGTCATGATTAAAATGAAAGAAGGAAGCACTCCTTGTTTAAAGCAATACCCCTTGAGCCTAGCCAAATCAATGGCCCTGAGCAGAGATATTGAAGAATATGTTAAGGCAGGGGTTCTGGTGCAAAGATCTTCCCCCTGCAACACCCCTTTGTACCCCATTAAGAAAAAAGGACCAAAGGGTTCCCCTGACACTCACCAGATGGTTCATTACTTAAGGGCTATTAATGATGTTACAGAAAGTGTGACGTCCATTGTCCCTAACCCACACACAATACTGTCACAGATCCCAGTAATGTCAAAATGTTTCACAGTCACTGATTTAGCAGGTGCATTTTTCTCTGTACCCCTGCACCCTGGCTGTCAGTATCTTTCTCCTTTACTCATAAAGGTGAACAATATTGTTGGACAGTCCTCCCGCAAAGGGGGAAAGAAACCCCCTGCCATCTATTCAGCAGTGATGGCAGGGATCCTTGAGTAGTGGCAATCACCTCATCCGCTGATTGTACTATTACAGTACGTGGATGACCTTTTGCTGTTCTGCCTGGACCAGAGGTCCTGCAGGGAAGCTACGGTTTCCTTGCTATGTTTTTTTTCAGGGAAGGGTTGCAGGGTCTCACATGACAAATTACAGTATTACAAACAAAAGGTGACATTTGTTGGGACATTGTATTGCCGAAGGTACCAGACACCTGACAGGAAACAGGCAATTCAAAATCTCCCTCTACCCAGGTCACATCAGCATCTATGCACTTTCCTAGGTTTAGTGACCTACAGTAGGCCTTGGATAAGGTCCGCTTCACAAATATTCCAACCACTTTATGACTGCTTGTCATCAGACCCGGGACCTCACACAAAATACAATTGATTGTGTCTGTGCGGTAGGAACAGCTGCACTACTACTAGGAAAGGCATGTGAGATCACACTGACTTTTCTTTTGACAATCTATTCCCCACATGACATCCATGCCATACTCGTACAAGTTCAACCAAAACATCTGTCTATGGCCAGACAGCTCCGACTTGAGTGTGCTCTACTAATTCCTGAGTATGTCACCCTCAAAAGATGTAATGTTCTGAATCCAGTCACCCTCCTGCCTGTGGATTCAGAAAAGGGGGAATTGGTGACCGTATTAGCAAGTGAGGAAGGATACTTTGACATGACGCATGAACATGTCTGCATAGAACTGATGAGTCAGGAGACAGTTGGGTTTGCACACATTCATGAAAAACCTGTTCCTAATGCAGACTTTGAGTTTCTTTTTTGTAGATGGCTCCAGATACCACCAGGATGGACGATTCTACACTGGATATGCAGTAGTATCCTCACATGAGGTAATCCGAGCGGAACCACTCTCTCCTCACATGTCGGCGCAGGAGGCAGAGTTGAAGGCACTCACTGAGGCGTATAGAGCCGCTGCAGGTAAAGTCGCTAATATTTTCACAGATTCGAAGCCCATTAAAAATGCAGAGGTGGTGAAACAATTGATGGAGGCATTGATGTTACCAGTCCAGGTTGGCATTGTCAAGGTAAAAGCACACACAAAGGTGACTCCGTGGAGGTAGAGGGCAACAGAAGGGCGAACAAGGCTGCTAAAGTAGCACAAGGCGGCCTAGAGAGAGCAGTGGATGGTGGCGGGGAGTCAGCGTATTCCAGCCACATTGAGCCTAGATGTCCTGAAATCCCTCCGGCAAAAAGCTGCCCAAACAGAGAAGGTACACCGGGGGAGACTGGGAGCTGAGCTGAACTCAAATGGAGTATGGGAAAATAAGGATAAATTGTGCCCACCAAAGTCCCAGTTCCCAATCATGGCGCAAGCAGCACATGGCCCCACTCACACCTCAAAAAGTCACATGTGTGCCATGGTAGATGCCTTCTAGATCGCTCCTGGTTTCAGTTACGCAGCCGCGAAACTTGTACAATTATGCCTCATCTGTGCACAGCACAACCCAGGTAAAACAGTAAAAGTCACTAAGAAAGCGACACCTAGGCCTCTCTACCCGTTTCAGAGACTGCAGATTGACGACATACAGCTACCAAGGTAAGAGTGTATGCAAATATCCTAGTATGTGTAAATCTCTTCTCTGGTTGGCCGGAAGCCTATCCGGTAAAATGTGCAAATGCTAAAATGACTACAGACAAACTGATGAAAGAACTGATCTGCAGGTATGGTGTCCCAGAAGCCACAGAAACAGATAGGGTTACACACTTCACGGGAGAAATAATGAGGGAAGTCATGCAGGCCCCGGGTGTACAGCAAACATTTCATACACCATATAGGCCACAAAGTAGTGGGAAAGTGGAAAGACTAAATGGGACACTTAAACTGAAAATTCAATAGGCCATGGCAGACACAGTAAAGAGCTGGGTAGAGTGCTTGCCTCTTGCACTCTTTTCAGTCAGACACACTACAAATAGAAACACAGGTTTGTCTCCTTCTGAAGTCCTGTTGGTAGTGCACCAAAGACTGGTCTGTACTTCCCACAGGTGCTACAAATGCAACACGGGTCTATGACAGCCTACGTCCTGGCCTTGCAGGAAAGACTTAATGTGGTGCATAAACATGTGTTCTCATTAATTCCAGATCCTAATGCCAGTGCAGATGTGCATCAGCTGAATCCAGGTGATTGGGTGGTTATACGCAGACACGTGAGAAGGAGCCTGGACCCACGATTTGACGGCCCCTTCCAAGTCCAGCTGACCACATCCACCTCAGTAAAATTTGAGGGAAAGCCCACCTGAATCCACGCCAGTCACTGCAAGAAGGTCCTGTCAACAGCAGAATGACTGTTCTCCTCATCACCTTTCTGGCAGTGACGGGGTTACTGCACTCTACGGAGACACAGGACAAACTCTTAAATGCTGATTGGGACAACAAACTTATTCGGCATCATGCTCTTCTTATAAAGGACATGGAAGGACAGAAACCGAAAGACTGTTGGATCTGTACACACAGCCCAGTATCTGCGAGGACTATGCCGTACTTGGCCTTACCTCTGGAGCCATGGGAGGTATTAACCCCATACTGCATACATGAGACTTGGACTCAATCTAGGTTTTGGGGAAAAGATGTGCCCCGTGATATATCTGCCTCATTGGCTGTAATCGGATGGGCCGCTAATCCCTGGTTTCAGTTTAATATAACGCGGCCTAAGGTACAAAGGGGGTGGCGGGAATATGATTCAGATGTCGGAAATATGGTCGCCAGGAGGAGGACTGAAATCCCTCACTCAGACCCTATTCCCAATGATGGACTGTAGTTCAGTCTTCAACACACTGCAGCAGACACCTGTGGTGAGGACAATAATTGCTTCCGCATATACACTCGCAATCAAACACAGGTTAATGATGCGGTGTACCAAGATGGTGTTGAAGGCTGTAAATCATCTACGGGTAAAATAATAAGGAAATAAATGGGTAAATGTACATCTGGTATAAGTGGAAAACAAATGAATAATACTTGGTGTGCCCATAAGCCTATGTCTGGACTTTTGAGTTTATACCAATGTATACAGACCCCTGGTCACGTTTGTGTTCTCCCTGACGGAGTATTCTTGGCTTGCGGACATCGTGCCTACAGGTGGGTGAGCCCGGACATAAGAGGGGTTTGCACTCTTGCTAAACTGACACCAGCCACTTTCATAGTTCCTCATAGTAAAATAGACACTGCAGCAGTTCCAAATCATACCTTGTATAGAAGGGCTGCAGACAATAAGCCAAATGGTAGGCCGCATCTAGTAGAAATGGGGATAACAAATAAAATATTCAGTAGTATGCTAATATACCCCTTCATAACACAACTGTGGGATAAATTAGTGGAAGCTACCGACTACCTGGATGATCAGATTTTCCAGATTCTTGAAGTTCTTAATTAAACTAATACAATACAGAGACAATTAATCGTAGTTACTAACCAACATACTATAGTACTAGATTACCTGACCGCAAAAGAAGGAGGAATGTGTCAAATAATTGGTCCCACCTGTTGTAATTTTATCGACCCTGCTGGCAATCTCCAGATCAGGGCCAGTATAGAAAAAATAGGTGAACTTAGAGACCAATGGTTAAAACAACACAGTGCAAGCAGAGACTCCTGGTGGGGTAATGCATTCTCTTTTCTAAATCCAGCAAATTGGTTTAATGGCCTTGCAGGATGGATTTTTGGCATTGTACAGACTTGTATGCAAAGTTTGTTGTTTTGATTATTGTTTTATGTAGCCATAAAAGCGCTAATATATGTATTACTTAAGCTACTGAATAATGTATGTGTGAAAAAAGAATCTAAGGCTGAACCTTCTGTAGTGTATCATAGACCCCAGGTAGCCATTGCTGATGGGGAAAGTGAGTGTCCACACTGAGGGTGGATGGGCGAAGCAGGTAGGAAGCCCCCTTATGGGTACTAGACCCATGAGACAGTAGCTCCTTTGTGGACATCAGCTGACCCTGTGGCAAAGGTTATACCATTTACAAAAGGGGGAAATTGATATAGAAGAGTTAATGGTTTGCTTTTATATCCCTTTAAATGCCTTTAAGACTTCAATTGCCTTTTGCCTAATATTGCTATGTATTATTCTTATGTAGACTACTAGTCTCTGTCTTCAAGGAAACTATACTTGTTATCATATTTGTTCTCAACAACATGTTCTGGGTACATTGCAAACAAGGTACGACCCTGAGGTGATGGTGGGGGCCAAATGAGCTCCATAGAGTCACATATTGTTGTAAATGGTATAAAGCATTCCTTGTATTTCATTACGTCAGATAAAGTGATTTGACCACGGCTTGTGTGTTGAAGTCTCTTTGTCTCCAAGCACTTGCAACAGAAAGGGCGAAAAACCTGGTAATTCGGACTCACTGGTGATCTGGCACAGCTGACGCTTGGTCAGAACAAAAGCAGCTACGACAGTTCCATCTCAGACAGGTCTATGGGTCCACCCCCCTACACATGCGAAAATAAGGGTATGTGCCCACAACATGTTTTAAAGTCTTGCATACCCACATTGTTTTTGAAGTAGAAGACGTTGAAGTGTTCTTCCTGATGTTCTGATGCTTTTGTGTACATCTTTTGTGGTGTTTTTTTTTTAACTCCATTTGTACAGTAACATAGCTTCCAAGTGGAAGACACCAGAAGAATGGATTGGCCATTTATTTTAGCCGCTGATGGCTTTCGGAGCCTGAAACAGTTAAGTTACAAAAGATGGAACATGTGCACAGCAAGATCTTTTTTCGGTGCTGCGCATATGTTCATTCCTTTTGGTGAGTTTATTTTTAGCATTTTTTCAAGTGGCTTTTGGAGCAGAATCTACCAGAAAAGACACTGTGTGCACATACTCTTAGTCTAACTTTTAAGGTGTGGACAACCTATTCATCTTTGACACAAGGGACCATATTAATCAAAGCAATTTTGCCAGAATCCTGGAGTAAATTGCTTTGGAAAGTCACAACATTTTTGTGCACCTGGGAGTGTGCAAAAAATTAATGTCTTTTGAAATTGTCATGCCAGTTTCTCCCAACTCCACCAAAATCGGCACAATGGTGTTGTATGGAGTATGCAACAGGGGCGCGATAGCACAGCTCATCTAATTCATGACCAACTGTGGCATTCCTCATGCCAGAAATCTTACTTTGGTCCCTAACTGGCACATGGAGTTGCCTGCCATTTTTCAATAAGAGGTGTGTGCCTCCAAATGGATAAGGAGAACCTGACTTCAGCATGCACTCTCATCAAGATTGGGTGGAAAATAGCCAGTCTTGATGAAGCCATGACGTTTTTGCTGAGGAGGTGAGACCAGCTAACTCAGTGCCAACTACACAGACATTTATGATATTTGATCATTCACTTTCATCCAGATCTATTTTAAGATAATTCCAAACCAAACATTGAGCAGATGTGCTTTTCCCAATAGTCGGAAATAATGACATTCCTGAGGTTGTGTAAATTTGCACAGCTTGGCGATATGAAGTCTATAATAAGCCATCTCCAAGTATACCTGGTTTTTATGGTTATTGGAAGCAAATATAGTAAATCCACATCCCTGCAATAATCTGTAAAATATGTCATGAAAGGTTTATATTTAGTGATTGGTGTAATGTCTGTCTGCAGGGGAGGACAGCAGGTAATATTGTTTTACAAGCAGTGGTAGGATGCCAGATAATAGGAATCTATCATGACGCATTTATAGCAGACCTTTGACGAGACAACATTAACGCCTAAAATATATAGGTTGAATAATTTGATGGTACTGCATTTTCCTGGTTATAGGTGGTGGTTTAAGGCTAAAAGTTGTTTTAGGGGTTACACTGAGCTCTATTTGGCTAAGGTGCTTTAGTTGCTGATCTAGGGTGGTTCAGAATTTAATGCTACTATTTCTCCATACAACTTTATTAGAATCAACTGTCATCTCTTATCTCAGTAATAAGAAAATTTGTCTTCACTGAAGACAGATTTTACCTGTGAATTGAAAATTTTGGGAATAACTGATCAGTCTAGGAGGGGAAAGCAGTGGATTTCTCTAATACAATATATTACAATGTTTGTTATTTTTATGTGTTATATTCAGTTATGAAGAAAAAATTAAAACAACGGTTACTGTTTACCCCCCTTAAGGACCAGGGGTATTTCAGTTTGTGCGTTATCGTTTTTTTTGCTTCCCTTCTTCCCATAACTAGAGATGAGTGAATATTTCAATGTTCGGTTTGGATTCCAATCGCCGAATTTGCAATATTCGCCAATTAATTTGTCAAATATTAACCAAACATAACCGAACGCCATTCAGGTGAATGGAAGGCAAAAACAAATGCATGCATAACACCTTATAACAGCCTCAAATGCTGCCAAATCAGGAATTCTTCAAATGAGGGACAGACACCAGGAAATTGGCCTCAATTCAACCACAGTAGAAATTGCAGCATGGAACTGCAGCAATCAGCCAGGCATGAGGTATCGGGGTCTGGGACAGCATTTACAGCTTTCAAATGAACGTCACAGTAAGACGAGGTGGGTGAGGGATCTACCTGCTTTCATGCTGAACCACACTCTGGTGGCACAAATATCAGTTTTGTAGACTACCATTGTCAGAAATATTTAAGGATAATAACACGGGTAGTTGAGTCCAAGGAAGAGCAGTCCTGACGGTCCTTGAGGCCTACTGCTACAGGCAACACGCCTGAAGGTCACCCAACCAGGAGTGTTCACATTTCCAAAAATTATTGGCTGACACCACCAAAGTGGCAACAATTTCACCACAGTATAAATAGTATAATAGGGACCGACAGGTCTTTCACTAAACCCAATCCAGCAGATAGACACCCAACCATGAGTGTTCACATTACCAAAAATTATTGGCAGACACCACCAAAGAGGCATCAATTTCACAAGAGTAGAAATAAACTGCTCAAAAAAATAAAGGGAACACTTAACCAACACAATGTACTAGGATGTGTTCTCTTTAGTTTTTTGAGCAGTATAGTATAATAGTGACCGACAGGTCTTCCACTACACCCAATCCATCAGATGGACACCCAACCAGGAGTGTTCACATTTAAACAAATGAGGGCCTTACACCACAGAAGTGGCATCAATTTCACGAGAGTAGAAATAGTATAATAGGGACCGACATGTCTTCCACTACACCCAATCCAACAGATGGACACCCAACGAGGCGTGTTCACATTTCCAAAAATTATTGTCAGACACCACCAAAGTGGCATCAATTTCACGAGAGTAGAAACAGTATAATAGGGACCGACAGGTTTTCCACTACACCCAATCCAACAGATGGACACCCAATGAGGGGGGCTGGTGATCACAGGCTTACTGTTATCGAAGGTGCTAGATCTGAGGAACAAATGGAGAAGGAAGAGGTGATGGGCGAGCAACTGTAAGATGAAGAGTATAATCCTCCCCTCTCTGTTGTTCGTGGTTGGTGGGAGGGGACCAAGGAAACGAGCCTCATTGTTACCCAGCCACCAGCACAGCATGGGCTTGGACCTCATGGTAGAGCCCGAAATATGAGTGCCTTCTTGCTGCACTATCTGCAACATGATCTGTTGTGAGTTCATTTTTCCCTTCACCATTGAGGTCTGATGAACTCCCTCCTCTGGTGAAGGAAGGTAGTGAGGCTGATTACCAAACACCTGGGCAGCTAGGTGATGACTGGGTGGCTGGAATTGAGGACTGGATATAAGGCTGCCAACGCCCTTCTTCTTGGCTGGTGATTTTCCTGCTGGATTCTTGGAGACCAGTCTGATTCCTGCGTCTCAAAGCTAAGTTTTTCTGCTCTGCTTTGTACTCTTCAGTTTTGTTTTTGTGTTGCCTTGTTTTTTAGGAGTTCTGCCATCCCCGGCCGGGGGTGAGCTGAATTCCATTTTTGTCTCTGATCTGCTGATTTTTTGCTTTGTCTTCAGAATATACCTGAGTGCTGATATAGTATTTTGAAGCCTAGCGACTTCAGGGCCTGTTTTTCCTATCAGTCGGTTGGCTCATTTTGATAGGGTTTTTGCGGATGGCAGACAGCAGCTTTCCTATCCTGTCCTATGTAGTTAGCTTGCTCAACCTATCTTTCTATCTGTGTTAGTGTTTTCATCTTGCTTCACCGTCATTATATGTTGGGGCTGCCTATTGCTTTGGGGTCTGCTCTGGGGCAGTTTAGTTTTTACCCTTTCTGTCTTTAGGCTATGTAGTTCTCCGGCTGTGATCGAGGGGTCTAGGGCACCGTAGGAACCCCCCACGGCTACTGCTAGTTGTTGTGGATAGGTTCAGGGTTCTGCAATCCGATAGCTGCCAACCTCTCTGTTTTTTCTGGACTTATCTGGTATTTTGTTTTTTCCTCCTTCGGTGACTCATCATAACAGTGATCCCCGTATAGTTATGATTAGGAATACTGGGTGACTACTGGGTTTCTACTCTGTTAGATCCATCTTATAAAACCAAATTTTGTCTGATAATTCCCACCCTAGAAAGAGATCAGTGAATGCTGGAGTATTGAAACACGTTTTTACACAAGCTTAAGAGAGCTTTTCCCCAAGACAGCAGTGAAGCACATGGTTTGCATTGCAGCTCTAGACTTCAGGCACGTCAATTCGTCAACGCCAAAACATTAGCAGCAGCAGTGGTGGAGATTGAAGAAGCAATTTCTGTGAGCCCTTTGACACTTTTTTTTTAGACCAACTCGTGCACCAGCACAACAGAGTCCAAGTCTTAAACGTGGTGAATGAATGGAGAGAATGGTGCAGGAGTATCTAGAACTGAATATAAATACCATCAGGGAGGGTTTGGTCCCTTTCAAATTTTGGTCTTCCAAAATGTATGCATGGCCTGAGCTCGCCTCGGAGGTTTTATCATGCCCGGCATCCAGCGTTCTCTCAGAACGTGTCTTCAGCACTGCTGGTGGTGTCCTATCGGATAAGCGCATCTGGCTGTCCCCTGAAAGTGTAGACTGCCTAACTTTCATCAAGATGAACAAGTCATGTATCTCCAAGGACTTTTGCACCCCAATCGCAGACTGTACAGACTAGGTGGAGGCTCTAGAGGAGATAGAGGAGGCAGAAGCAGTGGAGGAAGTGTTAAATGTAGAGGTTTGTCCTGCAAGCCTTGGGGATTCCAAGACTTGTGGAGCAGAACCTGCACCCACAGTCACCAGAGTCCCCCAGTACCCAGTCAGCGAGATGTAATGCCCTTAGCCATGCTTACTCATCCAAGTGTGTGTGGTGAAATGCACCCTTTGTCAAGGAATGGGTGATGTTGTCTGTGACATGCTGGTGTAGCGCAGGCACAACTTTCTTAGCAAAGTAATGGTGACTGGGTAATTGTACTGGGGGACTGCAAAGGCCATCAGCTTTCGGACCACAACTGCGGAACCGTTGGCTGGCAGCAGTGCTGAGAGAGGGAGGAGTACGGTGAACCGGACAAACTGCTGGACCGTGAGAGAGGTGCAGGCAGAGATTTTATGGTGGATTGAGAAACTTCTGGTGTGCTCGTTCTCTGAGATCGGTCAAAAATATCAGACATGCCCGCTTCCATTACAGATGACGGCGGGCTCTCAGTCAGTGTGACTAGAGCGGGTAAATAACCTGGGGTAATGCAGTCGAAGACCTGCATCTCAATAGTTGGCATGGTAACAGAGGAGGAGGAAGAAGCAGCAGATGCGATTGATGGGGTGGCTGATGGTTGTTGAGGTCCGCTTGTCCGCATTTTTGCGCACAGTAAATTGCGCATGTGAAGGTTCATACATGTAGTAGTCAAATTATTTCAATTTTTTCCTTGACTCAGTTTTCTTTTTTGTAAAGTTGGTAGATTAATTGAGTTGGCTCATCCTTTGCAGTGTCAAAAAAGGCTAGGCATCCGTTGCCACCCCTGCAAGCTGCAGACCCACTGACGCTGCTGGTCACGGGCACAGTTGTGGCTGAGGATGCATTGGTCTTCGTGGCTGCATCACTGTGTGTCTGCAACGTACGGCGCAACGTAAACCACTCAGATGACATACTCAGCTGTGTGCCTCTATGTTCACGCCAACTGAGATCTAACACCTCATCATCATCATCCTCTGTGCTAACACATTCCTCGTCCTTGGAGTCACCCTCCTCATCTTGCCCTGACAGCACAGTACAGTCCGCGTGAGCCTTAGATATCTGAGTCTCATCAGGATCACCTCCCTTCCCAGGGGTTAACGTCTGATGATGAGGGTCAGGATGCTTTTTGGACTGTACTTCGTCCTGCCCCAGATGCAAGCTAAAAAAATTTTGGCCATCATTGCAGATTTCCTCTTCTTGACTCTGCGAAGCTTTAGAATACACTTATGATGCACATGGCATAGAATGTGTGAACAGCTCTTCAGACTCACTCACCTGTGGTTCTGTATAGCCACCCACTCGAGTGCATACTCTTTCTGGGCATCATCGACAAGGCGTACCACTGTATGTCTGCCAAAGAGGTGATGAAGCCTGTCCAGCATGTAACATAAGTTGTCAGTTGTCATTGCATAGGATGTGACATTGCTTCACTAGTGCTTCCACAACATTACCACCTACCTCATGAACACCTTGACCACCAAGCCTAATTCTCCTTCCACCAAGGCCTTGCTTTTTCCCACTCATGCTGCTCAGTCAGTGTGGTAGGAGCACAGTATTAGAAACCAAAAATTAGATTTTAAACTCTGCACCACTTGTGCAAACAGGTGAATTTCAGTGACAGTAAATTCCAAGTTGAAATATGGTGTGCTGTATCGTGTTAGTCACAGAAAAAAGAACTGTTTTTAGTGTGGATGATGCCTGAATGACAAAGAAGATATGCTAAAAACAATTTAAAAGTCAGGTCCCCTACTGTACGACACTATGAACAGAAGAATTTTTTGTGGCCTATGATCAGGTCTCTATAACACACTAGATGCTACAAACTATTTTAAAGTCAGGTCCCTTGCTGTATGACACTAGGAACAGATTAATTTTTTTGAGGCCTCTGAGTCAGGCCTCTATAACACACTAGATGCTCCAAACTACTTTAAAATCAGGTCCCCTACTGTATAACAGTAGGAACAGAACATTTTTTTTGTGGCCTCTGGATCAGGTCTCTATAATACACTGGATGCTACAAACTACTTTAAAGTCAGGTCCCTTACTTAAGAACAGAAGAATTTTTTGTGGCCTCTGAAGCAGGCCTCTATAACACACTAGATGCTACAAACTATTTTAAAGTCAGGTCCACCACTATATAACACTAGGAACAGAACATTTTTTTTGTGGCCTCTGGATCAGGCCTCTATAACACACTAGATACTAGTTTCACATTTAGCTAGTGAAAAAATATTAATTAGAATGCTATGCTCTTGCATGGAGCACAATAGAAGCAGTGCACAACACACTTGAAGGACATGTGCCCTGCTGGCTTTGCCTGTGGACCTCAGTAATGGCCAAAAAAAAAGGGCTTGAAGGTAAATTTAACAGCCACACTGGACCCTAGCTAGCTATACAATCTGCCTGCTATACAACCGCCTAATTAACTTGCTAAAATCCCGCTGTTATCAGTGGCAGCGTCAGGAGCAGCCTCTCTGCGCTTTATGTGGAGAGGGACATGTGATTTCTGCAGCCAATGACACAAGCTGTTGTGTCAGGACATTATGGGTGTTTCTTGCGTCCTGATTGGCTTGCCGCAATGTGCACACATAAACTTAGGAAATAAAAAGATTGATTACAAGAACGCCGTCACTCTGAACTCTGCCAATCCCCTCCCCTCATCAAACACGTGCCAAACGCTCATGATACACCACCATAATCATTGCTAAAGTGCTGAAAATACTTTTGTGGCAATGCAAATATTTTCCCTCACTTTTACTGAATGTTAGGAATTTTTACCGGTTTTATGAAATTTTGCTCGTGTTTCCTATCACGAATCCGAATGTGCCATATTCGTGCCGAATTTATGTTTGGCGATCATTTTCCAAACAAATTCGCTTATCACTAGTAGTGAGGACAGAAGTGGATTAGGCTACTTTCACATTTACGTTTTTAAAATACGGCGGGCTGCGGCGAAAAGTTGTCAAACCTGATCAGGTAGAAGCCGCAGCCCGCCGGATCATCTGTTTAGGCCGGAGACGGTGCAGGAGAGGGAGAGGGAGAGTCTTCAGGCATGCGCCGTGGAAAAAAGTGGTCCGGCGATGTCAAAAAACGTTGCAGGGAACGTTTTCTGCAGATGCCGGACAGACATATTTTGCCGTGTCCAGCAAAAGCCGGACACGCCGCATGGCCATCAGGCGCGATACGGCGATAATGCAAGTCTATGGGAAAAAAGTCGGATCCGGTGTCAACCGGCGCTGGATCCGTTTTTTTCGCTGCATCGTGCCTGATGCTTCAAAACGGAAATGTGAAAGTAGCCTACGTAGGGCAGCAGAGTTAAGGATAGACTAGAGAGGTGCGATTATGTGATGGGTGATGATGAGGTCCTACACCCCACACACAAAAACTTAAAGACACAGTATTTTTTACACACAACCACAACCCGCACAGATGCAGGAGCAGAGTAGAATTATTTTTTAAACTCACTACTCGCTAAAAGACGACTTCATAGTTGAATCAAATTTTAGACACACTACTCATATAGAGACAGCGGTAGAATTAAATACTTTTTTTGGCAAAGGGATGACTGTTTTGAACAGTACTCCCACAGGCAGAGGTGCAGACTACACACAGAGACTTAAAGGCACAGTACTCCCACAGGCACGAGCGCAGAGTACACACAGAGTCTTAAATGCCCAGTACTCCGACAGGCGGGTTGCAGGTTATAAACAGAAGCGTAAAGGCACAGAAATCCCACAGAAGGAGTTGCAAAGTACACACAGAGACTTAAAGGCACAGTTCTGCCACAGACGGGGTTGCAGAGTACACACAGAGGCTTAAAGGCACAGTATCCCCACAGGTGGGGGAGTAGATTACACACAACTAGAGATGGGCGGACACCTGGTTGTCCAGGTCCGGCGGGTTCAGCCGAACAGTTCCAAAAAGTTTTGGTTCTTGTGCCAGAACAGTACCCAGATCCAAACCCGAAGCTGGATCCCATTCACTTGAATGGGGGGCCCGAACATCAAGTGTTTTCTGAGCTGTGATGTGCTTGACAATGCCGCAAACAACGCTTCTGATCAGAGGGGAAATCATCCCCGCCAGTCAGAGAGCCGCAGTTCCCATGCTGTCAAAAGAGGTATAAAGTTAACCTCCGGTCACAGGTGTCAGCTGATGGGACTACTGATCCCATCATCCGACACCTGCTACCACTAATTACAGTGAGAGCAGGAGAGTTTTTTTCACTGTGAGAGCGGGGATCTCATTGTGGTCACCGCAGTTCAGCCTGGCTGGGAACGGAGCCTCAGTGACCGGACGTAACCTCGATGACCTCACCATCGGTCACTGAGGCCGCGCTTGCAGCAGTTCAGTCACCAGTGGGTTTCAGTCGCATCTTAGCACCGTCCAGTTTGAAAACTGTTTATCCCCTAGAAAATGGATCACGGTGTAGGACAGAATGACAGACAGGTATGGTATGTTGTTGTTTTTTTTTTTCCTTTTATTACAGGAGAACAAGAGCTTCGGTGGAATTAGGCGTTTAAATAAAAATGGAAAACTGTGTTTATTCTTATTTCAAATAAAGGACTTTATTCTGGCTGTGTCTTTATTTACTATACAACTATAGAATTAGTAATAGATGGGTGTCTTATAGACACCTCTCCATTACTAAGCCATGGGCTTGATGTCACCGGACAATACATCAACTCCCCAAATATGAACCGCACTTGCCACCACTACAGGGCAAGTGGGAAGAACTAGGCACAGTGCCAGAAATGGTGCATCTAATATTGATGTGCCTTTTCTGGGCAGCTGTGGGCTGCCCCCAGCTGTCTGCTTTAGCAAGGTCGGTTGTCAAAAATGGGGGGGACCCCAAGCAGTTTTTTAAAATTATTTATTAAAATAATTAAAAAAACAGCTTGAGGACCCCTCTATTCTTGATAACTAGCCTTGCAGACCTTGCTGTAGCTGACAGCTGAGTGTTGCAGCCCCAGCTGTGAGTTTTGTCTGGCTGGTTAGAAAAAATACAGGGGAGCCCACACCGTTTTTTTTTAAATTATTTATTTACAGCGCAGGAGCGGCTAATGAATACTTTCATCCGCCGCTCCTGCTCTCACTGTAATTAGCGGCTGCAATTCCCCGTTGATCAGAAGCGGTGTCTGCCACGCTGTCATGCACATGACAGAGTGACAACACGGACATCCTGGTGATATCCGTGTTAAGTGTCCGTGCCCGAACAGTAGGTGGCGCCCATCTCTACACAAAATGGCATACATATAAGGATTTTTATCATTTAAATGGTCATTTACAGTTAAGCAAAATGGCAGCCAATGGCCATCATCTTTCTAAATTTGCGCAAAAGTGATTTACAAAATGTCAGCGCTTTGGTAAATACGTAATTTTGGAAAATTTGAGTGGAATTTAGTTTCACACAAATTTATTCCTTCATGTCTGGTGTTGAATATTTACATTGTAGTAAACTAATCAAGCAAGAACAAACAGCAGAAAGTTTCAAAATGTTCCTAATAAATCCAATTTACAGTAGAGGTAAATAATTTTAATTGCAAATGTATGTTCCACATAAGGTCCACAGGAGTTCTAGGGAATATATAGATGTGTACCCCCTGTACCCATGGAGGCATAATCATAGCGAGTACTACAAGGACCCAAATTGCTTATGCTGCCTAATGGTCTTTCTAAGGTTTTCTTCACACGTCCATTTTTTGTTCCTATATCAGGTCCATTTTTTGAGGGCCATAAATACGAACACGCACACGGATTATATTCAATGGTGGTGTGCACATGTCAGGTTTTTCTCACGGACCATGTGTCCATGGGAAAACCCCCAGAAATGTCAGTTTTTTTGTGAACCATGGACAAAATGCATGCTGCACACATGCACACTGATGACAACAAAAATACTCACCTCATTGTCTCATGGTTTTCAGCCTGGAAGGTCGCATCACGGCACTGTTCAGGTTGTAAACCAAATATCGCAGAGATGGATTAAGGCGTGGGACACTATGGCTTATCCTTACTTCGGACAGGTCAGGGATATGTTTGTCTATTATTTTCTTTTTTACAGGGGACATGGGCATCGATGGATTAGGCGTAAGGTGAGTATTTTTGTGGTTTATTATTTTCTGTGTTTTTTTACAGGGGACATGGGCTTCAATGGAATAGGTGTAAGGTGAGTATAACTATTCTTTTTTATTTTAAATAATGTGTAAAACAGGGTGTTTTGTTTTATTTTATATAAAGTACTTTATTCTTGCTAAGTGTTTATTTCCAACTTACTATGGGGATAGTAATGGGGGCTTCTTATAGATACCTCTCCATTACTAACCCCAATATAAAACCCTATGGGTATGTGCTCATGATCAGGAATAGCCAATGAGATGAATACTTTTGCAAGCCACTGTAATTTGAGCTCGGTTTAACTGATATACAGTCACATGTTCATGTTCTGATAGTCTGCAGCCAAAACTACAGGAAGCCTAAAAGTTTTAATTCTGCTCTAGCACTGACACTCCTATGGTCCTTGCTGATCCTGCAGTGATGATGTCACATCCATTGATTTTGTGACCGCTGCAACCAATTATTATTGGCCTCAGTGATGATGTCTGCATGTGTGACATGGGAATACAGAAGTCATATAATTTTCAGCAGGGATCACATTACTAATGATGTGATGTCATCGCTGCGTGATTTATGTGGACCAACAGAGTCGCAATGCTAGATTGAATAGATTTGTAATTCTTAGTTTATTATTTTTACACATTTCCAACCTATCTTCATTTAAAAAATAATATTAATATTGCAATTCTCACACAGGCTTTTTCAAACTTGTACTTCCTGTCCTTTCAGGAAGAGTTCACTTTGTACTCGTTATCATCACAGGCAGGATTACAATGACAAATAACACCTCTGTACACAGTTGAAAACGGAGGATCCACCTAGTACAGTAAGTGATGTCACAGCTGACCCGGCTCCTTGTTACTCCCCAATGACCTTTGCACAGGCTTATTAGATACTTCAATACAAATAATAGGGTGGAGGTCTGACCATTGTGGCTTATACATGTATTGTTTCCTGACAAAATAGGAAGCTAAAGTCTAAAAAAAATCCCCAATTACCAATATGAAAATTACAAAAGTTCTACTTTTTAGTTTTAATACAGATTGTGATATTTAAAAAATGGCAAATAATTTGTAAAAAAATACATTTAACACAAAAACCTGACTTAAACAATAGGTAATTTTCTGATGATCTTTTCCCTTTAAATTCAGTAATAACACAATAAACCTAGCTCCCCCTAGTGATGACTACCAGAAAATGTAACTCTATGGCTGTGAAAAGAACTTGGAGCACCTGCTGTAAGCAAAAAAATTAAGAATTTTGGACCTAATAATCTTTTTAAATAAATAACGGGAGTATCAGGAATAGCTTTTCACATACTTCACCCTGCAATTGTGGCACCATCAGTGAGTGCTGTTTACTTCACAATACATGAAAAGAAAATGATCCTTTTTAGCGCTGATCTTTGACAAGATGTGATGGGCCCCATTATGCGGCTGTTGAGTCAAAATATGCAGATCCCACAATTAATCCTATTTTATCAGGCCGAGGGTGGCTTAGACTCATGTAGAGGGAGATTTCACGCTGGGTATCAAAAACATTTAGTTATATGGGAGGAGCAGAGTCAATTTATAAGATAGAGGCAAGTAACAATTTGCCAGGAAGATGTACAAATGGTATAAACAAGCTGCATTCTAATTCCAAATTGCAAATTTTATATGCATAGCAGAGGTAAAATATGAAAATAGGAAAATCAAGGTGATAGCGGTAAAATTTCTTTGACATGACTTGCGTTTATTTGTGTGGAAATTGCCTGTTTGTTAGGGAATACCCACATGTATTCAGGCTGTCAAGTAGCTGGAAAGCATGCAGCTGCGGCAACAGAAACTAAATCATAGAGCACGCCACAATACTCGAAGATCACCCGAGCATGCTCGGGAAAACCTGAGCAACAGGCATACTCGCTCATCACTAACCACATCACATTTGAAGTCACTTTGAGGGGTCTATATGAAAGAAAATACCGAAAAGTGACACCATTCTAAAAACTGCACCCCTCAAGGTGCTCAAATCCGCATTCAAGAAGCTTATTAAGCCTTCAGGTGATTCACAGCAGCTGAAGAAACTTGGAAAGAAAAAATGAACATTAAACTTTTTAGTCACAAAAATGATCTTTAGCATTGATTTTTTTTATTAAAGGAGAAAATTCTCCACTAAAGTTGTTGTGCAATTTGAAGAGCCCCTGATGTGCCTAAACATTGGAAAACCCCCACAAGTGACCCAATTTTGGAAACTAGACCCTTGAAGGAACTTATCTAGCTGTGTGATGAGCACTTTGAACCGCCAGGTGCTTCAAAGAAATTTATAACGCAGAGCCGTGAAAATAAAAAATCTAATTTTTTTTCCCCAAAAATGATCTTTCATCAACAATTTTTTTTATTTAAATGGACCAATAAACTTGTTGTTCAATTTATCCTGAGTATGCCGATACCCCATATGTGGGCGTAAACCACTGTTTGGCCACACGACAGGGCTCGGAATGGAAGGAGTGATGTTTTGGATTGCAAACTTTGATGGAATGGTATGCGGGCGTTATGTTGCGTATGCAGAGCCCCTGATGTGCCTAAACAGTGGAAATCCCCCCACAAGTGACCCCATTTTGGAAACTACACCCCTGAAGGAATTTATATAGAGGCATAGTTTTATAGCAACGATTATAATGCTTTTGGTTTTACTGGAGTATGAATTTATAATGTGGTGTTACAGTATGTGTAAGATGTGCGGAGTACATCAGATTATAAACGTGTGTTGTGTCAACAGGGTATAAACTAATTTTATTAATTTGCAGACATGTGGTACACTTTGAAGCAATCCTTAATGCAAAGGCCAGGTTTCTCAGGGCACGTTTCACAATGGTAAGTTGTGTCCTTTCAGATTCCCCTCTTGAAGCATACTCTGCACCTTTTTTGTGATACCCTCAAACCACGCTGTACTAGCTACTATTTTTTTTCTCTAAAAGAAGATTGGTCGTCACTAACACTGTGATGCCGGCTATGCTACCTTGCTACGTCTAAAATTACGCTGTAATAACTACTATTATTTTTTTCTAAGAAAACAAATCGGATGTCGCTTAGACTGCAATGTCCGCTACGCTAACTAGCTAAAAAAAGAAAAAGTCCCATGGCGCAGTCTCTGATCAGTAGCGATATTGATCAAAGCGCTGCGGACACAGGAAGAGCACGAATGCTCTGTGAGACGCCGAACACATGAAAAAAAAGCGCAGAAAAGTGCACTAAAAATTCAATTGGAAGGGGGACAGGGTGGTACTGGAACAGGGATGGGGGACTGGGAAAGGTATGGGGGAGGTGCTGCTGCTCTGCTGTGATCACAGATGAGTTACACAGCAGGCAGATCACAGCACAGCACAGATGAACAAGGAGCAGGACGCTGAAGCAGGAGGCAGGAGATTGCCGGAGAGATGACTCTGGTCTCCAATGAATTAATTTCTCAGGTGACACAGAGGGGCTGCAGAACCGCTCTGCACGCCAAATCTAAGGTAAAGATGACGTGCAGGACAATGATCACTATTTTAGATTAACCCCTTTAGCACTGATTGTCCAGAAACTATTGTTCAGCCAATTGGCACCATAGGGTTTAATCAGGTGAGGTGACGTCGAGATCACCCTACCCATTGTGACGGCTGTGATTGGTGCTTTGTCACACAGCACCAATGACAGCATGTCACTTTTTTTATTAACTTTATTGTCACATTGCTGTGATTGGCTGGTCAGCATTGACCAGCCAATCACAGAGAACGCCGATAAGGGGAGGCGGTGCAGCCCCCCGGGGCGACATGCAGGGATGGTCTGCTGTCAGGGACAGCAGCCATTGGAACCTGATCACCGTGCGATGCAGCGCGGTGACCAGAAAATCGTGGCACCGCACTTGTACTGCTCTGGACAGAAATGCAGTTCCCGCAGAGCAGTACTAGTACAACGAATGTCGTGAAGGGGTTAATATACTTTTCCCCAGAGATCAAGGACTACTTCGTGGCAATCTAGAAAGAGAATCAGTTCCTTTTGTGACACATACAGTATGTCCTCAGAAATGGCGTAAATACACTACTCAACATTGAAATTGCAACACCAAGAAGGAAAAGCCATAAGATCCAGGAAGTAGCTGATGTCACTAATATCTGAAAATGATAACATTTTCAAGCACCTCATTCCAATTGGTGGCATGTGTGAGAGACATACAAGACAGATAGAAAGCAAATTTATTTCAGTCAAATGAAACCTTAAAAATCAAATCAAGTCTTGTAGGATGATTGAACGCTGTCTCCTGACCATTGACGTGCTACTTATCACCACCTGTCACAAACTGAGTGGGATATATATGAGTATAACATAGAGTTCAAACAATAAATTAGATACCTTCAGTAAGTAAATAAATAGTAGCCATACATGTGCAATGAGTGTACCGGGATCGTGTAATACTTCACTCCCTTCCTTAGTGTAAATATTCCCTATGCTTATATTTGTATAAATTTAAATACATCTGTCCTGCTATGTGTAATAGTTCTGACATAGGGAAAGTGCAGTACCCATGTAGTCCACAAGATGGAGTTCTGACAGTCTCTAGTTAGTTCACACATTGTATATACAGTAGTTTAACTATAGGAGGGGCCAGCTGCAATTAAGGGAGGGAGGACTTCCTCTAAGAGTAAGTCGGGCCAGGGTGACCAAACCATCTGGACGGACTATAGAGCCCGGAATAGAAGCAGTGGCCATGTAACGTTTTAAGAGAGAAGCCCAGCCATCCAGGGCAACAGGCCAGAACAGCAGTGGGTTACAGCAGTGTTGGAACAGAGGCTAAGGACAAGGCCAGGACAGTACGGGGACGCAGGTGGCTCCATAATGTGGCAACTTATCGCATTGGCTGATGCCCTCAGATCCGAGGTGAAACGGCTGAGGGAACCCCCAAGCACAGTAAGTATGGACAGGGAGGATGCTGCATCACCACAAGAGACAGTACAGAAGGGCAGGTTGCTCACCATGTGGCAGCTGACTTCAAGGGCAGATGCCCTTATGTCTGGGGTGAAACAGATGAGGGAACGCCTAACCATAGCAAAGCTGGACAGGGAGGACGCTGAGAAACTGTATGATATGGTCCAACCCTGGTATGTGCTGTATGACAAGGAAAGGTGTACAGGGAAAGAGGAAGAAATGTGCATGATGGAACCTGTTGTTAATTAGGTGTTGAACATGGATGTGCTATGTAAAGAAACCAGTAAAGTTGTTCATTTGAAAATTGAAATGGACTGTGTCTCAATTTGTGCGTATCCTTCTATAGGGAGCCTTCAGAAAGCAGAGGAGACCCTGACGGAGCAGAAAGTGAAGCCACAGGTATGCTCTGTTTTCATGTGATGGGAGGTCAGGGCATGACTAAACAGCTGGCCTCGGTCATGACTATGGCCCTGACCCTCCCTCACTCGTGTAAAAACCATGGTACAGTAGTTACAATATTTATGATCAAAAAACATAAAAGACACCAAAAGGTCTACTCAACCAGGATGGCCCCTAACTCTAGTAATTCACCTTGCAATGTACCTAAAGTTATAAAAATAGATGGGGGAAAAAAACAACCTGAGCTTGACTGTGTTTTACACATGCCTCTGTGTAAAGCTGAATAGACAAGGTGGAGACCCAAAGGTGGAGAGAGAGGGAGGTGAGGCGCACACTCCAAGTGTACAAAGTGCAAAGAACTAAAGAACCGAAAACATAGGCAAGCACACCTGTTGGTATCAGTGTAATGTGTAGGTGCACATTCACACTGTGGCCACTAACAAAATAATTTTTGTTCTCATATAGTTGTCTGTTAATAGCCACAGTGTGAATGTGCACCTACACATTATACTTATACCAAGAGTGTGCTGGCCTATGTTTTCCATTTTGCTTTAGTTTTTTTGACACTTTATGCACTTGCAGTGTGGCTTTTATGCTTTATTCAACTAAAAAAGACAACTAAGTAAGTACCCTACGCTTTTTTCCATGTATTACTATTATTTATTTACTTGCATCTAATTATTGTTTTTTCTACGTTCATATGTTAACAGCTAGAGTGTTAATGTGCACCTTGCTACATATTGATCTTATTTTTGCTGGTCCATATTTTCAATTTTACAAACTGAGAGGGACAAAATCCATGAACTGAGAGACCTTGTGTTATCACTCTGGCATATTGTAACATGCCTAAATAGAGACGTTAGCACTGCTCAATGTTGTGTGTCCTGGTCATTGAGATGATTGAGAGAACAACAAACTAGAATGACAGCAAAAAGGTGCTGAGAGGAGAATCTTTGCATGGATGGATTGTCAGATTAGAAGAATGGTGGATAGTGATCCATTCTGTGCTGCCAGTGAAATTCGACATCACATACCATGTCTAAGGTGTCAAACAGTGTAAGGCATTGGAAGGCAATTGCACAAAATTGAGCTACGAGCAGCTACAGGCATTCCATTGAGCTCACACCACTGCTCTCAAAGACACTCATTGGGCAAAGCTATATGGCAATGGCGCCTGGAGCAGAGGTCCATTATCTTCAATGATCAGTCCCACTATTATCTTACACATAATAGTAGCCAGAGATTAGTCGAGAAACCACATTGGCAATGCCATGAAGAAGACTTTACGAGGGAACATCACACTGTCCCATTTAGACCAGATAACCAAAATTCTGGGAGTAGGGCCAGATAAACTGAAGACATAAAATGACATGTGAACAGAGCCTTCCAATGTTTTTGACTTAACACTGCTGTTCTGTTTGGGTCAATTAAACACTTGGACTATTCCGGTCATTTTTGACCCGACCTATTAATGTGTTGTTTTTAGCTACTTTAAGTGTATTATTTGAATACCTGTTGCAATATTAAACTGTAATGTGAACATGGTTGGTCATTATCAAATAAAAAATGAAATAAAAAACTTAATTTTTCTTTATTTTGTTTTGCATAAGGTTACACGGCCTTATTACATTCTGCACAGAAATTACAAACTTGTGCTTTGATAACTATAGCAACTATAACAACTACAACTATAACTACAGCTTTAACAAATATAACTAGCTATAACTAACTATAACATGAAATTTAACTGTATGTAAACATTTTGAAAACAAAGAAAAATAATAAAAAACAGTTTTTTTCTGAAAAAGTTCACACAATTCTATTTATGCATTCTGCACAAAAATAATGCACATTTTTTACATACATATTTCACACAACTAAAACAAGTCATTTTTGATTTATTGTCACTTGATGGAGGATAAAAGCAGCATCTTTTCCTTTTTAGGCTGGCAGCAGTGCTGGTGGAGGATGTTGGTTTGGTAGCAGTGCTGGTGGAGGCTGTGGTTTTGCTTGTTTGAGCACGCTGCAGGATACTTTGAACAATGGCTACTGCTCCTTCATTTCTGAAATTCAATTTTCTCCCTTCAATATATGGCCTAATAAGGGATTTTCCTAATTCATCCAGAAACAGTCTTTTTTATGTAGTTTATTTTTGTTCCAATTGGGGTCCATTTCACACCATAAGACAAATGCATTGTATGTGTATGCGGACACTTCAAGAATATTATAAAAAACAATCATTGGCCACCGATTGTTTTTCGTTTGCATGTATACAGTGGGTACGAAAAGTATTCAGACCCCTTTAAATTTTTCACTCTTTGTTTCATTGCAGCCATTTGGTAAATTCAGAAAAGTTCACTTTTTTCTCATTAATGTACACTCTGCACCCCATCTAGACTGAAAAAAAACTGAAATGTAGAAATTTATTAAAAATGAAAAACTGAAATATCACATGGTCATAAGTATTCAGACCCTTTGCTCAGTGTTGAGTAGAAGCACCCTTTTGAGCTAGTACAGCCATGAGTCTTCTTGGGAATGATGCAACAAGTATTCCACACCTGGATTTGGGGATCCTCTGCCATTCTTCCTTGCAGATCCTCGCCAGTTCTCTCAGGTTGGATGGTGAACGTTGGTGGACAGCAATTTTCAAGTCTTTCCAGAGATGCTCAATTGGGTTTAGGTCAGGGCTCTGGCTGGGCCAGTCAAGAATTGTCACAGAGTTGTTCTGAAGCCACTCCTTTGTTATTTTAGCAGTGTGCTTAGGGTCATTGTCTTGTTAAAAGGTGAACTTTTGACCAAGTCTGAGGTCCAGAGCACTCTGGAAAAGGTTTTCATCCAGGATATATCTGTACTTGGCCGCATTCATGCTTACTTCAATGGCAAGCAGTCGCCCTGCAGCTGAAAAACACCCCCATAGCATGATGCAACCATCACCGTGTTTCACTATTGGGATTGTATTGGGCAGGTGATGAACAGTGCCTGGTTTTCTCCACACATACTGCTTAGAATCATCACCAAAAAGGTCTATCTTTGTCTAATCAGACCAGAGAATCTTATTTCTCATAGTCTGTGAGTCCTTCATGTGTTTTTTAGCAAACTCTATGCAGGTTTTCATATGTCTTGCACTGAGGAGAGGCTTCCATCGGGTCACTCTGCCATGAAGGCCCAACTGGTGGAGGGCTGCAGTGATAGTTGATTTTGTAGAACTTTATCCCATCTCCCTACGGCATCTGTGGATCTCAGCCACAGTCATATTGGGGTTCTTTTTTACCTCTCATAACAAGACTCTTCTCCTACGATTGCTCAGTTTGGCTGGACGGCCAGATCTAGGAAGACTCCTGGTGGTCCCAAACTTCTTCCATTTAAGGATTATGGAGGCCACTGTGCTCTTAGGAACCTCGAGTACTGCAGAAATTCTTTTGTAACCTTGGCCAGATGTGTGCCTTGAAAAAATTCTGTCTCTGAGCTCCTTGGCGAGTTCCTTTGACCTCATGATTCTCATTTGGTCTGACATGCACTGTGAGCTGTGAGGTCTTATATAGACAGGTGTGTGCCTTTACAAATCAAGTCCTGTCAGTTTAATTAAACACAGCTGGACTCCGATGAAGGAGTAGAACCATCTCAAGGAGGATCACAAGGAAATGGACAGCATGTGACTTAAATATGAGTGTCTGAGCAAAGGGTCTGAATACTTATGACCATGTGATATTTCAGTTTCTACATTTCTGTTTTTTTCAGTCAAGATGGAGTGGAGAGTGTACATTAACGGGAAAATAATGAACTTTTTTTTTGAATTTACCAAATTGTTGCAATGAAGCAAAGAGTGAAAAGTTTAGGTCTGAATACTTTCCATACCCACTGTAAGTAGCTATCAGTTGATCAAGTGTATCAATGGTGAGCTTGATCACAGCTCCGCTCCTCAGGTTCTCTTTCACTTCTCCTCTCTCCTCTCTTCACTCAGACTCTGTCTCTCTCAGTCCCAGACGCTGAGTGACTAACCCCGCCTCCAAGCCAGAACTAATAGAGAAGCTCCCTGAAACTGGATTTAGAGCTCCCCCTTCTGGTCTGGAATCAGGAAAAGTGTTGGATGTAAGTGTTTTCTGGTCAGTGAACCCCTCCTTGCTTCCAGACATGTCATCACCCCCCTGCGAGGGAGGCAATGCCACTGTGGCAACCGGACTCCTGGGGTGCCACATTCCCCCCTAGTGAAATTCAGTACTCCTGGACTGAGGAAGCAAAACATATAACAAGTGAACAATATAACCATTTACAAAATTTTAAAAATAAAAATTACAAAAACCAAAGCTCAAAAATAGTCCTGGTGACGATTAGTCCATGCATCATTGTCGATTGTTCATTCCTGAGCCATGTTGTTAACTATATACAAGTAAGGTCCTGGTTACACATAGTCCTGTGGCCCAATTGTCCTTCAACAGGTTACTACGAAAATTTTTCATACAGTAAGTCTCTGTAGGCTCATATGCTTAACGGTTACGTATTACATTACATAAACTGACAAAATTACATTACATATTTACATATCTTCCTTATGCACTTTACTTACATGTGGAACCTTATGGTGGTTTGACCTTGGGTACTGCGGGTAGACTTTCCTAGCACTGGTATTTCTGGTGACCTAACCGGAATCACTGTGCACTGGTATAGTGCGCTGTTTTTCAACTGTGCTATGAGTGACTCTACGTAACACAGGTAAACCTGATTTTCTATGACTACTGATGCTCACTGTGGGCATGACAGATTCACTGCTGGCAGGAGTTAGATTTTCTTGCTCCTCTACTGGTGTGGCATCTTCTGCTTGAGGCCGCTGGTCTTCAGGCTGGTCTTGAGTGTCTCCTTCTGGCACTACTGGCTGGGGAAAGATCAAGATGGCCACAACTATGGCCTGGTTCAGTCTTGTCCAATCTGGAGGAAACTCTCCAAGTACTGTGCTGATCTCTTTCTCCACCTCTTCTATGGGCTGAGCAATGTCTGGGTCTGCAATCCCTTCCTTTAGTTGGTCAAGGCACGGCTTTAAATGATTTCTTGACATTGCCGCTGAGGTTCCTCCTCAATCCTTACTGATGAGGCACACCTTGGTGTTATCAAAGTCTGAAGGTAAAACGGTGTATGGCTCAGCCTCCGAATGATCATCTAGTTTGTGCACTCGTGTCTTCCTTTTGAGTACCTGTTCTCCAGATGACAAGGGAACTTCTGGGGCGTGCTGATTGTAGTTTCTTTAGTGCTTCTGTCCTGCCTGAGACAAACTTCGTTCCACGCACTCTTACACTGGTATTGCTGCTGCCGCTCTGTATTTCAGTCAGCATCTGGTGATGTCACCTCAGGTGTTAAAACTCCCATGTCCAAATCAATGGTTAACTTGCCAAGTCTTGCTCTCATCATTTAGGCTGGGTTGCAGTTGGTGGAGTTTACTGGAATATGGTTGTATAAATCTACCAGATCTGGCAACTTCTCTGGCCATAGGATTCGCTCTTCCGGGGCAAGGTCTTCAATAGGTCAATTACCACCTGGTTCATCTTCTCGCACATGCAATTTGTCTGTGGATGGTATGGCGTTGTCCTGATTTTCTTGCAGCCATACAGGTAACAGAACTCCTGGAACATTTCTGGTCGGTGAGCACTGGCTCAGGGTAACCGTGTGGTCAATAAAAGTATTCTTGAAATGCCTTGGCTGCTGTCTTTGCTGTTTGGTCTTGATGAAAGGCACAACTACCAAGAACCTTGAGTAATGGTCAACGATGGTCAGAGCGTAGGTGTAGCCAGTTCTACTCGAAGTCAACTTCACGTGATCCAAAGCTACCAGTTCAAGCAGTTGTTGGTGACTATGGGTTGTAATGGGGTTCGCTGGCTGTTGCTGTCTTTCCTACGTAGGTTGCATGGGCAACATTCTCGGCACCACTTCTCAATGGCTCTCCTCATGCCAACCCAGTAGAATATTTCATGAAGTAGGACCTCCAACTTCTTCCACCCGAAATGTCCTGCTCCTTCGTGGTATGCTTCCAAGACCATTGGCGCATCCCGCTTCGGGACTACCACCTCCCAGACCAGTTCATGAGTGCGCGAGTTGATGTTCCTCTGACACAGCTTACCCTCATAGATGAACAGCTTGCCCTTCTCCTTCCACAACTGCTGCGCTTCCTGTGGAGCATCCGGACCATGGTGTGAGTCAGCTTGAGTCAGCAACTTCTTTACTAGGCGGACTGTAGGATCGTTATCCTGCATCTCTGCCTACTCATGGTGGAGCAATGGGTTAAATGTGGCCTCTTGCACGATGTAGCGCTTGTTCCTCACCCCTTGGGAGCGCTGGGCCGCAACTGCAAGGTGGAAGGCTGGTAACTAAATTTCTTCGAGTTCTTCTGGATCTTCTCCCCTGTCTGGTGAATTGGGCATTCTGGACAGTGCATCAGCATTCTTATGCCCCGCACGGTACTTGATGGTAAACTTGTAATTGGACAGCCGGGCCATGCATTGCGGCTCCAACGCACCCAGCCTAGCCTTTTCAAGGTGGGTTAATGGATTATTGTCCATGTAGATGGTAAACTTTACTGAAGTCAGGTAGTGCTTGAGGCATTCCATTACTGCCCAGACTATGGCGTTGAACTCCAGCTTAAAGGAACTGTAGTTATCGGGGTTCCTTTCAGTGGAATGAAGCTTCCGCGGGCGTAGGCAATCACTCTCTCTCTGCCTTTCTGCATTTGTGACAGCACGGCAACTAAACCCACGTTGCTGGCGTCCATGTAAAGTTTAAATGGTTGGTCATAGTCAGGATAGGCCAGTACTTCATCTCCCGTGAGAGCCAATTTCAACCGAGTGAAAGATTCTTCTATCCTGTGGTTCCATTCGAGCGGAGGACTCTTGCTCTTTGCCTTCCTGGATTGGCCCACTAGCAGGTCTTGCAGAGGTGCGGCTATCTTGGTGAAGCCCTTGATGAATCTCCGCTAGTAGCCCACCAACACAATGAACTGCCGTACTTTATGAATGTTGCTGGGTCTTTGCCAGTCCCGGATAACGGTGAATTTGTCAGGGTCTGGTGCCACGCCTTCCACACTTACCATGTGGCCTAGGTACTGCACCATGGGTTTCAATATGTGGCATTTGGACGGCTTTACTTTCAAGCCAAAGTTGGACAGGGCATCGAACACCTCGGCCAGGTGCTTCACATGGTTTTCATAGGTTTTGGAAAAGATGATGATGTCATCCAAATACAGCAGAACGGTCCTAGGCAGCATTCCATTAACTGTTGAAACATCTATGATGCACTGCTGAGCCCGAATGGCATATAGTTAAACTCGCAGCGGTTCTCAATGCAGCCAATGATTCCTCAATTCTAGGTAGTGGGTAGGCGTCTTTATGTGTAATCTTGTTAATCCACCTATAGTCAACACACATTCTCATGGTACCATCTTTCTTTTTAACGAGGACTAATGGAACTGCCCAGGGGCTACAACTGTCTCCGATTACCTCAGCCTCCTTCATCTCTCGTAACATACTTTTGGCACATTGATAGTGTGCTGGAAGTACAGGCCGGTACCTCTATTTAATGGGCCGATGATCTCCAGTGGGGCACAGTGTTGGACCCCTTTTGCCTTCCCAAAGTCTAGAGGATGTTTGCTGAAGACCCGCTCATACTCTCGAGCCACCTGGTAAGCCCCATACTTTTGGTGCAAAGGAGTGGAGTCAGTGCATACGTGTAGCTGCTGACACCAATCCTCCAGAGCCATTGTCATTGCACATGAGATGCATGCCTGTATGTATTCCTTCGTGTCTCGAGCCATGTGCGGCCACCAATAAGAACTTGCCAGGAGTTCTGTGGTCCGCTTATTGCCGAAGTGACCACCCACCCTGGACGCGTGTGCCCACGCGAGAACCTCCGGCCGTAGCTGAGGAGGGACAAAGGTCTTGCCCAGCGGCACTGACTCGAGAGCAACTGGAGCCATGGTCCTAAAACTCTCAGTAGGGAGAATTAGCCGAGGCTCAGCCTCCTCTTCCTCTGCTGAAACCACTGAGCGCGAGAGAGAATCCGCACGGACGTTCTTCTCTCCAGAGAGATAGCGCAAGGTGAAGCGGAAGCGGGAGAAGAAGAGCGACCACCTAGCTTGATGAGAGTTCAAGCGCTGGGTCGTTTGTAAATAGACCAGATTTTTATGGTCCGTATACACCTGGAAGGGAAACCGGGCTCCCTCCAGGAGATGTCTCCACTCGGAAAAGGCCAACTTCATTACCAGCAGCTCCCTGTCCCGGATGGAGTAGTTCTCCACCGGTGAGAAGGTCTTAGGCTGGTTTCACATTTGCGCATTTTACATGCAGCGCACGGTGCCGCTAATCCCTGCCCCCTGCCCGCCCCATCCGGTCATCGCCTCCTACTATCGCACACGGCTGCATGCGATCTGCGCACCCTATCTTTAGCATAGGGTACGCAGACCGCGCGCTAGTAGGATTTTGGCGTGCGCTGCGCACTTTTGAAGGTGCGCCGAGCGCGCCAAAATGCCACATGGTGCGTTCGGTGCACATCGGCGCACCTTCAAAAGTGCGCAGCGGATGTCAAAATCCTACTAGCGCACAGCCAGCGCACAGTCTGTGCACCCTATGCACCATTATGGCGTTGAGACCTCTGTAATCAATGCAGGGACGTAACTCTCCGCTCTTCTTCTGCACGAAGAAGAACCCTGCACCAGCCGGCAACACCGACTTTCTGATAAAACCTCTTGCCAGGTTCTCCCAGATATATAGAGACATAGCCTCCGTCTCGGGGAGTGATAGCGGGTACAGGCAGCCTCTAGGAGGTTCTGTGCCTGGCAATAGATCTATCGGACAATCGTAAGGACGGTGCGGCGGAAGCGTCTCCGCAGATTTTTTAGAGAAGACGTCCGCGTACTGATGGTATGGTTTGGGAAGCGTGGAGAGATCCGCGGGTACTTCAGTGGAAGCTACCTGAACACTGCCCCTCAGGAACCTTCCCTCACAGTCCTTGCTCCAACCCAGTATATTCCCCGAAGCCCAATCAATATGAGGGGAATGGCAACGGAGCCAGGGAACTCCGAGAAGCACCTGGTCGATGCCATCAGGCAAAATGAACAAGGACAAAATCTCACGGTGGGACAGTGAGATTGAGAGACCGAGTGGTGCTGTCTGGTGGGTCACCTGAGATGATAATGGTGCACCATTAACCACCCTGATGGTCAGGGGTTGGGGCAGTAACACCAGAGGAATAGCATGCTTTAGGGCGAAGGTCGAGGACATAAAGTTCCCTTCTGCCCCAGAATCCACCGTGATCTCTACCTCCCAGGTGGAAGCCCCACTATCTAAGGTCCCTCGGAATACTGGTTTGGGAGAAAAGGGTTTCATATTAGTTAGACCACCACCTCCGACCACTGGACGTGATCGTTTTTCGACCGCAGAAGACTCATGCTAGCCGAGTGACCAAACTGCCGGCACTGGTAACAACGTGTGGAGCTTCGCACCGGACGTGGCTTGGGGCCGGCATGAGACACCTCCATAGGTTCAGAAGGTGTAAGCTCCTGAGCGGAAAATCTTAGCGGCTCGGAGAAGGTGGGAGCCAAGTTAACCCTTCGTCTGAATTGCGCACATTCCAGCCCGCACTCCGTAAACCGGAGATCAATGTGGGTGGAGATGGCAATCAATTCCTCCAGACTTGTGGGGACCTCTCTGGTTGCTAGAGCATCTTTGACATGCTCCGTTAACCCTCTTCAAAACACAGGGACAAGTGCTTTATCAGGCCACTCCAGTTCGGAAGCCAATGTCCGGAATCGGACGACATAATGGCTGACCGAGAGAGACCCCTGTGTTAGGGCCAATAATTGGTGAGAGGTGTCGTGCGTGATCCGTGGTCCCAAAAAGACCTGCTTCAGGGCCGTGAGGAACTGAGCAGCGCCCTGAACCACGGGGTCATCACGCTCCCACAATGGCGTAGCCCACTATAACGCCCTGCCTTATAGGAGAAAACCAATATACCCCACCTTAGCCCGCTCTGTGGGAAATCGAGTGGCCAGTAACTCCAGCCAGACAGAGCACTGGCTCACGAAACCCCTGCAGGTGTTACTGTCACCGGAAAACTTATCGGACAACAGGATAGCCGTGGGTGTGGACACGCGTGAGACAGCTTCTGTGACTGCCTGAGTAGCAGCCACTGTAGCACTCGCACATGAGGTTGAGCTCTCAATAGCCGCCAACCTGCTCTTCAGCTGCCAAATGTCCCGCTATAGCTGCTGCAAGTCCGCCATTACTAGTCAGACCCTGGCGCTAGTATAATGTTAGGGATGGCGGAACACACTAATAAATAATAATAAGTGCATTCACCGCCCGGGGTCCACCATGCAGTAGGTGTTACACAGCTGCTAGATAATGGCAGACGCACAATATGGCGGTATATCGCACACGGGTTGAACATCTCCCGGTGTGCACTGAGCGTACTCTGTTATCTCCACAGAGACGCTTAGAACTTAAACATAAATACTGAGCCTGTTGCACTCACAGGTCTCAAAGAACTGCATGCACGGTAAACGGTCACAGGAGCTGAACCCAAGGCAGAGGGTCAGGGTCCGTCTAGACCTACAGTGTGTGCGGCGTCGCTACCGCGGACGCCCACAGATGCTGCTGATTGCAGCACGGCGACTGACTCAGCCGCTATACGTAAGTGCCCAGAGGAGGCGCACTGTCGGACGCTAGATAGGTGAAGATATGCACTGTGGCCTGTATCATGCCACTGACTGGCGCTGACTCTAATACTAAGTCCCTATCCACACACGTAATATCAGAGTGAGGGGAGTCTCAATGAGTCATTCGCAGGCACATGCATCCGTAATCATTCACACAGGCAGCAAGTAGAGTCTATACTAGTGCATGGCCGAGCGGCCATGCGGGCCTTTTATAGCCGTGCACTTCCGGGACCTTCCAGATCTCTGAGATGGACCAATCAGATCAGGAGAAGGACCTGAGCACGTGACTCCCGATCTCCACTGGGAGATCGTCTCGTGAGCATGCCCAGTAGCGCGGCGAGAGGACTTAGCCTCTGGAGTGGTTTGCTGAAGAGCAGGCTGCGCTACTATTGCTGGTCCAGAGGTGGCAGCAACAACCAGACCCAGAGAACTGGCCTGAGCAGGGCGTCTGGATCACCGAGATTGCTGTGCAGGTCCCTGAGAGGTCGGAGGGGAATGGGAGACTGCTGGCTGCATGGCTTTGGATTCCTGCTGTGCAGCTGCAGGAACCCGACGCCTAACACAAGGGTTCTGCTGCCTTTATTGCATTGTTACTAATAGTGAACAACTTAGCAAGGGTGGCATATCGGGGTAAATGGACCACTTTTTCCTCAGAATTCGTATCAGTACTCTCCCCTTGCGGACATTGACTACCCCCCTGGCTGTCAGGACAGTGGGCCTGCTGTCAGAGTACACTGTTTCTACCAGGGCCTGGTAATCTTGACCCCTAAGGCCTATTGCTGCCCGACACCAAATTAACATTTCATTCCTTTGGGGTACTGCAATGGCGAATGGATCAATCACTCTGACATTCTCCACTCGACTTCTCCACCAAACAGCTCTACCTGTTGTCTCTGCATCAGTGCTCTGATCTCCTTTTGCAGGACTCGCTGCTGACTGGAACTGGCGGTCTCAGCTACCTGTTGTAACAAAACAATAATTTCTCCAAGACAATTTTCTATTACATTGGTGCCTAAAGTAATCACAGGATGGCATTATCGTTGGTCAATATCAACTATAATCAAACCTTGCAACTGCAATTCTACTCAGCCAATCTTAATGGTCACCTCTTTATACCCCACCTGAGGCAAGGGCTGACCTTTTCTGGCAAATATGGGAAGGTGCTCATTTGGGCTGCAAGTAATGTCTGAATCAGCCCAGTACCGCTTAAAGAGGACATATGGCATCATTGTCACCTGGGAGCCGGTGACTAGTAAGGTGTTCACTGGGAAGCCATCAATCACAACAGGCAGGACCGGCCGTCCTCCCACGTACTTGTCTCACCAGTTTTGTGGGCCTGGACGTCTTACTCCTGGGGGTTGGCACTCTGCCCCAGGGGTTGCTCGTTTAAACTACAGAATCTTGCGATGTGCCCCACCTTGATGTAGTAGCGACAGATGGGCTGTCCATCCTCGTCGTAACGATCGCTGTCTCCCCCTCTGGTTGGTGGATTCTCCTCTGCTGTCGCAACGGGACGTCATCCGGACTGGAGGCCAGCTGAATCTTCTTCTTTGGGGCCTCTAGCTTGGACTGCACAGTTATGGTCAGCTTCTGGACCTGGAAATGCCATGTAATAAGTTTTTCCCCTTTAGAAGTTGCCCTCCCTCTCTCCATGTGACTCTGTTGTAGCTCTGTTGTCAGTAACCCCAGCCCTCTTCATTCTTCTTCCTCATTCTCCATCTGTCAGTCATCTAAGAAGCTCATGTGTCGACATCTGTGGTTCAGAAAAGTCTTTTTTACCTACTGTATTGATGCATAACTACAAGAATTCACCTGGAAAATAAACCTTCTTCTGGAATCTTCATATGTACCTCCTGCAGCCGAGTTCAAGCGATCTGATCATATATTACGTGTGAGTAATGGTACAAAGAGACAGCCATAGAAACAAAGTCTCAAGTGCCCTACACTTGCAGCCTAGCTATGGAGTCTGAATAGGTCCCCAATCGCCCCCCAAAAAATAACAAAAAACACTTATTCTCACCTAATCCAGACTCTCTATCCACCCAGCCTCTGTCTTCTCTTCTAGCCTGTCTAGCATCAGACACAGGCAACACAAAGCAGTAATGTCATCATGGTGTCGAAAAGAAGACAGTGGCTCTGTGCGCCATCAAAAATGTTAACTGTCTAGCAGCCATTGTGGCCCATGAATGAACTGACCCATCTGACATTAACTAGATTTGACCTTTTGCCAGTCCATCCCTGGCTGTGTCACAGATTTGTGAGGACTATCCCGAATCTTCTAAATTATCCAGGCAAATTTGAACATGTCTTGTTACAAAAAATGGAGCTCAAAGTGGGAGATGTCGGAGATGGAACTTGAAAGTCCCTATTTTGCCAACCCAATTATAATTTACTATACTGTGTACATAGGGAGAAAGCTGTCAATCAATCAGAGGTACAACTCATATATCAAAGCATATACGTAGAAATCAGCTAACCTATTAATGTGTTTTTTCAACCATGTCCCTTTAAAAGGCTTCTTTATTCTACCATTGGCACTGCTCATTGCCCCATTTTCCCTCTACAGTCTTCTGGTATTTGAGAAACTATTTAGTCTGAATCATAAGAGCAGAGAGCTGTACTAATACCAGATGATGGCTCTCACTGTGCTCCATTTTGGAATGTTTTATAAATCATTCATCAGTCTCAAGTGTTTTACCAGGATGGGATGTTACTTGCTCTACCTGTTGTGATCTTGGATGAACTATTTGATTCCATTCTTCTATGTATAACAGTTATAATGGAGTTTTAGGTTAAGGTAAGGTTAGCAGCATGTCCAGATAAATAAATTAAGACATGTCATACAGTTTTGAGGCTTAACTCATTGTATCTAAGTGGCCATTATCCACAGATTTCCTTAGACCATGCTCATTCCTTATAAAATTTCAATGAGGAAAATTCAGGTTTGGAGTTTTAGTGGGCTGGCAGGCATGTGCCTCTTGGATCTATGGGGTCCCAGCAAGTAACCTTAAAATAAGTAGGATACTTAGATACAGAGTTACGGCAGAAAATAGATCATTGTCTTTAGTTAAGGTTCTATAAAACATTGTAGTTGTAATTTGTCTATGCACACATAATCCACTTTGAAGAATTAGGCTAGCTACATTTGCGTTTGCATATACAGGGGGCTCAAGAGTTATTTTTGCATAATACCTAATCTTCCCCTGTTAATTTTGGATCAGAGATTATATACTTTTTTAAATTTAGGGGGAGCTTTCTTCTCTTCAGATGAACTACAAAAAAGAAGCATGGGAAGGGGACATGACTGGCTCGAAAAACATTTGTCATTTCGCTCTACTAGAAGTGACTCTGAACACCCACACTCCACAATACAAGACACCCATCACTATTTTGATTAAGCTATTCTGTTAACCTGGTGTTGTCTCTTACTTGACCCGATGGGCTCCATTATATCTGAGCCCGGCCCTTCATCTTGTAATTATTTTAACCCACAGTTTTATCCTACAATGGTACAAATCAAAGCAGAGGTGAAATGAAGCAAGTTTCACATGTCCAACATTCAAGACCAGAGTGGAGACAGCTGTGTCCAGTCTGATAGTGCATTTCCTGATTGAAACTTAACCATCACATATGCTAATCTACGTATCTCTTTCTCTACCTCCCCTCTCTTCTATCATCTAATTTCATTCCATTACCCCAACCTTTTTCAAATTATTTTTGGGGTGTTTACAGTTAACCTTGGAGCCCACACAGGCATAAATAAGTTCTTATCAGAAGACCTACGGAAGGTTCGATCATTGTGGTTTTTGTGGTCTTTACTTGGGTTGTGAATGTTGGATGTATGAAATAGTCCTAAATCATACTGGAGCATAATTAAAACTTGGTGGATCTAGGGCTCGAACTGTTATGTTCTCGCTAAATGAATTATTTAAATTTAAAAAAAATACAAATAATTTAGCACTTTGTACTCCAACACTTCCCCAGATATTCCTAACAGCAAGTCAAATATCATTTTAGAAATGAACTCAACAAATTTTTGATTTTAAAGAACATTTGTCCACGTGGAGTTTAATACTTCTCTGTACAAACCAAGACTGAATACAGAATTACTTCGAGAAACCAAATGATCAATTAGTGTTGCAATGTTAAAAACATTTGACCTCCCGTCATATCCCTGTGGTGACTGCCGCTTCTTAATTAGATTTAATATTGGATGAGAAATGCAAGGGCGTTTGTAGGATTAGCTGTTCTCTTTTCTTCCTATTATTTGATTAAAAGTTGTGAGATATTTTTTAGTGATTTTAGATTGCACAGTTTCACAGAATTTGTTCCCCACCTGTTGCTGTTGTAGATATTTTTATTGTGGGGTAATCATATAAGGTGTTTACTGTTTCAGGCACAAATTGCAAAACAATATTATAACTTTTCTCTGCCAGTGAAATCCCACGTTATATATTGTCCAAAATGTTTTGTCTAGGTTTCAAAAGACTGTTTTCCCTCTTCTTATGGCGTTATGAACTCTGACTTTTAATTTTAACTGGTGCAGTATTCTCTTGCAGGTCTTTTCTGATGTATTTTAGTTTTGTAAGTGGTGTGTTTTCAGGTTTTGTTTCTTTTGGTGAGGTATTTTAATGAATTTTCTGGGCGGAAGGATTCTCTGATAACCCGAATTGTAATCAGGTTGCTTATTATCCGGGGACCTTCACCAATATGGATACTTTTAATTGTGTTCTCTGATGTTTATGATTTCTGGTGTTTCTGTTCTCTGGTGTGGAAATTCTCTGGTGAGGTTGTTCTCTGCTGAAGATATTCTCAGGCGCAGGTCTGTAGGTCTGTTATGTAAAGCTACTTACTGTCAGCATAATAGAACATGTCCACTGTTTATTAATTTGCATGTGAAGGACCCATAAAACAAATGTTATGATTTACAACTATTGATGTGTAAGGAGGTGGACCGGGCTGCAGGTACCTGTATTGAGCCAGGTCTGGAATTGTCTAGGCTGTGTCCCATGTTGCCCAGGCTAGGAAATAGGGGACTGGACAAGCCCTATGACACAGGACGAGGGGGCGTGGTAAACCTGGAAACTGAGCCGAAAGAGCGCGAAGTGAGGGACAGTTTCCCGCCGTCTGGGAGAGCACAGCAGGGTGAGCAAGCACTCTGCACCCCGAGCATCCATGCCACGACGTGCTGCTGCCGACTTCCCCTGGACACTCGGGTGGGATGGTGAGATTGAAGAGCCCTGTGCAAAGTGAGACCGCGCTAGTGCAGGCAGATGAGGGACGGCTGTAGGACATTAAGTTGTGGTCTCTTATGCTGGCCAGAGCACAGCAGCCCACGCTTGACACCAGCATTTTAACAGCTATCTTTTGCTTTAGCTGCACAGGCTCATGGACTAGGGGCTCAGTGGGTAAAGCCGGTGACCACCCACTGCCGCCAGTAGTTGGGCCGTTATCTGTGGGACCCCAACTCAGGATACTCCACCGGCGATTGCCGGTACTACAACCCCCATCGGTTCACCTGCAGCTGAGGACCTTAAAGACACGTTAAGTTTTATTACTGGACTGTTGTTACATTGCAATTCCCCTTTTCAATTTAACTGTTTTCTCCCTGTAAGGAGTTTCTCTATTGTTCCAATTAAATTGTTAGTTCGTTAACCCTTGTTCTGCCACCCTTGCGTCACTGCATCCCGCAACCTGCTTACAGATGCATAAGGGTTTTGTTAAAGACATCACCATTCTGAAAAAAATTTCCTGGTGAGCAGTTTTCTAGTTGTGGTGATCCCGGGTGGTGAAGGCTCAGGTTTTTTTTTTTCTTGAACATGCTCGGATGTCCTCCGAGTATTTTGGCGTGCTCGGAGATTTAGTTTGTGTCAACATAGCTGCATGATTTGTGGCTGCTAGACAGCCTGAATACAAGTGGGGATTCCCTAACAAGCAGGTAGTTTATGGGATGATTTAGCGAATCCTGCTTTGAGCAGAGGGTTGGACCAGATGGCCCAGGAGGTCCCTTTCAACTCTACGATTCTATGATTCTATGATTCTATGATTCTATGTTGAGCTGCAGTTTCTTCTGACAAGCAGGATGTTGCAGAGGTAAGTTTTTACAAAAAAAAATCTAAATCTGTAATTATATCTAGCCTCTATGCTTCCACATGGCATAGCACAATTGGCTGAGTATTGAATGGTGAGTACAGCTGCAGCGTTAAATCCGCAGTGTCCAGATGTTACAGCTGTTATGAGCTCATTTTCTCCTTCACCTTTGTTGTCCGATGAACTCCCTCTGCTGGTGAAAGGAGGTAGTGAAATTGATTTGGATGGGAAAAACCTGTCATCTGAACAGGTGGAGTGTGATTGGACATCCGGAATCTCTGAGTGGATATAAGGCCGCTGACGCCCTGCTGGGTTGCTGGTGATCCTCTCTGCTCTGAGCTCTGGCCTCCAGTTTAGTCCTGTCTACTAAAGCTAAGTTTTTGCTCTGCTATTGTTCCATGAGATTTTGTCTGGTTTACTTAGTGTTTGTGTTCAGCCAGCCCAGGTTGGGACTGGCTGAACTCCATTTTTGTCTCTGGTCAGTTGTTCTCTTTGCTCTGTTTTCAGAATATACCTGAGTGCTGATATAGTGATTTTGAAGTCTAGTGACTTCAGGGCCTTTTCTATCAGACGTGTTGGACATTATTTTTGGCAGGGTTTTTGCGTGATTGCAGACAGTTGCTTTTCTTTCCTGTCCTATCTAGTTAGTGAGGGCCCCATCGTTTGCTCAGCCTGTCTTTCTGTCTGTGTTTGTGTTTTCATCTGTTTTCACCGTCAATACATGTTGGGGGCTGTCTATTGCTTTGGGGTCTGCTCTGGGGCAGTTTAGATTTCCCCTTTCTTTCTTTAGGTTTATTTAGTTCTCCAGCTGTGAACGAGGTGTCTAGGACCACCGTAGGAACACCCCACGGCTACTGTTAGTTGTTGTGAATAGGATAAGGGGTCTGCAATCCGCTAGCTACCAACCTCTCCGGTTTTCTGGACTTAGCTTGTATTTTTGTATTTTCCTCCTCCGGTGACTCATTCATAACAGAATCACCAGCCATACCGCAGATTCTAGGGTACTCAATAGCAGGAAAGAATTGTAAAAAAAAAAAAGTGTCAGAATTTTTTTATGTATATTTTTTCCTCTTTTTCTCTGGGGCCGTAGGAGGAATTTTCTTAATGGAGATTAAGCAATTGTCTGACCATGTGGAGCAGCTGGCTGCTGAAGTGTGGGGAATTTCTGCCTATCTTGCTCATTCACATGCTGCTGAACCAAAGATTCCTACTCCTGATGTGTTTTTTGGGGATCAGTCTAAATTTTTGAATTTTAAGAATAATTGTAAATTATTTCTTGCCTTGAAGCCTAACTCATCGGGGAGCTCTGCGCAGCAGGTTAAAATTGTCATCTCTTTGCTGCGCGGCGATCCCCAGGATTAGGCGTTTTCTTTGACACCTCATGATTAGTGTTGAGCATTCCGATACCGCAAGTATCGGGTATCGGCCGATATTAGCGGTATCGGAATTCCGATACGGACTTCCGATACTTTTGTCATATCGGATTCCGGAATCGGAATCGGAAGTTCCCATCATGCTATGAGCCTGCTTGCTTTGATTAAGCCAATGGGAATCCTCCGAAGTGTGGGCACATCCTGTTAGGCAAGTAGGCATGTTAACTATTGGCATGGCTGTGATTGGCTGCCGAAATGATGTCATGATGCACTATAAAAGCCACCGCAGCCGCCATTTCTGGTCACTCTGCTGTGAATTCAGTTAGGGACAGGCTGCTGTAGAAGACTGTGAGGGACAGTTAGAAATAGCGATTCCACCAAACATCTAGTGCTTTACCCAGGCTACATAAACCACCACTGTAGCCTTCTTTGCCCTAGCAGCAGTGTTCACAGCTGTCTGCAAGGGCTGTGTGAGTGCAGCTCACGCTGTGGAGTGGGTCCTGCAGCCACGTCAGGCTGTAGGCCACCCAGTGTGATCACTGCTGCCTCATACATCTTTTATTTTTTGAGCTGCATTTTTTACATAATTTCAATCTAGTGTGCTTCCATCCGTATCCATATACGTTGGTTGCAAACACTAGTAGTAGACAGCGGAGCCTTTCTGCAGCCTTTCAGTGCTAGTGTCCACTTTGCTGCACTGTTCACGGCTGTCTGAGAGGTCTCTGACTGTGTGTGAGTGCAGCTCACGCTGAGTAGTGTGTCCTGCAGCTACGTCTGGCTGTAGGACGCTCAGTGTGCGTCAGTGCCTCACACATATTTTTATATGAGTGCAGCTCATTTTTTCTTCTATTAGTGTGCATCCATCCATCTCCATCTACGGTGGTTGCAAACACTATATAGAAGTACACAGCGGAGCCTTTCTGCAGCCTGTCAGTGCCAGTGCCCACTTAGCTGCACTGTTGACGGCTGTCTGAGAGGTCTCTGACTGTGTGTGAGTGCAGCTCACGCTGAGTAGAGTGTCCTGCAGCTACGTCTGGTTGTAGGACGCTCAACGTGCGTCACTGCCTCACACATATTTGTCTTTGAGTGCAGCTCATTTTTTCTTCTCCTATTAGTGTGCATCCATCCGTATCCATCAACATTGGTTGGTTGCAAACACTATATAGGAGTAGATAGAGGAGCCTTTTTTTCTGGCTTGTGCCCTGCCGGCGCAGCCAGATTAGTATTACCCAATTTTTTTGGAGCCTCATCTTTTGCATTGTAGGTTACCTGCCTGCATTGTAATAGCTCCAAAAAGTTGGTGATACTATCAGTTTCAATTCTTTGTTCACATACTTTGAGTTTGTTTGCAACAAAGAAACCACAAAAAAAGTTCACCAAACACTACATTTGGAACTTGTGTAGGCCACATCAGCTCCTATTAAAGTGTAGTCCACACACACACACTTCATAAAATTAGTGTTTCTTGTACCTGTAACCAGCTGTTCAGGAATAAGCACACTAAGGCCCCCCTTTGTACTTTTCTGCCTATCTTAAGCAGTCTTGCAAGATGAAGAAGGCAGGGAGTAAGGCGCGTGGGCGTGGGCGTGGGCGTGGAGTTTCAGCAGGGAGAGGACGTGGGGATTCTGCAGGGAGAGGACGTGGGGATTCTACAGGTAGAGGATGTGGGGATTCTGGGCCTGCTGCGGGCACCAGTGGATCAGCATCCCCCAGTTTTAGCAGGCAACAGTCCTTTATGCGCAGCTTTGTAGGACCTCAACGTACCCCACTGCTGCGGGAGGAACAAATTGAAGCCGTTGTCGGATGGATGGCAGCTAACGCATCGACTTCAATTACTTCCGCATCCTCTCAGGGTCAGAGCACCGAAGAGCAACCATCTGTCTCTTCACCACCTGCCAAAGTGCCCAGGCAGTCAGAGAGACATGGACAGGAGCCATCACAGTCTCTACTTCTGTTCTCGGAATCTGTTGGCTTGGAAAGAGGGGGCCAGCCAAGCAGCATTCCTGAATGTGAAGACGAGGGAGTATGCAGTGATGCGCAACTTCTTTGTCCCTCTGAATCTGAAGAGGCGAGTGGGCCAGTGCCTATGGTCAGCACACCTCAGTACGCATCAGATGATGACGAGACTCAGTTGCCATTTTCTGGTGCGTACGGTGCTGGCGAGACAACCCCGGAGAAGCAGCTGTTTGAAGAGGGGAGGGAAGATGATGAGGTCCTTGACCCATCATGGCGTGAGGAACAGGAAGGTGGTGGGAGCAGCTCGGAGGAAGAGATTCCCCTACCGGCCAAAACAGGAGGCAGAGGGAGGGGGAAGACTTGGTTGCCTGTACCCTCCACTTCGGCACCCGTTAGGAGCATTCCTCATTCCAAAGGCAAACCGGGCGCTCCCAAGAGTTGCAGTGCGTGGTCCTTTTTTGACACAGTTGCAGATGACATTTGCTTTGTCAAATGCAAGCTGTGTCATCAGAGAGTCAAAAGAGGGAGAAATGTCAGCAACCTCAATACCACAAATATGTGGAAACATGTGCGCACCAAGCACGAGTTGGAGTTGCAGAGACACCCTGAAGACGTAGGCCAACGTACAGCACCACCTACCACCTCTTCAGTTCGTGTTGGGGCCTCTTCCTCCAGCTCACACACTGCTGGTTCGGCTTCCTCACAGGATCGCCAAGGAAGAACCTCTGCCACTGTTGTCCGGAGACCCTGTCAGATTACACCCATAGCAGCACGTTCCCATCCATCACAGCCATCGGTAGCACAGGCATGGGATAAAAGGCGCCCTTACTCGGCAAACCATCCCCGAGCACAGTCTCTGAATGCTGGCATTGCCAAACTTCTGGCAGTTGAAATGCTGTCATTCAGGCTGGTGGACACTGACACCTTCCGGGACTTAATGGCATTGGCAGTCCCCCAATACAACGTGCCCAGCCGCTTTTATTTCAGCAGGCGAGCCGTCCCTGCCCTGCAGAAACATGTTGAGGGCAAAATAAAACATGCGCTACTAAACGCCGTTAGTAGCAAGGTCCACCTGACCACCGATGCGTGGACCAGTAACCATGGACAGGGACGATACCTTTCCCTCACTGCCCACTGGGTCAATGTTGTGGAGCCGGGTACGGATCTGGAGAGTGGCGCTGTACGTGTTCTTCCAACGCCACGGATTGCAGGACTCCAGTCTGTACACATAGACTCCTCCTCCTACTCAAGTTCCTCAGAAACAGCAGAGCAGGAGCCTGTTACGACCGATATGAGCACAGCCGTGGCCAAACGTCAACAGGCTGTACTCAAATTAATTTCTTTGGGGAATCGAAGCCACACAGCGCAGGAGCTCTGGAATGCTATCAAGCTGGAGAGCGATGTGTGGTTTGGGCCAGCGAATCTCCAGCCGGGCTTGGTAGTGTGTGACAATGGCCGAAATCTGGTGGCAGCTCTTGGCCTAGGCAACCTCACACACATCCCATGTCTGGCACATGTTCTTAACTTGGTCGTGCAGAGCTTTCTGAGGGACTATCCGGATCTTGATGCACTGTTGCACAAGGTCCGCATAGAGTGCGCTCACTTGCGACGTTCCAGCACGGCAAGATCGCGCCTCGCTGCTCTGCAGCGACGATTTGGCCTTCCGGAACATCGCATCATATGTGACCTACCCACCCGGTGGAATTCAACGTTACATATGTTGGAGCGGTTGTGTGAGCAGCAGGCAGCAGTCATGGAGTACCAGCTGCATCAGGCGCAAACAAGTCGCACTGTGCGCCGTTCACACTTCAGCACCATTGAGTGGGCCTCTATGATGGACATCTGCCTCGTTTTGCGTGCCTTCGATGAATCCACGCGGATGGCGAGTGCAGATGATGCACTAGTCAGCATGACTGTCCCCCTTATCTGCCTGCTTCAACAAACACTGCAAGCACTAAGGGATGAGGTTTCGGAAGAGGTGGAGGATGAGGAGTCCCAAATGCCATCTGCTTCTGGACAGTCTGCGCTACGTGTTTCCTCACAAAGGCCTAGGCAGGGGACACTTTGTGAGGAGGATGAGGAGGAGTCGATGGAGGAGGAAGACATCTCTCCAGAGGAGGGAGGTACACAAACCTCTACTCAGTATGTACAGCGAGGGTGGGGTGATGCAGAGCAGGCCGAGGTCACGCCTCAAACAGGGGACAGCGGTTCTTTGGCAGTTGGGAGTCTGCAGCACATGGTTGATTTCATGCTGCAGTGCCTGAGAAACGACCGCCGCATCGCCCACATTCTCGTCTCGGCTGATTATTGGGTGTACACCCTCCTAGATCCTCGCTACCGGGACAGCGTACAAAGGCTCATACCAACGTTGAACCGGGAGCGTAAAATGCGGGAGTACGAAGAGTCACTGGTGCAGTCCATAATGTTTTCCATTCCACCCGACAGCATTGTTGCTATTGCTTTAAAAAGCAGCTCTGTGCGTCGAGGCAGTGGAGGAAACTCTGCACAAAGAGGGAGCAGAGGCAGCGCCGCAGCACAAGGCAAGACCACTATGGCCCAAATGTGGCAAAGTTTTGTGTGTCCACCACAATTGTCTACACCATCAGCGACGCCTCGAGTCAGCAGGAGGCAACGCTTCCGTCAGATGGTGTCAGACTACATGTCTTGCCCTGTCGCTGTACTCCCAGATGGCTCTTCCCCCTTCAAGTTTTGGGTCTCTAAGCTGGATACATGGCCAGAGCTTAGCCAGTATGCATTGGAGGTGCTGGCTTGCCCTGCTGCCAGTGTATTATCGGAACGTGTCTTTAGTGCCGCAGGTGGTGTACTAACAGACCGTCGCACGCGACTATCTTCCGATAATGTTGACCGGCTGACTTTTCTGAAAATGAACAAGGCCTGGATCTCAAAAGACTTTGCCATTCCTCTTACAGACTAAATTAGTGGTTGGCAACTGTATCCAGGTCTGCTGGTGTGTTCATTTTTCTACCACCTGAACTATAATCCCTGTGCTTCAACACAGCCAGTTGTCGCTCAGATGTGTCGTCTGCACAGAGAAACACACTAGCTCCTGTGTTAGTGGGGTTCAGTAATGCCAGCTGATCCCCTGCTGTGTGGATGGCAAAGTCACCAGCTCCATCAACATTCAAACCACTACTGATTTTTAACCGTTCCCCTACTTAGGTCTCTGGCTCCACTGTCTCTACTATTTCCCCTGACCTCCAACCCCGCCATCTACATCTCTGAAGTGGCGTCAGCACAATCTACACTTGTTCCTGTGTTCCTGTGGCTCAGTCCCATCAGTTTATCCCCTGATGTGTGTCCGGCAAGGTCTCCTGCTCTGTCCACATTCCCATAACCAGTAGTGGGAATGAGGACAGAGCTGGCGAACTTGCCGGACAAACATCAGGGGATCAACTGACGGGACAGAGCACCAGTAACACAGGAACAAGTGTAGATTGTGCTGACGCCACTTCAGAGATGTAGCTGGCGGGGTTGGAGGCCAGGGTAAATAGTAGAGACAGTGGAGCCAGAGGCCTAAGTGGAGCATGGTTAGAATCAGTAGTAGTCCACAACCTCCATAAAAACCGCTGCCCATTGGCCTCTGCATGCGGCATGCATAATCCTGGGCTCCAACAGTGTCAGTTGGTGTTCAGAAGTGTCGTCTCCACAGAGCCAAACACATTCGTTCGAGTGTTAGTGGGTTTCAGCACTGCCAGCTGTTCCCCTGCTGTGGAGATGGCAAGTCTCCTGCTGCCTTCACCTGCCAAAAACAACAGGCCCCAGCCTGCTCCTCGCCTAATCCTGGGCTCCAACAGCGTCAGTTGGTGTTCAGAAGTGTCGTCTCCACAGAGCCAAACACATTCGTTCAAGTGTTAGTGGGGTTCAGCACTGCCAGCTGTTCCCCTGCTGTGGAGATGGCAAGTCTCCTGCTGCCTTCACCTGCCAAAATCCAGTAGGCCCCAGCCTGCTCCTCGCCTAATCCTGGGCTCCAACAGCGTCAGTTGGTGTTCAGAAGTGTCGTCTCCACAGAGCCAAACACATTCGTTCGAGTGTTAGTGGGTTTCAGCACTGCCAGCTGTTCCCCTGCTGTGGAGATGGCAAGTCTCCTGCTGCCTTCACCTGCCAAAAACAACAGGCCCCAGCCTGCTCCTCGCCTAATCCTGGGCTCCAACAGCGTCAGTTGGTGTTCAGAAGTGTCGTCTCCACAGAGCCAAACACATTCGTTCAAGTGTTAGTGGGGTTCAGCACTGCCAGCTGTTCCCCTGCTATGGAGATGGCAAGTCTCCTGCTGCCTTCACCTGCCAAAATCCAGTAGGCCCCAGCCTGCTCCTCGCCTAATCCTGGGCTCCAACAGCGTCAGTTGGTGTTCAGAAGTGTCGTCTCCACAGAGCCAAACACATTCGTTCGAGTGTTAGTGGGTTTCAGCACTGCCAGCTGTTCCCCTGCTGTGGAGATGGCAAGTCTCCTGCTGCCTTCACCTGCCAAAAACAACAGGCCCCAGCCTGCTCCTCGCCTAATCCTGGGCTCCAACAGCGTCAGTTGGTGTTCAGAAGTGTCGTCTACACAGAGCCAAACACATTCGTTCAAGTGTTAGTGGGGTTCAGCACTGCCAGCTGTTCCCCTGCTGTGGAGATGGCAAGTCTCCTGCTGCCTTCACCTGCCAAAATCCAGTAGGCCCCAGCCTGCTCCTCGCCTAATCCTGGGCTCCAACAGCGTCAGTTGGTGTTCAGAAGTGTCGTCTCCACAGAGCCAAACACATTCGTTCAAGTGTTAGTGGGTTTCAGCACTGCCAGCTGTTCCCCTGCTGTGGAGATGGCAAGTCTCCTGCTGCCTTCACCTGCCAAAATCCAGTAGGCCCCAGCCTGCTCCTTGCCTAATCCTGGGCTCCAACAGCGTCAGTTGGTGTTCAGAAGTGTCGTCTCCACAGAGCCAAACACATTCGTTCAAGTGTTAGTGGGTTTCAGCACTGCCAGCTGTTCCCCTGCTGTGGAGATGGCAAGTCTCCTGCTGCCTTCACCTGCCAAAAACAACAGGCCCCAGCCTGCTCCTCGCCTAATCCTGGGCTCCAACAGCGTCAGTTGGTGTTCAGAAGTGTCGTCTCCACAGAGCCAAACACATTCGTTCAAGTGTTAGTGGGTTTCAGCACTGCCAGCTGTTCCCCTGCTGTGGAGATGGCAAGTCTCCTGCTGCCTTCACCTGCCAAAAACAACAGGCCCCAGCCTGCTCCTCGCCTAATCCTGGGCTCCAACAGCGTCAGTTGGTGTTCAGAAGTGTCGTCTCCACAGAGCCAAACACATTCGTTCAAGTGTTAGTGGGGTTCAGCACTGCCAGCTGTTCCCCTGCTGTGGAGATGGCAAGTCTCCTGCTGCCTTCACCTGCCAAAATCCAGTAGGCCCCAGCCTGCTCCTCGCCTAATCCTGGGCTCCAACAGCGTCAGTTGGTGTTCAGAAGTGTCGTCTCCACAGAGCCAAACACATTCGTTCAAGTGTTAGTGGGGTTCAGCACTGCCAGCTGTTCCCCTGCTGTGGAGATGGCAAGTCTCCTGCTGCCTTCACCTGCCAAAATCCAGTAGGCCCCAGCCTGCTCCTCGCCTAATCCTGGGCTCCAACAGCGTCAGTTGGTGTTCAGAAGTGTCGTCTCCACAGAGCCGAACACATTCGTTCAAGTGTTAGTGGGTTTCAGCACTGCCAGCTGTTCCCCTGCTGTGGAGATGGCAAGTCTCCTGCTGCCTTCACCTGCCAAAAACAACAGGCCCCAGCCTGCTCCTCGCCTAATCCTGGGCTCCAACAGCGTCAGTTGGTGTTCAGAAGTGTCGTCTCCACAGAGCCAAACACATTCGTTCAAGTGTTAGTGGGTTTCAGCACTGCCAGCTGTTCCCCTGCTGTGGAGATGGCAAGTCTCCTGCTGCCTTCACCTGCCAAAAACAACAGGCCCCAGCCTGCTCCTCGCCTAATCCTGGGCTCCAACAGCGTCAGTTGGTGTTCAGAAGTGTCGTCTCCACAGAGCCAAACACATTCGTTCAAGTGTTAGTGGGTTTCAGCACTGCCAGCTGTTCCCCTGCTGTGGAGATGGCAAGTCTCCTGCTGCCTTCACCTGCCAAAAACAACAGGCCCCAGCCTGCTCCTCGCCTAATCCTGGGCTCCAACAGCGTCAGTTGGTGTTCAGAAGTGTCGTCTCCACAGAGCCAAACACATTCGTTCAAGTGTTAGTGGGTTTCAGCACTGCCAGCTGTTCCCCTGCTGTGGAGATGGCAAGTCTCCTGCTGCCTTCACCTGCCAAAAACAACAGGCCCCAGCCTGCTCCTCGCCTAATCCTGGGCTCCAACAGCGTCAGTTGGTGTTCAGAAGTGTCGTCTCCACAGAGCCAAACACATTCGTTCAAGTGTTAGTGGGGTTCAGCACTGCCAGCTGTTCCCCTGCTGTGGAGATGGCAAGTCTCCTGCTGCCTTCACCTGCCAAAATCCAGTAGGCCCCAGCCTGCTCCTCGCCTAATCCTGGGCTCCAACAGCGTCAGTTGGTGTTCAGAAGTGTCGTCTCCACAGAGCCAAACACATTCGTTCGAGTGTTAGTGGGTTTCAGCACTGCCAGCTGTTCCCCTGCTGTGGAGATGGCAAGTCTCCTGCTGCCTTCACCTGCCAAAAACAAAAGGCCCCAGCCTGCTCCTCGCCTAATCCTGGGCTCCAACAGCGTCAGTTGGTGTTCAGAAGTGTCGTCTCCACAGAGCCAAACACATTCGTTCAAGTGTTAGTGGGGTTCAGCACTGCCAGCTGTTCCCCTGCTGTGGAGATGGCAAGTCTCCTGCTGCCTTCACCTGCCAAAATCCAGTAGGCCCCAGCCTGCTCCTCGCCTAATCCTGGGCTCCAACAGCGTCAGTTGGTGTTCAGAAGTGTCGTCTCCACAGAGCCAAACACATTCGTTCGAGTGTTAGTGGGTTTCAGCACTGCCAGCTGTTCCCCTGCTGTGGAGATGGCAAGTCTCCTGCTGCCTTCACCTGCCAAAAACAACAGGCCCCAGCCTGCTCCTCGCCTAATCCTGGGCTCCAACAGCGTCAGTTGGTGTTCAGAAGTGTCGTCTCCACAGAGCCAAACACATTCGTTCAAGTGTTAGTGGGGTTCAGCACTGCCAGCTGTTCCCCTGCTGTGGAGATGGCAAGTCTCCTGCTGCCTTCACCTGCCAAAAACAACAGGCCCCAGCCTGCTCCTTGCCTAATCCTGGGCTCCAACAGCGTCAGTTGGTGTTCAGAAGTGTCGTCTCCACAGAGCCAAACACATTCGTTCAAGTGTTAGTGGGGTTCAGCACTGCCAGCTGTTCCCCTGCTGTGGAGATGGCAAGTCTCCTGCTGCCTTCACCTGCCAAAATCCAGTAGGCCCCAGCCTGCTCCTCGCCTAATCCTGGGCTCCAACAGCGTCAGTTGGTGTTCAGAAGTGTCGTCTCCACAGAGCCAAACACATTCGTTCGAGTGTTAGTGGGTTTCAGCACTGCCAGCTGTTCCCCTGCTGTGGAGATGGCAAGTCTCCTGCTGCCTTCACCTGCCAAAAACAACAGGCCCCAGCCTGCTCCTCGCCTAATCCTGGGCTCCAACAGCGTCAGTTGGTGTTCAGAAGTGTCGTCTCCACAGAGCCAAACACATTCGTTCAAGTGTTAGTGGGGTTCAGCACTGCCAGCTGTTCCCCTGCTGTGGAGATGGCAAGTCTCCTGCTGCCTTCACCTGCCAAAATCCAGTAGGCCCCAGCCTGCTCCTCGCCTAATCCTGGGCTCCAACAGCGTCAGTTGGTGTTCAGAAGTGTCGTCTCCACAGAGCCAAACACATTCGTTCGAGTGTTAGTGGGTTTCAGCACTGCCAGCTGTTCCCCTGCTGTGGAGATGGCAAGTCTCCTGCTGCCTTCACCTGCCAAAAACAACAGGCCCCAGCCTGCTCCTCGCCTAATCCTGGGCTCCAACAGCGTCAGTTGGTGTTCAGAAGTGTCGTCTCCACAGAGCCAAACACATTCGTTCAAGTGTTAGTGGGGTTCAGCACTGCCAGCTGTTCCCCTGCTGTGGAGATGGCAAGTCTCCTGCTGCCTTCACCTGCCAAAATCCAGTAGGCCCCAGCCTGCTCCTCGCCTAATCCTGGGCTCCAACAGCGTCAGTTGGTGTTCAGAAGTGTCGTCTCCACAGAGCCAAACACATTCGTTCAAGTGTTAGTGGGTTTCAGCACTGCCAGCTGTTCCCCTGCTGTGGAGATGGCAAGTCTCCTGCTGCCTTCACCTGCCAAAATCCAGTAGGCCCCAGCCTGCTCCTTGCCTAATCCTGGGCTCCAACAGCGTCAGTTGGTGTTCAGAAGTGTCGTCTCCACAGAGCCAAACACATTCGTTCAAGTGTTAGTGGGTTTCAGCACTGCCAGCTGTTCCCCTGCTGTGGAGATGGCAAGTCTCCTGCTGCCTTCACCTGCCAAAAACAACAGGCCCCAGCCTGCTCCTCGCCTAATCCTGGGCTCCAACAGCGTCAGTTGGTGTTCAGAAGTGTCGTCTCCACAGAGCCAAACACATTCGTTCAAGTGTTAGTGGGTTTCAGCACTGCCAGCTGTTCCCCTGCTGTGGAGATGGCAAGTCTCCTGCTGCCTTCACCTGCCAAAAACAACAGGCCCCAGCCTGCTCCTCGCCTAATCCTGGGCTCCAACAGCGTCAGTTGGTGTTCAGAAGTGTCGTCTCCACAGAGCCAAACACATTCGTTCAAGTGTTAGTGGGGTTCAGCACTGCCAGCTGTTCCCCTGCTGTGGAGATGGCAAGTCTCCTGCTGCCTTCACCTGCCAAAATCCAGTAGGCCCCAGCCTGCTCCTCGCCTAATCCTGGGCTCCAACAGCGTCAGTTGGTGTTCAGAAGTGTCGTCTCCACAGAGCCAAACACATTCGTTCAAGTGTTAGTGGGGTTCAGCACTGCCAGCTGTTCCCCTGCTGTGGAGATGGCAAGTCTCCTGCTGCCTTCACCTGCCAAAATCCAGTAGGCCCCAGCCTGCTCCTCGCCTAATCCTGGGCTCCAACAGCGTCAGTTGGTGTTCAGAAGTGTCGTCTCCACAGAGCCGAACACATTCGTTCAAGTGTTAGTGGGTTTCAGCACTGCCAGCTGTTCCCCTGCTGTGGAGATGGCAAGTCTCCTGCTGCCTTCACCTGCCAAAAACAACAGGCCCCAGCCTGCTCCTCGCCTAATCCTGGGCTCCAACAGCGTCAGTTGGTGTTCAGAAGTGTCGTCTCCACAGAGCCAAACACATTCGTTCAAGTGTTAGTGGGTTTCAGCACTGCCAGCTGTTCCCCTGCTGTGGAGATGGCAAGTCTCCTGCTGCCTTCACCTGCCAAAAACAACAGGCCCCAGCCTGCTCCTTGCCTAATCCTGGGCTCCAACAGCGTCAGTTGGTGTTCAGAAGTGTCGTCTCCACAGAGCCAAACACATTCGTTCAAGTGTTAGTGGGTTTCAGCACTGCCAGCTGTTCCCCTGCTGTGGAGATGGCAAGTCTCCTGCTGCCTTCACCTGCCAAAAACAACAGGCCCCAGCCTGCTCCTCGCCTAATCCTGGGCTCCAACAGCGTCAGTTGGTGTTCAGAAGTGTCGTCTCCACAGAGCCAAACACATTCGTTCAAGTGTTAGTGGGTTTCAGCACTGCCAGCTGTTCCCCTGCTGTGGAGATGGCAAGTCTCCTGCTGCCTTCACCTGCCAAAAACAACAGGCCCCAGCCTGCTCCTCGCCTAATCCTGGGCTCCAACAGCGTCAGTTGGTGTTCAGAAGTGTCGTCTACACAGAGCCAAACACATTCGTTCAAGTGTTAGTGGGGTTCAGCACTGCCAGCTGTTCCCCTGCTGTGGAGATGGCAAGTCTCCTGCTGCCTTCACCTGCCAAAATCCAGTAGGCCCCAGCCTGCTCCTCGCCTAATCCTGGGCTCCAACAGCGTCAGTTGGTGTTCAGAAGTGTCGTCTCCACAGAGCCAAACACATTCGTTCAAGTGTTAGTGGGGTTCAGCACTGCCAGCTGTTCCCCTGCTGTGGAGATGGCAAGTCTCCTGCTGCCTTCACCTGCCAAAATCCAGTAGGCCCCAGCCTGCTCCTCGCCTAATCCTGGGCTCCAACAGCGTCAGTTGGTGTTCAGAAGTGTCGTCTCCACAGAGCCAAACACATTCGTTCAAGTGTTAGTGGGTTTCAGCACTGCCAGCTGTTCCCCTGCTGTGGAGATGACAAGTCTCCTGCTGCCTTCACCTGCCAAAAACAACAGGCCCCAGCCTGCTCCTCGCCTAATCCTGGGCTCCAACAGCGTCAGTTGGTGTTCAGAAGTGTCGTCTCCACAGAGCCAAACACATTCGTTCAAGTGTTAGTGGGGTTCAGCACTGCCAGCTGTTCCCCTGCTGTGGAGATGGCAAGTCTCCTGCTGCCTTCACCTGCCAAAATCCAGTAGGCCCCAGCCTGCTCCACGCCTAATCCTGGGCTCCAACAGCGTCAGTTGGTGTTCAGAAGTGTCGTCTCCACAGAGCCAAACACATTCGTTCAAGTGTTAGTGGGGTTCAGCACTGCCAGCTGTTCCCCTGCTGTGGAGATGGCAAGTCTCCTGCTGCCTTCACCTGCCAAAATCCAGTAGGCCCCAGCCTGCTCCACGCCTAATCCTGGGCTCCAACAGCGTCAGTTGGTGTTCAGAAGTGTCGTCTCCACAGAGCCAAACACATTCGTTCAAGTGTTAGTGGGGTTCAGCACTGCCAGCTGTTCCCCTGCTGTGGAGATGGCAAGTCTCCTGCTGCCTTCACCTGCCAAAATCCAGTAGGCCCCAGCCTGCTCCTCGCCTAATCCTGGGCTCCAACAGCGTCAGTTGGTGTTCAGAAGTGTCGTCTCCACAGAGCCAAACACATTCGTTCAAGTGTTAGTGGGGTTCAGCACTGCCAGCTGTTCCCCTGCTGTGGAGATGGCAAGTCTCCTGCTGCCTTCACCTGCCAAAATCCAGTAGGCCCCAGCCTGCTCCTCGCCTAATCCTGGGCTCCAACAGCGTCAGTTGGTGTTCAGAAGTGTCGTCTCCACAGAGCCAAACACATTCGTTCGAGTGTTAGTGGGTTTCAGCACTGCCAGCTGTTCCCCTGCTGTGGAGATGGCAAGTCTCCTGCTGCCTTCACCTGCCAAAATCCAGTAGGCCCCAGCCTGCTCCACGCCTAATCCTGGGCTCCAACAGCGTCAGTTGGTGTTCAGAAGTGTCGTCTCCACAGAGCCAAACACATTCGTTCAAGTGTTAGTGGGGTTCAGCACTGCCAGCTGTTCCCCTGCTGTGGAGATAGCAAGTCTCCTGCTGCCTTCACCTGCCAAAATCCAGTAGGCCCCAGCCTGCTCCTCGCCTAATCCTGGGCTCCAACAGCGTCAGTTGGTGTTCAGAAGTGTCGTCTCCACAGAGCCAAACACATTCGTTCGAGTGTTAGTGGGTTTCAGCACTGCCAGCTGTTCCCCTGCTGTGGAGATGGCAAGTCTCCTGCTGCCTTCACCTGCCAAAATCCAGTAGGCCCCAGCCTGCTCCATGCCTAATCCTGGGCTCCAACAGCGTCAGTTGGTGTTCAGAAGTGTCGTCTCCACAGAGCCAAACACATTTGTTCAAGTGTTAGTGGGGTTCAGCACTGCCAGCTGTTCCCCTGCTGTGGAGATGGCAGTCTCTCCTGCTGTCTCCGCATTCCAAAGACAGTAGGCCTCTGCCTACACCCTCCTATTTCCTGGGCTTCAACTCAGCCAGTTGTAGCTCGGAAGTGCCGTCCACATGGAAAGAGATACTTGCTCCCGTGTCTCAGTGGGGTTCAGTAACGTCAGCTGATCCCCTGCTGTGTGGATGGCAGTCTCTCCTGCTGTCACCTCATTCAAAATACAGTAGGCCTCTGCCTACACCCTCCTATTTCCTGGGCTTCAACACAGCCAGTTGTAGTTCGGAAGTGCCGTCCACACGGAAAGAGATACTTGCTCCCGTGTCTCAGTGGGGTTCAGTAACGTCAGCTGATCCCCTGCTGTGTGGATGGCAGTCTCTCCTGCTGTCACCTCATTCAAAATACAGTAGGCCTCTGCCTACACCCTCCTATTTCCTGGGCTTCAACACAGCCAGTTGTAGTTCGGAAGTGCCGTCCACACGGAAAGAGATACTTGCTCCCGTGTCTCAGTGGGGTTCAGTAACGTCAGCTGATCCCCTGCTGTGTGGATGGCAGTCTCTCCTGCTGTCACCTCATTCAAAATACAGTAGGCCTCTGCCTACACCCTCCTATTTCCTGGGCTTCAACACAGCCAGTTGTAGTTCGGAAGTGCCGTCCACACGGAAAGAGACACTTGCTCCAGTGTCTCAGTGGGGTTCAGTAACGTCAGCTGATCCCCTGCTGTGTGGATGGCAGTCTCTCCTGCTGTCACCTCATTCAAAATACAGTAGGCCTCTGCCTACACCCTCCTATTTCCTGGGCTTCAACACAGCCAGTTGTAGTTCGGAAGTGCCGTCCACACGGAAAGAGATACTTGCTCCCGTGTCTCAGTGGGGTTCAGTAACGTCAGCTTATCCCCTGCTGTGTGGATGGCAGTCTCTCCTGCTGTCACCTCATTCAAAATACAGTAGGCCTCTGCCTACACCCTCCTATTTCCTGGGCTTCAACACAGCCAGTTGTAGTTCGGAAGTGCCGTCCACACGGAAAGAGACACTTGCTCCCGTGTCTCAGTGGGGTTCAGTAACGTCAGCTGATCCCCTGCTGTGTGGATGGCAGTCTCTCCTGCTGTCACCTCATTCAAAATACAGTAGGCCTCTGCCTACACCCTCCTATTTCCTGGGCTTCAACACAGCCAGTTGTAGTTCGGAAGTGCCGTCCACACGGAAAGAGACACTTGCTCCCGTGTCTCAGTGGGGTTCAGTAACGTCAGCTGATCCCCTGCTGTGTGGATGGCAGTCTCTCCTGCTGTCACCTCATTCAAAATACAGTAGGCCTCTGCCTACACCCTCCTATTTCCTGGGCTTCAACACAGCCAGTTGTAGTTCGGAAGTGCCGTCCACACGGAAAGAGACACTTGCTCCCGTGTCTCAGTGGGGTTCAGTAACGTCAGCTGATCCCCTGCTGTGTGGATGGCAGTCTCTCCTGCTGTCACCTCATTCAAAATACAGTAGGCCTCTGCCTACACCCTCCTATTTCCTGGGCTTCAACACAGCCAGTTGTAGTTCGGAAGTGCCGTCCACACGGAAAGAGACACTTGCTCCCGTGTCTCAGTGGGGTTCAGTAACGTCAGCTGGTCCCCTGCTGTGTGGATGGCAGTCTCTCCTGCTGTCACCTCATTCAAAATACAGTAGGCCTCTGCCTACACCCTCCTATTTCCTGGGCTTCAACACAGCCAGTTGTAGTTCGGAAGTGCCGTCCACACGGAAAGAGACACTTGCTCCCGTGTCTCAGTGGGGTTCAGTAACGTCAGCTGATCCCCTGCTGTGTGGATGGCAGTCTCTCCTGCTGTCACCTCATTCAAAATACAGTAGGCCTCTGCCTACACCCTCCTATTTCCTGGGCTTCAACACAGCCAGTTGTAGTTCGGAAGTGCCGTCCACACGGAAAAAGACACTTGCTCCCGTGTCTCAGTGGGGTTCAGTAACGTCAGCTGATCCCCTGCTGTGTGGATGGCAGTCTCTCCTGCTGTCACCTCATTCAAAATACAGTAGGCCTCTGCCTACACCCTCCTATTTCCTGGGCTTCAACACAGCCAGTTGTAGTTCGGAAGTGCCGTCCACACGGAAAGAGACACTTGCTCCCGTGTCTCAGTGGGGTTCAGTAACGTCAGCTGATCCCCTGCTGTGTGGATGGCAGTCTCTCCTGCTGTCACCTCATTCAAAATACAGTAGGCCTCTTCCTACACCCTCCAATTTCCTGGGCTTCAACACAGCCAGTTGTAGTTCGGAAGTGCCGTCCACACGGAAAGAGATACTTGCTCCCGTGTCTCAGTGGGGTTCAGTAACGTCAGCTGATCCCCTGCTGTGTGGATGGCAGTCTCTCCTGCTGTCACCTCATTCAAAATACAGTAGGCCTCTGCCTACACCCTCCAATTTCCTGGGCTTCAACACAGCCAGTTGTAGTTCGGAAGTGCCGTCCACACGGAAAGAGAGACTTGCTCCCGTGTCTCAGTGGGGTTCAGTAACGTCAGCTGATCCCCTGCTGTGTAGATGGCAAAGTCTCCTGCTGCCTACACAGTCGTACCACTACTGATTTTTAACCGTGCTCCAATTAGGCCTTTGGCTCCACTGTCTCTCGTATTTCCCCTGTCCTCCAACCCTGCCAGTTACAGCTCCGAAGTGGCGTCTGCACAATCCACACTTGTTCCTGTGTTACAGGTGTTCAGTCCGGTCAGTTAATCCCCTGATGTGTGTCCGGCAATGTCGCCTGCTCTGTCCACATTCCCATAATGGGAATGTGGACAGAGCAGGCGACATTGCCGGACACACATCAGGGGATTAACTGACCGGACTGAACACCTGTAACACAGGAACAAGTGTGGATTGTGCAGACGCCACTTCGGAGCTGTAACTGGCGGGGTTGGAGGACAGGGGAAATACGAAAATCAGTGAAGCCACAGGCCTAAGTGGAGCTTGGTTAAAATTAGTAGTCTACAACCGATCTTAAAATTTCTTCAATGCAGCCTCAGCCTGCTCCGTGCTTGTCCCTGGGCTTCAACACAGCCAGTTGTTGCTCGGAAGTGCCGTCTTCACAGAGTAAAACACTAGCTCCTGTGTTTGTGGGGTTCAGTAACGTCAGCTGTTCCCCTGCTGTTTTGATGGCAATCTGTCCTGCTGCCTCACAATTGACAGCACATCAGGCCTCAGCCTGCTAAGTGCTTGTCCTGGGCTCCAACATCGCCAGTTGCTGCTCATAACTGACTTTGGCACGGGTACTCCCTCCTGCCCAGCTTGGTTCCAGCCCTGCCTGCTGTTTCCGGGAAGTGTCAATGTCAGTTTGCCACCCCAAGTTGCCATGTCGTGTTGCGGTTGGGTTAGCCGAGGCTAGGGTGCCAGCAGTTTAGGTGCTTCCTATGTGGACTGCGGGTTCTGGTAAGAAAGGCTTGTTCCATAGTGCCAGTAGGACAAGCACCCCCTGTAGGACTGTGTGATTCGGTAACTGCGGCCAGCTTGCGGCATGCCAACTTTGCTTTTCAGGGGTAACTTCTGATACCCCTCCGGGTTCCAGCACCGTCAGCTGGTTCTCGTCAGAGCCTTTGGCCTAGGTGCCTCCATCTCGGTATCCGAGTTCCGGCAACGTCTGCTGGTCCTTGGTAGTGCTTTGTAGCACAGGTACCTCCTGCTTAGTAACCGGGTTCCAGCACCGTCAGCTGGTCCTCGGTTGTGCCATTGGCTCTTATTCCTTCTGCTGCCCCTCCGGGTGCCAGCACTGTCAGCTGGTCCTCGCTATTTCCATTTGCTCTTGCAGCTTATGCTACCCTTCCGGGTTCCAGCACCGTCAGCTGGTTCTCGTCAGAGCCTTTGGCCTAGGTGCCTCCATCTCGGTATCCGAGTTCCGGCAACGTCTGCTGGTCCTTGGTAGTGCTTTGTAGCACAGGTACCTCCTGCTTAGTAACCGGGTTCCAGCACCGTCAGCTGGTCCTCGGTTGTGCCATTGGCTCTTATTCCTTCTGCTGCCCCTCCGGGTGCCAGCACTGTCAGCTGGTCCTCGCTATTTCCATTTGCTCTTGCAGCTTATGCTACCCCTCCGGGTTCCAGCACCGTCAGCTGGTTCTCGTCAGAGCCTTTGGCCTAGGTGCCTCCATCTCGGTATCTGAGTTCCGGCAACGTCTGCTGGTCCTTGGTAGTGCTTTGTAGCACAGGTACCTCCTGCTTAGTAACCGGGTTCCAGCACCGTCAGCTGGTCCTCGGTTGTGCCATTGGCTCTTATTCCTTCTGCTGCCCCTCCGGGTGCCAGCACTGTCAGCTGGTCCTCGCTATTTACATTTGCTCTTGCAGCTTATGCTACCCCTCCGGGTTCCAGCACCGTCAGCTGGTTCTCGTCAGAGCCTTTGGCCTAGGTGCCTCCATCTCGGTATCCGAGTTCCGGCAACGTCTGCTGGTCCTTGGTAGTGCTTTGTAGCACAGGTACCTCCTGCTTAGTAACCGGGTTCCAGCACCGTCAGCTGGTCCTCGGTAGTGCCATTGGCTCTTGTTCCTTCTGCTGCCCCTCCGGGTGCCAGTACCGTCAGCTGGTTCAAGAGGACAAAGAACAGGAAGACAACCACCAAGATGCAGAACAACAAGAGAGAGAAGACAAAGAAGCATAAAAAAAACAAAGCAGAAGAACATTAAGCATAAGACTAATACTCTGAGCAAATGATATTATCTTATTTATAAGCAGAAGAAGACTAAGCAGTGTATGGGGGTGAGTCCGTTCCTCCTCGTGGTGCCCCTGGAAAAGGCCTGCTGCTGCAGGCCAAACTGAACGCGGACAAATCCTGTTGTAAATCTTTTGTGACAGGCAGAACGGAAGGTGTAAACTTCTAACTTTTCTAGATAACAACTACAGGAATGCCTGACACAAACAAGAATATGATGAAGAAGAATAGGAAGAAGATGAAGAAGTTGAATATGTAGAATAATAATTGTTGAATAAGAAGAATATGAAGAATGTAAGAAAAGGAAGAAGAAGAAGAAGAATGTAAAAAAAGGAAGTAGAAGAATTTAAAAAAGGAAGAAGAAGAAGAATGTAAAAAAAGGAATAAGAAGAAGAATGTAAAAAAAGGAAGAAGAAGAAGAATGTAAAAAAAGGAAGTAGAAGAATGTAAAAAAAGGAAGAAGAAGAAGAATGTAAAAAAAGGAATAATAATAATAAGAAGAAGAAGGTAAAAAAGGGAAGAAGAATAAGAAAGAAGAAGAAAGAAGAAGAAGACATACATGTCTGGCAAAATATAAATGAGGCTAACATAGTCAATATCTTTGTAACTCCTAACGTCTTTAAAAAAAAAGTTTAATTCCTGCTATTCCTTTTGATTGGGCTAAAACTCTATGGCTTTAATGTCTCCTCCACCTCCCACAATACATTCTACATTATTCTTAGTTGTTTTTCTTCATGTAGAATTAACCTACAAGGAAAGAAAGGGTTTTTTTTAATTCCGATATTTTGGCCCCATTGACTTGCATTGGTTCCCGGTATCGGAATCGGCGATACCGATATTTTTTTTTAAGATCGGCCGATCCATTCCGATCCGATATTTTCAAGTATTGGCTGGTATCGCTCAACTCTACTGATGATCCTATTCTGAATAATGTGAACGCATTTTTTCAAACCTTGGGGTTCTTGTATGATGAACCTAATGCTATTGATCAAGCTGAGAAAGCCCTGTTGGCATTGAGCCAGGGTCAGGATTCTGCAGAGTTATACTGTCAAAAATTCCGAAAGTAGGCGGTCCTTACTATCTGGAATGATGGTGCCTTGGCAGCTCTCTTTCGGAAGGGTTTGTCAGAAACCGTAAAAGATACTATGGTGGGATTTCGTGTTCCCTCTGGTCTTGACGATTCTATGTCATTAGCCATTCAGGTTGATCGGCGTTTACATGAACGTAAAAGTACATGAGAAATGTTGCCACCTGTTGAGCAAATGTCTGAACCTATGCAATGTGATCGAGTTTTGTCTAGGGCGCAACGTCAGGAGTTCAGAAGGCGTAATAAGCTGTGTTTTTTCTGTGGAGATGACTCTCATATGATTTCTGTCTGCCCTAAACGAGAGAAACGTTTTGCACACATATTTGCTGTGGGTGGTGTTCAACCTAAGTTTCTTCTGGCAATTACTCTGATCTGCTCTCTGTCCACATTTTCCGCTAAGGCTTTTCTGGATTCGGGAGCGGCTCTGAACCTAATGGACTTGGATTTTGCTATACGTTGTGGGTTTCCTATGACACCTCTGCGGATGCCTATCCCTTTGAGGGGTATTGATGCTACTCCTTTGGTGAAGAATAAACCTCAGTTTTGGACCCAGGTGATAATGTGGGTCGCCCCAGACCATCAAGAAAATTGCAGATTTTTGGTGTTGCATAATTTGCATGATACCATTGTTCTGGGATTTCCCTGGTTGCAAATCCATAATCCAGTTTTGGATTGGAAATCTGTGTCTGTGGTGAGTTGGGGTTGTCGGAGTGCACTTGGTGACGCTCCTGTTTTCTCCACCTCTCCCCAGTCGCATGATGTTCCTGACTATTTGGCTGATTTTTATGATGTATTTAGTGAGAATAAGTCTGCGTCTTTGCCTCCTCATAAGAGTTATGACTGTGCAATTGAGTTGAGCCCTGGGTGTATATTTCCCAAGGGTCGACTTTTCAATTTATCTGTACCCGAGCACGAGGCTATGCGATCTTATATTAAGGAGTCGTTGGAAAAGGGTCATATTAGACCATCCTCTTCACCCTTGGGTGCTGGTTTTTTTTTCGTGGCCAAGAAAGATGGTTCATTAAAGCCTTGTATTGACTATCGTTCCCTCAACAAAATTACTGTTAAATATCAGTATCCGCTACCCCTGATTTCTGATCCATTCTCCAGAGTTAAAGGTGCTTGCTGGTTTACCAAGCTTGACCTCAGGGGGCGTATAATCTTATTCGCATTAAGCATGGGGATGAATGGAAGACGGCGTTTAATACTCCGGAGGGACATGTTGAGTACCTGGTGATGCCTTTTGGGCTCACTAATGCCCCTTCTGTCTTCCAGTGCTTCATGAATGATATTTTCCGGGAGTTTGTGGATAAATTTTTGATCATCTATCTGGATGATATTTTGATCTTTTCCAGGGATTGGGACTCTCATGTGGAACATGTTCGGACTGTGTTCCGGATTTTGAGGGAGAATTCCCTCTATGTTAAGGGATCGAAATGCCTTTTTGGTGTACAGAGGATTTCATTTTTGGGATTTATTTTGTCTCCGTCAACTATTGAAATGGACCCGGCCAAGGTACAGGCCATTTATGATTGGGTTCAGCCCACTTCTTTGAAGGCCCTCCAGAAGTTTTTGGGTTTTGCTAATTTTTATCATAAATTTATAGCTAATTTTTCTGGTATTGCCAAACCATTGACTGATTTGACTAAGAAGGGTGCTGATGTGCTGAATTGGTCTCCAGAGGCTGTTTCTTCCTTTCAGGAGCTGAAGCGGAGGTTCACTTCTGCTCCGGTTTTGCTGCAGCCTGATGTCTCACTCCCATTTCAGATAGAGGTGGACGCTTCTGAGATTGTTGCAGGAGCTGTTTTGTCCCAAAAAGATCCGGTAACATCTAAAATGAATCCCTGTGCTTTCTTTTCCCGAAAGTTCTCCCCATCCGAACGAAACTATGATGTGGGGAATCAGGGAACTGTTGGCCATGAAATGGGCATTTGAGGAGTGGAGACATTGGTTGGAGGGAGCTAAACATCAAGTCGTGGTCCTTACTGACCACAAGAATTTGATTTACCTGGAGTCAGCCAAAAGCTTGAATCCTAGACAGGCTAGGTGGGCCTTGTTTTTCACTCATTTTGATTTTGTGGTCTCTTTTCTTCCGGGCACTAAGAATGTCAAGGCTGACGCCCTCTCTAGGAGTTTCTTTGCTGATTCTCCTATTGTGACCAAGCCTGCTACCATCTTAGGTGAGGGGGTAGTTCTTTCTGCCATCTCAATCGATTTTGTCTGGTTTACTTAGTGTTTGTGTTCAGCCAGCCCAGGTTGGGACTGGCTGAACTCCATTTTTGTCTCTGATCAGTTGATCTCTTTGCTCTGTTTTCAGAATATACCTGAGTGCTGATATAGTGATTTTGAAGTCTAGTGACTTCAGGGCCTTTTCTATCAGATGTGTTGGACATTATTTTTGGCAGGGTTTTTGCGTGATTGCAGACAGTTGCTATTCTTTCCTGTCCTATCTAGTTAGTGAGGGCCCCATCATTTGCTCAGCCTGTCTTTCTGTCTGTGTTTGTGTTTTCATCTGTTTTCACCATCAATACATGTTGGGGGCTATTGCTTTGGGGTCTGCTCTGGGGCAGTTTAGATTTCCCCTTTCTTTCTTTAGGTTTATTTAGTTCTCCGGCTGTGATCGAGGTGTCTAGGACCACCGTAGGAACACCCCACGGCTACTGTTAGTTGTTGTGAATAGGATCAGGGGTCTGCAATCCGCTAGCTACCAACCTCTCCGGTTTTCTGGACTTAGCTTGTATTTTTGTTTTTTCCTCCTCCTCCGGTGACTCATCCATAACATACAGCATAGTGGAGGGGATTTTCTGAAATCCCGTGTCCACTATGCGTACAAAGATGGAGGTGTCAGACCTGCGTCACCAGATATGCAGCACGTCTTTTGACACAACAGCATGTCTACTTACAGTATCTTGCGTTGATGCTCTGTCTCTGCAAGATAACTAGCACAGTGTATTGATAGCATGCGGTGATTCTGCATGTGTTCAATGAAAACATATGTTATCACCATGCGAACAAAAAAGGGGGCAGTGTTCTGGGCTGTCTTTTTGCTGTGTCCAAAGCGTTGCTCCTATGCAGCGTGGAAACATACCCTAATAATGAATAATTGTTTGTTTTTTTCACACAGCACTCAAGGGAACATTTTGCCTCCTGGCCCTCCTGCTGTTGAGGAATCGGAAGATGGAGTAGGAACGTCTTCTGGAGCTGGTGACACCTGTTCGCTGTCATGATACCAGTGCTGGGTGACCGGCACTTCTGGGGTTAATGTTTTGATCTCAGCAGACTCTTACCTGCACACCTGGGACCTATTATGGTGGCCTCTCATTGGTTCTGGGAAAGCTTCTTATAGCCTCAGGAAGCTCTCATCCCCGTCAGTTATACTTTCACCCTTGGCATTGTGTGGTGACGCCTGAGTGTGTTTGTGCTGTGTTCTGGTTGCTTGATTCTCTGTGTATGACTCGGTCTGTTCTCTGGATATTGCTTTGGATTCTGCTTGGTACCTTCTATGTCTGTTTGGTTTTGACTTCTGCTTGGCCCTGACTATCCGTTCTGTCTCATCCCTGGTACTTTACTGATATCTCTGTGTATGACCTCCGTTTTGCCTGACTCTGAGTATTTCTGTATAGTGTCCTGCCATCTCTGAAAGCAGGACGCTAAGCACCGCCCCCTTGCAGTCACATGACCGTAGGTCCTGTGACAGCTTGCAAAACTCAGCGTCCACAGGTCCTGTGTATCTGTACTTTCTGGCTGTACCTGACCCCAGGCCCCCCTACAGTGCGGGTGAGTCCCTGCTCAGCGGAGGCTGCACTCCGGCGTTGACAGGATCCTGACATTCGCCATCTGTTGCAACAGGTTCTGCTGGTGCCACATCTTCACCAGCTGCTGGCACATCTGCTTCTGCAGCTGTTGGAGCATCTGGTTCCGCAGAAGCTGATGTTAGAGAGAGAGCTGCCTATCCGGTGTCAGGAGAACCAAGCAAAAAAAAAGTTAAAAAAATGAGGCTAAAACCGCAAAAGCCGCTAATGATACTCTGGAGTTGATTAAAAAAATCAACTACAGAGGATCATTTCGACTTTTTTGCCTTGAAAATTGCAAGCAAGGCTCGCTCCCTGACACCGGATAGGCAGTCAATTTTTATGAATATGGTGCAGATGTCACTCACAGCTTTGGAGGACCCTACTCCAATTGCTCCCTATGAAAACATATTGATGGGGGTTTTTGGACTTTTCTGTCCAAGACAACAGCAACAGCACTGAGCACCTGACTACCAATCCATTACACTATCCAGCAGTTATTCGCAGCATTCGGAGTCAGGAAGCTCACAAAGGCTGGGGCCCTCACCAACTGCCACTTTCCCTTCGGATCCAATATGGATATTGCCCGGAATACGAATATTTAAATTAATTTGATATTTTTGGGTGAAGATTTTTCTACTTTACCATGCCGAGTTGGACGTTGCCACCACAAGGCCCGTTTCACCACAAAAAGAACAATTAACTTTTTGGTAGCAAGGCAACATTTTTGTTATTTGGTCAAATAAATCTACTTATTTGGTCATAAGTAGTGTTGAGCATTCCGATACTGCAAATATCGGGTATCGGCCGATATTCGCTGTATCGGAATTCCGATACCGCGTACCGATATTTTTTCAATATTGAATACTGGAATCGGAAGTTCCCATAATGCAATGAGCCACTGTTCAAATATATAAAAGAAAAGAAGCGAAAAATAATCCAATACAAGAAATTTATACAAAATTACAAAGATAACTTTATTAGCATAAATCCAAGGTTCCACCACAGGGGGTAATGATACCTATGGGCCTCAATATATATTATGACTGGCTGTTTGTATTACTAAGGGATGATGTAGGATTCTCTAATTTTGTATTGTTTATTGTTGTAATCATTATTATCCCTGTGGTCACATACCTGCATGTGCCCCATTTTTTGCCCATGTGCTTTTTATGGTCATATTGACTCTTATCTCACTGCTTCTTGTACCTTGGATTTATGCTAATAAAGTTATCTTTGTAATTTTGTATAAATTTCTTGTATTGGATTATTTTTCGCTTCTTTTCTTTTATATATTTGATTAATTTTTGCAATAGTCCTATTGTGTCCAATTATGTACCCATCTTCTATGGTAATTCATAGTTGTGTAACTGTTTAAATCTGTGTAAATGGGGTTATTTTCCATGAAACTATTATATTATAATGAGCCACTGTTGTGGCTGTGATTGGCTGCTGAAATGATATCATCATGATGCGCGGTCTGTGCGCATCATGATGCGCCGTCTGTGCCGACTGCGGGGAGTTTGTACGGGCCTGCCGGGTGCCTGTGCTGGCTGCCAGGGGTCTGTACGGGCCTGCCGGGTGCCTGTGCTGGCTTCCAGGGGTCTGTACGGGCCTACTGGGGGCCTGTGCCGGCTGCCGGGGGTCTGTACGGGCCTGCCGGGGGCCTGTGCCGGCTGTCAGGGGTCTGTACGTGCCTGCCGGGGGCCTGTGCCAGCTGTCGGGGGTCTGTACGTGCCTGCCAGGGGCCTGTGCCGGCTGCCGGGGGTCTGTACGGGCCTGCCGGGGGCCTGTGCCGGCTTCCGGGAGTCTGTACGGGCCTGTCCGGGGCCTGTGCCGGCTGCCGGGGGTCTGTACGGGCCTGCCGCGGGCCTGTGCCGGCTGTGGGGGGTCTGTACGTGCCTGCCGGGGGCCTGTGCCGGCTGTCGGGGGTCTGTATGGGCCTGTGCCGGCTGTGGGGGGTCTGTACGTGCCTGCCGGGGGCCTGTGCCGGCTGTCGGGGGTCTGTACGGGCCTGTGCCGGCTGCCAGAGGTCTGTACGGGCCTGCCGGGGGTCTGTGCAGGCCTGTCGGAGGTCTTGTGTGTGTACAGGCATTGTCCGATGGGACTACAAGTCCCATCGGGCTATGCCTGCTACAATTACAGTGATTGACACATTAGCCAATGATGGCACAGTAGTAGTCCCATCATCCGGCTAATATGTTGAATGTAAAAAAAACAAACATACATAGTACATACATACTACATACATACAACATTCATACAACATACATACATACTACATACATACTTCATATATACTACATTCATACAACATACATACATACTGCATACATATATACTACATTCATACAACATACATACATACATACTACATACATATATACTACATTCATACAACATACATACTTACTACATACATACAACATACTACAGACATACAACATACATACTACATACATACTACATACAACATACTATATTCAATACATTCATACATTCATACAATACATACATACTACATATATACTACATTCAAACAACATACATACATAGTACATATTACATACATACTACATACATACAACATGCTACAGACATACAACATACATACTGCATACAATACATTCATACATTCATACAATACATACATACTACATATATACTACCTTCATACAACATTCATACATAGTACATACTACATACATACTACATACATACAACATACATACTACATACTACATACAATACATTCCTACATTCATACAATACATACATATAGACATACAGTACATATAACATAGAGTACATACTCACCATCACTTGTGACTTTGTGTCACGGTCACGCGTGTCTGGACGCAGCGAGTATCGCAAGGCGAACCCATATGACACACGTGACCGTGACATTATCACCTACCCAACTTTTTTTTTTTCTGGTGAGCCTTGGCCATGTGGATACTGCTGAGTAATTGCAGCCGGGCCTCACTGAGGTGAGTGGGGAGCGGCAAGGTGTGTTAGAGCCGCTGCAGCAGCAGTTATCAGGGTCTGGGGCCTCTGCTCAGGCAACCAGAAAATCAAAATGGCGGCTTTGGCAAATTGCGGGTCTGGCAAAAGCCCCCTTGAGTCGCTGCTGGGGAGCGGGACTTGTTCATACAGGTGGACGTAACCAGACAGGTGGGTGGAGTTGGTGATCCACATGGTGCTTTCTGGGGTTCCCCGAGGTGAAGGGGTACATCCCTGTAGTGAGCAGACTGGTGTTATAGTCTGCGGGGCTGACGCCAAATCTTCTATACCACCGAAGAGGCCGCCCCTCCTGGTCGTGTGGAGGAAGGCGACCAGTGAGTGTATATTTCCTCCATATTCCTGTCCCCTTCTCCTCCAGGTGTGTGCAGCAGGTGCGCTGCGAGGGAGTAGGGACAAATCTCAACCCTCGCCATTAACCAACCCTTAGAGGTTAGACCTCATGGTGAAAGGGTTGGAGGGTGGTGTCCCTTGGTGAATAGCGGAGGTGTGAGTGTGGTGACAGCAGGGGGACGCCTCTGTTGTCGAGTCCAGAATGAGTTCACCAAATTTATGACTAATGAATGTGTGCAATAAACATTCAGGTCCGGACCTGTGTGTGAACAAGCGTGTATGGGTGGCCACCAAAAAAAAAAAACCATCTGTGGAAGTGTGTTGCAAAGTGTTACCAGCGCATACTAAACATTCACATACATAACCTCGTTCCCCAGGTCGGCACTGTGGAGATGAGTGGTGCCTCCAAAACGAACATGTATTGCCAATACCAGCGGTGCGTTTGTCATTAACCTGAAGTGTCAGGTAGTGGTGGGGTGAACTCAGGATCTGGGCGTCCCCGCTGTAGGTGTTTCCCTAATGAGGAGTGGTCTTGAGGGTCCAGAGGCCCCTCATTAAGGAGGGGGTATTGTCATGATCTGACAGATTAAATGGATAAGTGAACTTTTTTCCTTTGGCTAGGTGCCAAAGTGATGTGATTGCCCCCGGTGGCCATTAGAATTATTACACATGGTGTCGTTCATTCTAAGTTGCCCTGGTGGTGGTGAGTGGTAGTGCACTTTAGTTTCTTTGGTTTAGTGCACGTAATTATAAATCAGGTGTGAGGCTCTATAAAAGAGTTCAGGTGTGTTTGATGACTGTTGGTGATATTGTGTTCGTCATTTGGGAAGCAAGCCTGGGTGAGGAAGGAGCTGAACATGAGTACTGCGCAGCCCAGCCAGAGGGGACGAGTGGCAGCTATGTGGTCTGCAAGAAGGGCTGGCATGGCGTGGTGGAGTCACAGTTTATGGTGTCGGCAGGAAGTGCTAGCATGGCTTGGTCGAGTGACGACTATGTAGGGAGTTGGACTCAGCATGCGGGACTTGGTTGCTGAGAGCTGGACTCAAGTATGCTTGACTTTTTGGGCAGGAGCTGAACTCATCTTTGGGACTCTGTTACTGGACTTCTGCAATTGGTGGTGGACTCTGCTCTAAGGCTGCACTATGGTGAAGGATCCAGTTATGGTGATGGATCCGGGTGGAGGAGAAGATGCACACAGGTGGTTGGCTCTGTTGCTAGGAGCGTACGCAACAGAGCAAAGCTAAGTGGTGTTCCACCTGTATTGTCATTTTCCCTCATGTGTGTTTAGTGCAGTGGTGGGATTAGTTTCCGCACCGACCAATTCCCTAGTGAGGGTTTAGGTTCAGGGTGAGCTAGGGTTTTTAAGTTCCTGTGCGTCGACCGGTGCAGAACCGGCATAGGGAAAGTTAGGAGTGCAGGGACACTGGCTCAGGGGAGTACAGGAGGTCTCCACTTCCCTATTCCCTATTGCAGGGCCCACCATTGTTAATGTTACCCAGGTTCCCCCTTTATTATTTAAATTCGCCTTACTGGTGGCGGGGTTTCCAGACTACCGTAAGTATAACGTGTAATACCTAAAATTTGCCAGTTGGAGGCGGCGTATCCAGCTGCATGTTTTATTATTTAAATTCGCCACACTGGAGGCGCTGTATCCAGGGTCATGGGTGTCTTATGGGTTTGCCTTGCGATACTCGCTGCGTCCAGACACACGTGACCGTGACACTTTGATCCCCGAAGCCAGTGTCATCTATGAAAAAATTAGAAAAAAACAAACAAGCAATATACTCCCTGATCCGCAGAAATCCACGAGTGTCCCACGACGATCTGCTGCACTGCATCACTGAGAGGTTACTTTCGTTCACTGGTCTCACTTTATGGCAAAAGCTGCGTGGGAACTTTCTCACACAGCAATGCCAAAAGTGAGACTAGGGACTATTTTTTTACAGTGGCGGAGGAATACAGTGCGGAAGGATAATTACCTCCCGTCATTGTTTTCCTGGAGCCCCTTAGAGAGCGGTCGCATCAGCTGATGCTGCTGTTCTCCACGGGAGATCGGCGTGGGACACTCGTGGATTTCTGCGGATCAGGGAGTATATTGGTTGTTTGATATTTTCATATTTTTTCACAGATGACACTGGCTTCGGGGATCAAAGTGACAAGTGATGGTGAGTATGTACTCTATGTTATATGTACTGTATGTCTATATGTATGTATTGTATGAATGTATGAATGTATTGTATGTAGTATGTATGTAGTATGTATGTTGTATGTCTGTAGCATGTTGTATGTATGTAGTATGTATGTATGTTGTATGTTATATGAATGTAGTATATATGTAGTATGTATGTATTATGTATGTATGTATGTATGTATGTTGTATGAATGTAGTATATATGAAGTATGTATGTAGTATTTATGTATGTTGTATGAATTTTGTATACATGTAGTATGTATGTATGTATGCTGTATGAATGTAGTATATATGTAGTATGTATTGTGAGAATCATGTGGGAATAGTGGATGAGGGCAGGTATATCTCGCCCAGATACCTTTCCTATGTGGCCTAGTCTGGTCAGTATCTCACCTGGTTGCTGATGAATAATGGGAGGGCGGATATAAAAGGATGCCAGGTGGTTGTGTGAGTGTCTCAGCCTGGGAACACAGCGAGCCTGTCTGTGTGAGAGACACAAGTGAGTGAAAGCAGTGCCCACTGCAACTGTGGTTTGGCTGGAGAAGCCCGCCAGTTGGTAGTTAGGATGTACCTTGTTTAGTTAGTGCCGGACAGGCAAGGATTTGTTTTATGTTTTATTTCTTTTATGCATTGCTTTCACCTTTAATAAACCTGACCCAGTGTCAGTTACACCCGGACCCCGGCCGTGCGCCTGAGTTTCTTGTTGAACGCACGTGACCTTTGACCCCAGCAAAGGAGATCCCGGAGTGTTTTATCACATTGTGGTGGAGAACGCGGGCATCACGTTGGAAGCATGAGCATGGAGGACGTGGTGAAAGCGCTGGTACAGTCCACAGCCGTCCAGCAAGAAGCTAATCGGGTGATGATGGCCCAGCTGAAGGAGTTGGTGGACATGACAGCTACCGATCGTTCGCTTCTCCAGCAGGTGGCGCAGCGCCTGGCAAGCTTACCTGAGGTTAACCTGGAAGCCGAGTCGAGAGTGATTCACGTGAGTCGGTACTGGCAGAAGATGACGACCAAAGATGACGTCGAGGCGTACCTGACCATGTTTGAACGGACGGCGGTGTGAGAAAAATGGCCGAAGGCACGATGGGCCGGCCTGATTGGCCCGTTTCTTTCCGGTGAGGCCAAAAAGGCATATTATGACTTAGAGCCTGAAGCCGCGCAGGATTTTGACAAACTGAAAGCCGAGATCTTGGCCCGGCTGGGAGTGACGACCGCTGTCCTTGCACAGAGAGTGCATCAATGGACTTATCAGCCAAATAAAACAACGCGGTCACAGATGTTCGACCTGATCCACGTGACGAAGAAGTGGCTACAACCCGAGGTGTTGACAGAGCCAGAGATAATCCAGAGAGTCATCATGGACAAGTACCTGAGAGCTCTACCGCCAGCCCAGAGGAAGTGGGTAAGCCATGGAAATCCTACGACGGCAGATCAACTTGTGGATCTGGTTGAACGTTACTCCGTGGCGGAAGGACTCCGAGACGACACTACCCCACCTCGTTCTTCATCATCTCCACGTGGAACCGGTAAGACTGTTCCAGGGAGTAGGGGAGAAGGAAAAATCCCTAAGACAGTGGGGGAGGAAAACGGGACTGCCCGCACTGCAAGGCCGAGAGTAACGAACTTTGGTCTAAGCAAGGGGCCCGTTAGGTGTTTCCGCTGCCAAGAGATGGGACACATTGCTGCGAACTGTCCGCTCACGACTGAACCCATGCAGTGCGACGTCACAGACTCTAAAAACCGCATGTCTATGGTTGCACGGGTAGTGAGTGTGAATGCCGGTCAAAAGGATGTGGAGAAACACTTGTGTGATTTAACCGTTGATGGAAAAAATGTGGTGGCATTGTTAGACTCGGGAAGTGTGGTCACTCTGGTGAAGGCCAGTCTGGTGTCAGCCCCGACTGGACCATCAGACAAATTTTCTGTAACGTGTGTGCATGGAGACACCTGTTCGTACCTCACCACGGTCATATGCATTACTACTTCCTATGGGTCTGTGCAACATAAAGTGGGACTCGTCCCTGCGTTATTGCATGATGTTATCTTGGGCCGGGATTTTCCCCACTTCTGGCAATTGTGGGAGAATCAGTTGATACCCCAGGGTAATAGTGTACATGATTCTTCTCCCAGGGCGCATGTGGGTCCCGAACCCCTGGAAGAGGTCTCCCCGGAAGCCTCGGGGGAAGAGTCTGCTGGAAATGACCTGCAGTTCCCATTTTCAGTCATGGCGGGTGATACGGAGGAGACCGGGGAAGAGGAGGAGGCCGACAGCCGTCCACCTCCCCGTTTGCTGGATTTGGAAGTTCAGAAAGATGACTTCCAAAGCGAGCAAATAAAAGATCCTACCCTTTTTCAGGCTAGGACAAATGTAAAAGTGATAAATGGGATACCCGTAGAACCTGGCTCTAGGCTGGCATATCCTTACATGGTCCTGGAGAATGATTTACTCTATCAAATAGAGAAAAAGGGGGAAGACACAGTGCAACTATTAGTCGTGCCAAAACCCTACCAGCGGTAGGTGCTGGACCTGGCCCACGGACATATGATGGGAGGTCACTTGGGAGTCCAGAAAACCACCGAAAGGATATTACACTGTTTTGTTTGGCCAGGCATGCATCATGATATTCGTGTATATTGTGAGTCTTGTCCTGACTGCCAAGCCTCTGTGCCTAAGCCCCGGTTCTGTAGCCCTTTGGTACCCCTACCTATTATTGAGGTCCTGTTTGAGAGGATTGGGATGGATTTAGATGGGCCCCTCCCACGGTCTGCACGTGGACACCAACATATCCTGGTCATCTTGGATTATGCCACTTGTTACCCAGAGGCCATCCCTTTGCGTAACACGGCTACCCAGACGATTGCCAAGGAACTGGTGCATGTGTTTAGTCGGGTTGGTATACCAAAACAGATACTCACCGACCAGGGGACCCCCTTTATGTCCAAGGTAATGAAGGAGCTCTGCAGGTTGTTACAAATCGAACCGTTACGCACATCCGTGTATCACCCTCAAACAGACGGGTTGGTCGAACGGTTCAATAAAACTCTGAAGCAGATGCTGAGAAAGGCGATAGACAAGGATGGGAAGAACTGGGACTATTTACTTCCGTATTTGCTTTTTGCTATCAGGGAAGTGCCCCAGTCTTCCACGGGATTCTCCCCTTTCGAGTTATTGTACGCCCGACATCCTCGCGGATTGTTAGACGTAGCCAAAGAAACCTGGGAGGGTCAGGTCACTCCGTTTAAAACGGTGATAGATCACGTATCCCAAATGCATGACCGTATTGCGGCTGTTATGCCTATCGTCAAAGAACACATGATGCAGGCTCAAGGAGCCCAAAAAAGAATCTATGATAGAGGCGCCGAGATCCGTATGTTTACACCCGGAGATAGGGTGTTGATCCTGGTTCCCACGGTGGACAGTAAGTTCCTAGCCAAGTGGCAGGGCCCCTTTGAGATTAAGGAAAGAGTTGTTGAAGTAAACTACAAAGTATACCAGGCAGGTAAACGGAAACCTGAACAGATTTATCATGTAAATCTGATAAAACCCTGGAAAGATCGGTCTGCCTTGTCAGCGGAGCTAGCCATCCCGTCTGCCCGCATACCATACGGAGGTACGGGTTGCCGAGACTCTATCGGAGCGGCAAAAGACTGAGGACAGGTAGTTTCTACTTCACAAACAAAAGTTTTTCTCAGAAAAACCAGGGCAGACTCCTTTTGGAAGTGCATTGAGCAGCAAGGTGGTGTGCTGGTAAAAGGGGGAAAAAAAAAAAACTCTTTCAAATCTTCTGCCTGAGCGAGTGTGAACGAGCTGAATGTGACCTGAGCGTAAGTGCGAACTGTGGTAAGTATGTGACTTGAGATTCAGTGACTTTGGATTCAGGGAGTTTCCAAGGGAGGTCTTACTGAATTGCTGTTATATTATATTAATACTTTTTTTAAAAAAATTTATTTTTGCTTATCTTATTGTCTGGCGCAATCCCCATTAGGATGTGCTCCACTATTGCCAATGCCATCCAGTGCACGTCTTGCCGCATGTATGAAATCCTTGAACAGCCGGTCGAGGGTGCATACTGCTGTGCAAGATGTGAGGACGTTGTGCATTTGGAAGCCCAGATACTGTATCTAAATGTGCAGCTGGCAACACTGAGATCCATAGACAATATGGAAAGGAGTCTTCTGCTCACTGAGCAGACGCTCAATGGGATAGATGAGGGGGGGATGCTAGGTTGGAGCTGCAGGACAATGAAGCAGCTAGCTGGGTGGCAGTTAGAAGGCGGGGTAGAGGGAAGAGTGCCAGGGAGGCTAGTCCTGATCTGGCACACCCCAATAAGTTTGCTAAGTTGGCAGATGAGGGGAGTGTTAGTGCAGGAGTAGCACTGCTGCAGCAAGGCATGTCCTCTGAAAGCCGGAGGAGTGTCTGCTCCAGTAAGGGGGGGAAATAGGAGAGCAGGGCAGGCCAGACAGGTTCTGGTAGTGGGAGACTCAATTATTAGGGGAACAGATAGGGCAATCTGTCACAAAGACAGGGATCATCGAACGGTGTGCTGCCTACCTGGCGCTCGAGTCCGACACATCGCTGATCGGGTTGACAGATTACTGGGAGGGGCTGGCGAGGATCCAGCGGTCATGGTGCACATTGGCACAAATGACAAAGTTAGAGGTAGGTGGAAGGTCCTTAAAGATGATTTCAGGGAATTAGGCTGTAAGCTTAAAGCAAGGACCTCCAAGGTGGTGGTATTTTCGGAAATACTTCCTGTACCACGTGCCACGCCAGAGAGGCAACGGGAGATTAGGGAGGTTAATAAGTGGCTCAGGAACTGGTGTAGAAAGGAGGGGTTTGGGTTCCTGCAGAACTGGGCCAACTTCTCAGTTGGCTACAGGTTCTACGCTAGGGATGGGCTGCACCTCAATGGGGAGGGTGCAGCTGTGCTGGGGGAGAAAATGGCTAGAAGGTTGGAGGAGTGTTTAAACTAGGGACGGGGGGAGGGTATTCCTTTTATAGGAGGGGAAGACAGTGCAGATAGAGACCTGGGCACAAATAATAACATTGGGGGTGGGGGTGGCATGGGGGGGTGGGGTTAGAACAGTTAATTTAAGAAAGAATAGAGGTACAGAGAGATACATAAAGTGCATGTATACTAATGCCAGAAGCCTCGCCAACAAGATGGAGGAATTGGAGTTAATGTTGTTGGAACATAATTATGACATGGTGGGGATATCTGAGACATGGCTGGACGAGAACCATGACTGGGCGGTTAATTTACAGGGCTATAGTCTGTTCAGAAATGACCGTATAAATAAACGAGGGGGAGGTGTGTGTTTATATGTAAAATCATCCTTAAAACCCATCCTTCGTGATAATATATATGAATCTAATGAAAATGTAGAGTCCCTGTGGGTAGAGATAAGAGGAGGGGGGAAAAATAATTAATTACTGATAGGGGTTTGTTATAAGTCTCCAAAAATAATGGAAGCAACAGAGAATATCCTCATAAAGCAAATAGATGAAGCTGCGACTCAAGGAGAAGTCATTATTATGGGGGACTTCAACTACCCTGAAATACATTGGGGAACCGAAACCTGCAGTTCCAGCAAAGGTAATAGGTTTTTCACAACTATGAGAGACAATTACCTTTCACAACTGGTTCAGGACCCAACAAGAGGGGGGGCACTGCTAGACCTAATATTAACCAACAGGCCAGACCGCATATCAAATGTAAGGGTTGGGGGTCACTTGGGTAATAGTGATCACAAATTAATAAGTTTTCATGTATCCTTTAATAAGATGTGTAGTAGAGGGGTTACAAGGACACTAAGCTTCAGGAAGGCAAATTTCCAATGGATGAGAGATGATCTTGGTGCAATTAACTGGGGCGATATCCTGAGACATAAAAATACACAAAGAAAATGGGAGACGTTTATTAGCATCCTGAATAGGACCTGTGCACAATATATACCGTATGGGAATAAACATGCTAGAAATAGGAGGAAACCACTATGGCTAAATAGAGCTGTAAGGGGCACAATAAGAGATAAAAATAAAGCATTTAGAGAATCAAAGCAAGTAGGTAGTGATGAGGCATTAAATAAATACAGAAAATTAAATAAATTCTGTAAAAAGCAAATCAAGACAGCAAAGATTGAGACAGAGAGACTCATTGCCAGAGAAAGTAAAAATAATCCCAAAATATTCTTTAACTACATAAATAGTAAGAAACTAAAAAATGATAGTGTTGGTCCCCTTAAAAATAGTCTGGGTGAAATGGTGGATGAGGATGAGGAAAAAGCCAATATGCTAAATGACTTTTTTTCAACAGTATTTACACAAGAAAATCCCATGATGGATTACATGATCAGGGATAAAAATTCTCAGTTAAATGTCTCCTGCTTAACCCAGCAGGAAGTACGGCGGCGTCTAAAAATCACTGAAATTGACAAATCCCCGGGCCCGGATGGGATACATCCCCGAGTACTGCAGGAATTAAGCACAGTCATAGGTAGACCATTATTTTTAATCTTTAAAGATTCCATAATAACAGGGTCTGTACCACAGGACTGACGTATAGCAAATGTGGTGCCAATATTCAAAAAGGGGACAAAAACTGAACTTGGAAATTATAGGCCAGTAAGTTTAACCTCAACTGTGGGTAAAATCCTGGAGGGTTTTCTAAGAGATACTATACTGGAGTATCTGGAGAAGAATAACCTTATGACCCAATATCAACATGGGTTTACAAGGGACCGTTCCTGTCAGACTAATCTGATAAGCTTTTATGAAGAGGTAAGTTCCGGACTGGACCAAGGGAATGCAGTGGACGTGGTGTACATGGACTTTTCAAAAGCTTTTGATACAGTGCCACACAAAAGGTTGATACATAAAATGAGAACAATGGGGATAGGGGAAAATGTGTGTAGGTGGGTTAAGAGCTGGCTCAGGGATAGGAAACAAAGGGTGGTTATTAATGGAGCACACTCGGACTGGGTCACGGTTAGCAGTGGGGTACCACAGGGGTCAGTTTTGGGCCCGCCTCTTTTTAACATATTTATTAATGACCTTGTAGGGGGCTTAGAGAGTAGAATTTCAATATTTGCAGATGACACTAAACTCTGCAGGGTAATCAATACAGAGGAGGACAATTTTATATTACAGGAGGATTTATGTAAACTAGAAGCTTGGGCTGATAAATGGCAAATGAGCTTTAATGGGGATAAATGTAAGGCCATGCATTTGGGTAGAATGAACAAGATGTATAATTATGTGCTTAATTGTAAAACACTGGGCAAAACAGTCACTGAAAAAGACCTGGGTGTATGGGTGGACGACAAACTCACATTTAGCGGCCAGTGTCAGGCAGCTGCTGCAAGGGCAAATAAAATAATGGGATGCATTAAAAGAGGCATAGATGCTCATGAGGAGAACATAATTTTACCTCTATATAAGTCACTAGTGCGACCACACTTAGAATACTGTGTACAGTTCTGGTCTCCGGTGTATAAGAAAGACATAGCTGAACTGGAGCGGGTGTAGAGAAGAGCGACCAAGGTTATTAGGGAACTAGGGGGTCTGCAATACCAAGACAGGTTATTACTCTTGGGGTTATTTAGTTTGGAGAATCGAAGGCTTAGGGGTGATCTTATTACAATGTATAAATATATGCGGGGACAATACCAAGACCTTTCTAATGATCTTTTTACTTTTAGACCTGTGACGGGGACAAGGGGGCATCCTCTACGTATGGAGGAAAGAAGGTTTAAGCATAATCACAGACGCGGATTCTTTACTGTAAGAGCAGTTAGACAATGGAACTCTCTGCCATATGATGTTGTAATGAGGGATTCCCTACTAAAATTCAAGAAGGGACTGGATGCCTTTCTTGAAAAGTATAATATTACAGGGTATATACACTAGTTTCCTTAATATTGCGTTGATCCAGGGAGCTAGTGTGATTGCCGTATGTGGAGTTGGGAAGGAATTTTTTTCCCCAATGTGAAGCTTACTGTTTGCCACATGGGTTTTTTTTGCCTTCCTCTGGATCAACATGTTAGGGCAAGTTAGGATAGGATATGGATTGAACTAGATGGACTTAAAGTCTCCCTTCAACCTTAATAACTATGACATCGTAACGGAACCTGGTGTCACAGTTCACGTAAAACCCTACCGAATCCCGGAAGCGCGCCGTGAAGCTGTTTCCCGAGAAGTGAAGGCAATGTTAGAGTTAGGAGTCACTGAGGAATCGCACAGTACTTGGTCCAGCCCAATTGTGCTAATTCCTAAACCGGACGGCACCATCCGGTTCTGCAATGACTTCAGGAAACTGAATGCTGTCTCAAAATTTGATGCCTACCCTATGCCCCGGGTCGACGAGTTAATAGATCGGTTAGGAAAAGCCCGATATATTACGACCCTAGACCTAACAAATGGGTATTGGCAGATCCCTCTGGCGGAGGCTGCCAGAGAAAAGACGGCGTTTGCTACGCCGGAAGGTCTATTTCAGTATGTGTATATGCCGTTTTGACTGCACGGAGCACCGGCGACCTTCCAGAGACTGATGGATCGAGTCCTGAGGCCACATAGGCAGTACGCTTCGGCCTATTTGGATGACATTGTCATTTACAGCTTGGACTGGGAGACTCATCTCCAGAAGGTACAAGCTGTGATTGACGACCTGTGGGATGCAGGTCTAACCGCGAACCCCAAGAAATGTCACATTGGGCTAGAAGAAGCCCGGTATTTGGGGTATGTAATTGGGAGGGGTATTGTTAAACCCCAGCTCGATAAGATTCAGGCGGTTCAGGACTGGCCGCAACCTGTCAACAAGAAGAAGGTGCAAGCCTTCCTGGGGATCGCCGGCTATTATCGCCGGTTCATACCCAATTTTGCAGCCATCGCTACCCCCTGAAGGATCTTACAAAAGGGAAAGACTCCGTCATGATTAACCCCTTCCTGACATCAGACGTACTATCCCGTCCATGGGACCCGGGCCCCTATGCCCATGGACGGGATAGTACGTCTAGCGCGATCAGCGGCGCCCACGTGGTGAGCGCCGCTGATCGTGGCCGGGTGTCAGCTGATTATCACAGCTGACACCCGGCACTATGTGTCAGGGGCGGTCACGGACAAAACATGATCGCGGTGTACCGGGAGTTAAAGGGAAGCATCAGCAGGGAGGGGGCACCCTCCGTGCTTCCCTGAGCCCCCCACGGCAGCGCAATGTGCAGCGCTGCTGCGGGGGACTCCTTTCCTCCAGACCCCCGGATCCAAAATGGCGACGGGGGCCTTCGGGGGCCTGGAGGAAGCTGGCTTCCTGAGTGCCTGCAAAGCGCAGGCATGAGGAAGCCTTGTGCACTGCCTGTGACAGATTGCTGATCTGTCACAGTGATCTGTGATGTGACAGATCAGCGATCTGTCACAGGACAGTGATGTCCCACCTGGGACTGTGTAATAAAGTAAGAAAAAATTAAAAAAAAGTGTAAAAATAATTTTAAAAAAATCACCAAATAAATTAGTAAAAAAAAAAAAAAATATTCCACAATAAATTCATTTTTTGAAAATAAAAAAAACCCAAAACAATAAAAGTACACATATTAGGTATCGCCGCGTCCATAATGACCCGCCCTATAAAACTGTCCCATTAGTTAACCCCTTTAGCGAACCCCTTAAAAAATAAAAATAAAAAACGAAGCAAAAAATAATGATTTATTATCATACTGCCAAGCAAAAAGTGTAATAACGCGCGATCAAAAAGATGCATATAAATATCCATAGTACCGCTGAAAACGTCATCTTGTCCCGCAAAAAACGAGCCACCACACAGCATCATCAGCGAAAAAATAAAAAAGTTATAGCTCGCAGAATAAAGCGATGCAAAAATAATTATTTTTTATATAAAATAGTTTTCATTGAATAAAACCGACAAAACATAAAAAAACGACCTAAATGAGGTATCGCTGTAACCGTACTGACCCGAAGAATAAAACCGCTTTATCAATTTTACCGCACGTGGAACGGTGTAAACGCACTCCCCCAAAAGAAATTCATGAAACGCTGGTTTTTGTTCATTCTGCGTCCCAAAAATCGGAATAAAAAGCGATAAAAAAAGTCATGTGCCCGAAAATGGTACCAATAAAAACGTCAACTCGTCCCGCAAAAAATAAGACCTCACATGACTCGGTGGGTCAAAATACGGAAAAATTATAGCTCTCAATATGTGGTGATGCAAAAACTATTTTTACAATAAAAAGCGTCTTTTAGCGTGCGACAGCTGCCAAAAATAAAAACCGCCATAAATAGTAAATCAAACCCCCCGTTATCACCCCCTTAGTTAGGGAAAAATAATAAAATTAAAAAAATGTATTTATTTCCATTTTTCCATTAGGGCTAGGGTTAGGGCTAGGGTTAGGGTTAGGGTTAGGGTTAGGGCTAGGGTTAGGGTTAGGGTTAGGGCTAGGGTTAGGGCTTGGGTTAGGGCTGAGATTAGGGTTAGGGGTGTGTTGGGGTTCGGGTTGGAGTTAGAATTGGGGGTTTCCACTGTTTGGGCATATCAGGGGCTCTCCAAATGCAACATTGCGTCTGATCTCAATTCCAGCCAATTCTGAGTTGAAAAAGTGATATGGTGCGCCTTCCCTTCCAAGCTCTGCCATGCGCCCAAACAGTGTTTTACCCCACATGTAGGGTATCAGCCTACTCAGGACAAATTGCAAAATAATTTTTGGGTCCAATTTCTCCTGTTACTCTTAGGAAAATAAAAAATTGGGGGCAAAAATATCATTTTTGTGGAAAAAAATGATTTTTTTATTTTCACGTCCGAGCGTTATAAACTTCTGTGAAGCACTTGGGGGTTCAAAGTGCTCACCACACATCTAGAAAAGTTCCGTGGGGGGGTCTAGTGTCCAAAATGGGGTCACCTGTTGGGAGTTTCAATAGTTTAGGTACATCAGGGGCTCTCCAAATGCACATGACACCCGCAGACCATTCCATCAAAGTCTGCATTCCAAAATGGCACTGCTTCCCTTCCGAGCCCCGACGTGTGTCCATACAGTAGTTTTCTCCCACATATGGGGTGTCAGCGTACTCAGGACAAATTGGACAACAACTTTTGTGGTCCAATTTCTCCTGTTACCCTTGGGAAAATGAAAAAATTGGGGACTAATTGATCATGTTTGTGGAAAAAATACGATTTTTTTATTTTCATGCCCGGGCATTATAAACTTCTGTGAAGCCCTTGGGGGTTCAAAGTGCTCACCACACATCTAGATAAGTTCCTTAGGGGTTCTCGTTTCCAAAATTGGGTCATTTGTGGGTGTTTCCACTATTTAGGTACATTAGGGGCTCTCCAAAGGCAACATGACACCCGCAGACCATTCCATCAAAGTCTGCATTCCAAAACGTCACTACTTCCCTTCTGAGCCCTGATGTGTGTCCATACAGTAGTTTTCTCCCACATATGGGGTGTCAGCGTACTCAGGACAAATTGGACAACAACTTTTGGGGTTCAATTTCTCCTGTTACCCTTGGGAAAATAAAAAAATTGGGGACTAATTGATCATGTTTGTGGAAAAAATACGATTTTTTTATTTTCATGCCCTGGCATTATAAACTTCTGTGAAGCCCTTGGGGGTTCAAAGTGCTCACCTCACATCTAGATAAGTTCCTTAGGGGGTCTAGTTTTCAAAATGGGGTCATTTGTGGGGGGTTTCCACTGTTTAGGTACATTAGGGGCTCTCCAGAGGCAACATGACACCCGCAGACCATTCCATCAAAGTCTGCATTCCAAAACGTCACTACTTCCCTTCCGAGCCCTGATGTGTGTCCATACAGTAGTTTTCTCCCACATATGGGGTGTCAGCGTACTCAGGACAAATTGGATAACAACTTTTGCGGTCCAATTTCTCCTGTTACCCTTGGGAAAATGAAAAAATTGGGGACTAATTGATCATGTTTGTGGAAAAAATACGATTTTTTTATTTTCATGCCCGGGCATTATAAACTTCTGTGAAGCCCTTGGGGGTTCAAAGTGCTCACCACACATCTAGATAAGTTCCTTAGGGGTTCTCGTTTCCAAAATGGGGTCATTTGTGGGTGTTTCTACTATTTAGGTACATTAGGGGCTCTCCAAAGGCAACTTGACACCCGCAGACCATTCCATCAAAGTCTGCATTCCAAAACGTCACTACTTCCCTTCCGAGCCCTGATGTGTGTCCATACAGTAGTTTTCTCCCACATATGGGGTGTCAGCGTACTCAGGACAAATTGGACAACAACTTTTGGGGTTCAATTTCTCCTGTTACCCTTGGGAAAATAAAAAAATTGGGGACTAATTGATCATGTTTGTGGAAAAAATACGATTTTTTTATTTTCATGCCCTGGCATTATAAACTTCTGTGAAGCCCTTGGGGGTTCAAAGTGCTCACCTCACATCTAGATAAGTTCCTTAGGGGGTCTAGTTTTCAAAATGGGGTCATTTGTGGGGGGTTTCCACTGTTTAGGTACATTAGGGGCTCTCCAAAGGCAACATGACACCCGCAGACCATTCCATCAATGTCTGCATTCCAAAACGTCACTACTTCCCTTCCGAGCCCTGACGTGTGTCCATACAGTAGTTTTCTCCCACATATTGGGTGTCAGCTTACTCAGGACAAATTGGACAACAACTTTTGGGGTTCAATTTCTCCTGTTACCCTTGGGAAAATAAAAAAATTGGGGAATAATTGATCATGTTTGTGGAAAAAATACGATTTTTTTATTTTCATGCCCTGGCATTATAAACTTCTGTGAAGCCCTTGGGGGTTCAAAGTGCTCACCTCACATCTAGATAAGTTCCTTAGGGGGTCTAGTTTTCAAAATGGGGTCATTTGTGGGGAGTTTCCACTGTTTAGGTACATTAGGGGCTCTCCAAAGGCAACATGACACCCGCAGACCATTCCATCAATGTCTGCATTCCAAAACGTCACTACTTCCCTTCCGATCCCCGACGTGTTCCCATACAGTAGTTTTCTCCCACATATGGGGTATCAGCATACTCAGGACAAATTGGACAACAACTTTTGGGGTCCAATTTCTCCTGTTACCCTTGGGAAAATAAAAAAAATGGTGACTAAAAGATCATGTTTGTGGAAAAAATACGATTTTTTTATTTTCACGCCCGGGCGTTATAAACTTCTGTGAAGCACTGGGGGGTTCAAAGTGCTCACCACACATCTAGATAAGTTCCTTGGGGGTCTAGTTTCCAAAATGGTGTCATTTGTGGGGGGTTTCCACTGTTTAGGTACATCAGGGGTTTTCCAATCGCGACATGGTGTCCGATCTCAATTCCAGCCCAAAACGTCAAATGGCGCTGCTTCCCTTCCGAGCTCTGCCATGCGCCCAAATAGTGGTTTACCCCCACATGTGGGGTATCAGCGTACTCAGGACAAATTGCACAATAACTTTTAGGGTGCTGTTGCCCTTGGAAAAATAAGAATTGAAGGTGAAAAGATCATTTTTGTGGAAAAAATATGATTTTTTAATTGTACGGCTTTATGTTATAAACTTCTGTGAAGCCCTTGGGGGTTCAAAGTTCTCACCACACATCTAGATAAGTTCCTTAGGGGGTCTAGTTTCCAAAATGGTGTCATTTGTGGGGGGTTTCCACTGTTTAGGTACATCAGGGGTTTTCCAATCGCGACATGGTGTCCGATCTCAATTCCAGCCAAAAACGTCAAATGGCGCTGCTTCCCTTCCGAGCTCTGCCATGCGCCCAAATAGTTGTTTACCCCCACATGTGGGGTATCAGCGTACTCAGGACAAATTGCACAATAACTTTTAGGGTGCTGTTACCCTTGGAAAAATAAGACTTGAGGGTGAAAAGATCATTTTTGTGGAAAAAATATGATTTTTTAATTGTACGGCTTTATGTTATAAACTTCTGTGAAGCCCTTGGGGGTTCAAAGTTCTCACCACACATCTAGATAAGTTCCTTAGGGGGTCTAGTTTCCAAAATGGTGTCATTTGTGGGGGGTTTCCACTGTTTTGGTACATCAGGGGTTTTCCAATCGCGACATGATGTCCGATCTCAATTCCAGCCAAAAACGTCAAATGGCGCTGCTTCCCTTCCGAGCTCTGCCATGCGCCCAAATAGTGGTTTACCCCCACATGTGGGGTATCAGCATACTCAGGACAAATTGCACAATAACTTTTAGGGTCCTGTTACCCTTGGGAAAATAAAAAATAAAAATTGGGGTGAAAAGATCATTTTTGTGGAAAAAACATGATTTTTTAATTGTACCGCTGTACGTTATAAACTTCTGTAAAGCCCTTGTGGGTTCAAAATTCTCACCACATATCTAGATAAGTTCCTTGGGGGGTCTAGTTTCCAAAATGGGGTCACTTGTTGGGGGTTTCCACTGTTTAGGTACATCAGGGACTCTCCAAATGTGACATGGCGTCCGATCTGAATTCCAGCCAATTTTGCATTGAAAAAATTAAACGGCGCTCCTTCCATTCTGAGCTCTGCCATGCGCCGAAACAGTCGTTCCCCCCCACAAATCAGGTATCAGCGTACTCAGGACAAATTGCACAATAACTTTTGCAGTCCAATTTCTCCTGTTACCCTTGGTAAAATAAAAAAAATTGAACCTGAAGTATTTTTTTTGTGAAAAAAAGTTAGATGTTCATTTTTTTTTAAATATTCAAAAAAATTCCTGTGACGCACCTAAAGGGTTAATAAACTTCTTGAATGTGGTTTTGAGCACCTTAAGGGGTGCAGTTTTTAGAATGGTGTCACTTTTGGGTATTTTCTATCATATAGACCCCTCAAAGTGGCTTCACATGTGATGTGGTCCTAAAAATAAAATGGTGTTGTTAAAATGAGAAATCGCTGGTCAACTTTTAACCCTTATAACTTCCTAACAAAAAAAAATTTTGGTTCCAAAATTGTGCTGATGTAAAGTAAACATGTGGGAAATGTTAGTTATCAAGTTTTTTGTGTGCCGTATCTCTGTGATTTAAGGGCATAAAAATTCAAATTTGGAAAATTGCGAAATTTTCAAAATTTTTGCCAAATTTCCATTTTTTTCACAAATAAACGCAAGTTATTTGAATGAAATTTTACCACTAACATGAAGTACAATATGTCACGAGAAAACAATGTCAGAATCACCAGGATCCATAGAAGCATTCCAGAGTTATGACCTCATAAAGGTACAGTGGTCAGAATTGTAGAAATTGGCCCGGTCATGAACTTGCAAACCACCCTTGGGGGTGAAGGGGTTAAATGTTTAGCGGCTGGAGAAGCCTTCCATAGCCTAAAACGGGCACTTTGCTCTCAACCCGTACTGGTGACTCTGGACTTCTGCAGCGAGTTTGTTGTACAAACAGATGCCTCTGATACCGGTATCGGGGCCGTACTCTCACAAGTGAGGGACGGAGTGGAACACCCAGTCCTCTATCTCAGCAGGAATCTGAATAAACATGAGCAAAGGTATGCAGTCGTAGAAAAAGAGTGCCTAGCCATTAAGTGGGCTCTAGAGGCCCTCAAATATTACCTGGTGGGCCGAAAGTTCAGGCTGATCACTGACCATGCCCCTCTCAAGTGGATGCACTTACACAAGGAACAGAATAGCCGGGTGACCCGGTGGTTCCTTGCCCTGCAGGCCTACACTTTTACGGTGGAGCACCGCCCAGGGGCACAGATGGGGAATGCAGATCCCCTGTCCCGGGTGCATTGTTTGGCGGGTGTCATTGCTCGACCGGAGTGGTCTGAGCAGAGGGGGGGGATATGTGAGAATCATGTGGGAATAGTGGATGAGGGCAGTTATATCTCACCCAGATACCTTTCCTAGGTGGCCTAGTCTGGTCAGTATCTCACCTGCTTGCTGACCAATAATGGGAGGGCGGATATAAAAGGATGCCAGGTGGTTGTGTGAGTGTCTCAGCCTGGGAACACAGAGAGCCTGTCTGTCTGAGAGACACACGTGAGTGAAAGCAGTGCCCACTGCAACTGTGGTTTGGCTAGACGGGAGAAGCCCGCAGTTGGTAGTTAGGCTGTACCTTGTTTAGTTAGTGCCGGACAGGCAAGGATTTGTTTTATGTTTTATTTCTTTTATGCATTGCTTTCACCTTTAATAAACCTGACCCAGTGTCAGTTACACCCGGACCCCGGCCGTGCGCCTGAGTTTCTTGCTGAACGCACGTGACCTTTGACCCCAGCAAAGGCGATCCCGGAGTGTTTTATCACAGTATGTATGTTGTATGAATTTTGTATATATGTAGTATGTATGTATTATGTAGTATGTATATATGTATGCTGTATGAATGTAGTATATATGTAGTATGTATGTATGTATGTTGTATGAATGTAGTATATATGAAGTATGTATGTAGTATGTATGTATGTTGTATGAATGTTGTCTATATGTAGTATGTATGTATGTTGTATGAATGTAGTATATATGAAGTATATAGTATGTATGTTGTATGAATGTAGTATATATGTAGTATGTATGTATGTTGTATGAATGTAGTATATATGAAGTATGTATGTAGTATGTATGTATGTTGTATGAATGTTGTTTATATGTAGTATGTATGTAGTATGTATGTATGTTGTATGAATGTAGTATATATGTAGTATGTATGTTGTATGAATGTAGTATATATGAAGTATGTAGTATGTATGTATGTTGTATGAATGTTGTATATATGTAGTATGCATGTTGTATGAACGTAGTATATATGTAGTATGTATGTAGTATGTATGTATGTTGTATGAATGTAGTATATATGAAATATGTATGTAGCATGTAGTATGTATGTATGTTGTATGAATGTTGTATATATGTAGTATGTATGTAGTATGTATATACAGTGGGGAAAAAAAGTATTTAGTCAGTCAGCAATAGTGCAAGTTCCACCACTTAAAAAGATGAGAGGCGTCTGTAATTTACATCATAGGTAGACCTCAACTATGGGAGACAAACTGAGAAAAAAAAATCCAGAAAATCACATTGTGTGTTTTTTTTTCATTTTATTTGCATATTATGGTGGAAAATAAGTATTTGGTCAGAAACAAAATTTCATCTCAATACTTTGTGATATATCCTTTGTTGGCAATGACAGAGGTCAAACGTTTTCTGTAAGTCTTCACAAGGTTGCCACACACTGTTGTTGGTATGTTGGCCCATTCCTCCATGCAGATCTCCTCTAGAGCAGTGATGTTTTTGGCTTTTCGCTTGGCAACACGGACTTTCAACTCCCTCCAAAGGTTTTCTATAGGGTTGAGATCTGGAGACTGGCTAGGCCACTCCAGGACCTTGAAATGCTTCTTACGAAGCCACTCCTTCGTTGCCCTGGCGGTGTGCTTTGGATCATTGTCATGTTGAAAGACCCAGCCACGTTTCATCTTCAATGCCCTTGCTGATGGAAGGAGGTTTGCACTCAAAATCTCACGATACATGGCCCCATTCATTCTTTCATGTACCCGGATCAGTCGTCCTAGCCCCTTTGCAGAGAAACAGCCCCAAAGCATGATGTTTCCACCACCATGCTTTACAGTAGGTATGGTGTTTGATGGATGCAACTCAGTATTCTTTTTCCTCCAAACACGACAAGTTGTGTTTCTACCAAACAGTTCCAGTTTGGTTTCATCAGACCATAGGACATTCTCCCAAAACTCCTCTGGATCATCCAAATGTTCTCTAGCAAACTTCAGACGGGCCCGGACATGTACAGGCTTAAGCATTGGGACACGTCTGGCACTGCAGGATCTGAGTCCATGGTGGCGTAGTGTGTTACTTATGGTAGGCCTTGTTACCTTGGTCCCAGCTCTCTGCAGTTCATTCACTAGGTCCCCCCGCGTGGTTCTGGGATTTTTGCTCACCGTTCTTGTGATCATTCTGACCCCACGGGGTGGGATTTTGCGTGGAGCACCAGATCGAGGGAGATTATCAGTGGTCTTGTATGTCTTCCATTTTCTAATTATTGCTCCCACAGTTGATTTCTTCACTCCAAGCTGGTTGGCTATTGCAGATACAGTCTTCCCAGCCTGGTGCAGGGCTACAATTTTGTTTCTGGTGTCCTTTGACAGCTCTTTGGTCTTCACCATAGTGGAGTTTGGAGTCAGACTGTTTGAGGGTGTGCACAGGTGTCTTTTTATACTGATAACAAGTTTAAACAGGTGCCATTACTACAGGTAATGAGTGGAGGAAAGAGGAGACTCTTAAAGAAGAAGTTACAGGTCTGTGAGAGCCAGAAATCTTGATTGCTTGTTTCTGACCAAATACTTATTTTCCACCATAATATGCAAATTAAATGAAAAAAAAACAGACAATGTGATTTTCTGGATTTTTTTTTCTCAGTTTGTCTCCCATAGTTGAGGTCTACCTATGATGTAAATTACAGACGCCTCTCATCTTTTTAAGTGGTGGAACTTGCACTATTGCTGACTGACTAAATACTTTTTTTCCCCACTGTATATATATATATATTTTTTTTTTTATATTCAACACATTAGCCGGATGATGGGACTTCTACTGTCCCATCATTGGCTTGTAGTCCCATCGGACGATGCCTGCACACACACAAGACCCCCAGCAGACCTACACAGACCCCCGGCAGTCGGCACAGGCCCCCGGCTGGCCTGTACGGACCCCCGACAGCCGGCACAGGCCCCCGGCTGGCCCGTACAGACCCCCGACAGCCGCCACAGGCCCCCGGCTGGCCCATACAGACCCCCGACAGCCGGCACAGGCTACCCGGCAGGCCCGTACAGACCCCCGACAGCCGGAACAGGCCCCCGGCAGGCCCGTACAGACCCCCGGCAGCCGGCACAGGGCCACGGCAGGCCCTCACAGACCCCGCCCGCACACACAGACACGCACAGTGTCCGCCCACGCACCGCCCACACTCTTCCCCCCTCCTGAACTGGATGTGCATGGAAAAAAAGGGTTTTATTTTAATTCCGATATTTCTGTCCCATTGACTTGAATGGGACTTCCGGTATCGGAATCGGCGATACCAATACTTTTTGGGTATTGGTCCGATCCAATCTGATCCGATATTTCTCTATATCGGATGGTATTGCTCAACACTAGTCATAAGTTATGTTTTCATATTGAAAACATAATGACAATGTTTATCATGATTTGTTTATTGTTTATAAAATAAAGTTATATTTTCAAATTAAGTTTTTGTTTTTTATATACATTAGCATAAGTGGGGTAGACAAGGCCTCTGTCTTTGAAAGTGTCATGGGTATATGAGTGCAGGACTATGGGATAGAGGATATGTATGATGGTATATGGGCATGGGACTATAGGATGGAGGATATGTATGATGGTATATGGGCACGGGACTATAGGATGGAGGATATGTATGATGGTATATAGGCACAGGACTATGGGATGGAGGATATGTATGATGGGTATATGGGCACGGGCCTATTGGATGGAGGACATGTGTGATAGTAGATGGGCATGGGACTATGGGAAGGAGGATATGTATGATGGGTATATGGGCACTGGACTGTGGGAAGGAGAACAATCATGATAATTTGTTTGAACAAACCCCACTTAGTAAATAGAAAACATAACACACATGAAATTAACAATCCAATTTTTTTTAAAACATAAAAATACATACAGATTCAACTTTTTTTTATAAACAGAAAAAAAAACATTTTCATATTGTTCGAGGGGTCCTTCTTGTGTGTCACTCAATCTTCTTCCATCTTTCACTGCTGTTCAGGCTGCACAACACCAGCACAGGAGTTTTGCCAGTCCACGCCACCTTCTGGACTCATAAAATGGTCAGTAAAAGTTTCTCACACACGCACACCCGAGTTGGATGGCCTTCCCAGACCCACGTTGCACACTGGATTAAATTGTGCCTGCTTGTACTCCACATCTACATCAGTATTGTACTCATGAATGTAGTTGTGGAGTACACAGCATGCCTTAATCACAGAGTCAATGGTGTCTGGATCCAACTGGATGACTGTATGAAAGATCCTCCACTGACTAGTCATGATCCCAAAGGTGCATTCCACATATCTGCGTGCACAACTCAGCCGAAAATTAAAAATCCTCCGCCGAGCATTCAGTCCCCTTCGTGGGTATGGGTTCAGCAGTGTTGTCATTAAGGGAAACGCCTCATCCGATACCATTACAAAGGGCACTGGATGTGTGGAACCCGGCAAAGGTCTTGGGGCTGGGAACGTTCCGCAATCTCGAAAAATTTGCTGACCAATCTGTGATGTTCTCAACACTCGAGAGTTCCCAGTACTGCCATACGCACCAACATCAGTGGCAACAAATTTGTAATGTGCATCAGCCACCGCCATCAGGACCACAGACAAATACGTCTTACAATTAAAGAAGCTTGATCCTGATCGTGGTGGCTTCTGCACTCTTACATGTTTACCATCAACTGCACCTATGCAGTTTGGAAAATTGACCACAGACTGAAAGCCTGCTGCAACCTGCAGCCAAGTCTCCTCGGTTGGGGAAGGCATCATGATGGGCTGCAACTTCTGCTAGATCATGTTACATGTGCACCTCACAATTTTAGAGATGGTGGATTTACCAACTCTAAATTGGAGGTGTAGTGATGTATAGCTTTCTCCTGTGGTCAAAAATCTACAAAGAAAGAGAAAAGATTATTAGAAATGTCACACAAACATGTAAAGGAACCTGTCAGCAGTTATGGCCGCTATAAGATGCGGCCACCGACTTTTAGGTCTTATCTGAAGCATTCAATAATGCTGTCGATAACACCCCAGTCCAACACGAAAGCTCTAAATAAACACAAAATTAATTAAAATTAAAAAAATTAGACACAGCTGTGTAGGGCGGTCATGTCAAATGGGAGTTGCAGGACCGTGTCTTCCCACTCCCATCGCACCATCGCTGCCTTTCTGTTTGCTTCAGTGTTCTACTGCTCAGCCGTACTTATCTGGCCTGTTGAGGGCAGAACAAATTCCTGCAGTGAGCAAGCGCCAGGAAAGGTCTGAATTGCCCAGCGCATGCACTCCTCCGGACTTTGGTCTATCCTCAACAGAACACAAAAGTACGCCTGCGCAGTAGAGCGATGACACAAGCAGGAGAGTGGTATCGCATTACCTGGGGGGGGGTTAATTATAGAATGCTGTAGATAAGCCCTGAAAAACAGTGGCTGCATTTTATAGCAGCAACAAATGATGACAGGCTTCAGGTGTGTTTTACATATCAGGATATTTCCGGTACCGTTAAACACTGTACCAAAGATATCCATGTCCATGTGTCTGTATGTGCGGCACATATGTGGCAGCCAGGTGCCGCCCATGTGCTGCTTCATTCCCACACGGATGTCTAGCAGGGAAAACGCGCTACAGTAATCGCAGTTACATGGTAGCAGGTGCTGAAGACAAATCCCATTCTTCCCTGATGGCGCTGAAATCCTGCAGAGCAGGGGAGAATGATGTCAGCGTCTTCAGCACCTACCACCAAGGAACAGCTCTTCCTGTAGCGCTCCTTCATCAGTGCAATGTGTGTCACACAGAGGACATCAATGTGTGTTCTCCGTGTGCACGTGTGTGTGACACTTTGTGGACCGTGCAACTGGTAAAAATCTGACATGTCAGCGTGTTTTGCCCACGGACACACGGCCCGTGAAAACACGCTGATGTGCATAGACCCATTAATTTGAGAGGGTCTACGTGTGTCAGTGTCTCCAGGACATGTGAAAACTTTCATCACACGTACCGGACACACTAACGTGTGAAAGAGGCCTAATGACATACAAACAAAAAATTATTTAATTACTGCAAGGTGATGAGCAGCCTTTCCTCAGCAGTGATGGCCTTCCTCATGACCGTATTGGCCAAGGTCAGATGTGGTGCCAAAATTTCAAGCAGTCGATCAAAAGCTGTGATGGATAGCCGGCAGAAGGAAAGAAATTTGTCTGGAAATCTGAAAATTTGACAAGAAAAAATGGTTAGTTAATATATGATTATATTTTTTCGGACACGTTTTAAGTAGGATAATATCTTTAGATATTTGGTAACTTACCTCCTCAAATCTGTGTTTATTATTATCATTATTTATTTATATAGCGCCATTAATTCCATGGTGCTGTACATGAGAAGCGGGGTTACATACAAAGTTATAGATATCGTTAGCAGTAAACAAATTTACAATGACAGACTGGTACAGAGGGGAGAGAGGACCCTGTCCTTGCAGACTTACATTCTATGGGATAGTGGGAAGAGACAGACGGTCGGGGGTACAGCAGCTCTGGTGGTGATGAGGCTGCAGCTCAGGTGGTGGTGAGGCGGCAGAATGGTTATTGCAGGCTGTAAGCTTTCCTGAAAAGATGGGTTTTCAGGTTCCGTTTGAAGAATCCGAGGGTGGTGGATAATCGGACGTGTTGAGGCATGGAATTCCAGAGGATAGGTGTTAGTCGTCAGGTTTCTGCGTCTGCTCTGCAGGAATCTAGAGCCTCACATTCTGCAGTCTCCTGCTGTCTTTCTACTACAGAGGAGATTGCTTTGCAGCAGACCGCTCCAGAGACTAAGTCCCTCTGTGCTCCTACTGGGCATGCTCACGAGACAATCTCCCATTGGAGATTGGGAGTCATGTGCCCAGGTCCTGTTCCAGATCTCATTGGTCCATCTCGGAGATCTGGAAGGTCCCGCACGGCTATAAAAAGCGCGCATGGCCGTTCCGCCATGCGCTAGTATAGACTATACTTGCTATGTGTGAATGGTGATGGATGCATGATTCTGGTGACTGACTCATTTGAAACCCCCTTCCTCTGATAATACGCACGTGGATAGCGAATTAGTTTAGTAGTCAGCGCCAGTCAGTGGCAAGCCTTAAGCCACTGTGCTCACCGCACCGCTACGCTAGCGTCCGACATCGCGCTTGCTTTCTGGTTTGTCATCGAGTGGCAGTGTCCTACGTCGCGCTGCAGTTGCAGCCCTCCTTGGTGTCCGCAGAAGCGACGGTAGGTCTAGAGGGACGCAGCTCCTCTGTCTTGGGTCCTGCTCCTGTGACCAGATACCGTGTGTGCATCTACCTGAAGCCTGTGTCACTAACAGGTTCAGCGTTTTGTATGTTTTTTGTTGCGGTACCTTTGTGTGTGAACAGAGGCCGCTCTGCGCACTCCGGGTGAAGTTTAACCTGTGTGCATCATACCGCCATATTGCTTGTCTGCCACCACTTAGCAGCAGTTATACTACCTACTGCACGGTGGACCCCGAGCGGCGAATGCACTTTATTATTTTAGTTAGTGCGTTCCGCCGTTCCTAACAATAGGGGATATTCGGGAGAAATCTTGGAGGCGGTTGTGTGAGGAATGAATAAGTGTGGAGGAGAGTAGGAGGTCTTGGGCGGATCAAAGATTACGTGAGGGAAGGTATTGGGAGATTAGTTCAGAGATATAGGGAGTGGAAAGGTTGTGGATGGCTTTGTAGGTCAGTGTTAGTAGTTTGAACTGTATTCATTGGGGAATTGTGAGCCAATGGAGGGATTTGCAGAGGGGAGAGACGGGAGTAGTGAGGAGAGAGGTGGATTAATCGAGCAGCAGAATTGAGGACAGACTGGAGTGGTGCAAGAGAGATAGCAGGGAGGCCACAGAGGAGAGTGTTGCAGTAGTCAAGGCAGGAGATGATGAGGACATGTACAAGAGTTTTAGTAGATTGAGGGCTGAGGAAGGGACGGATTCTGGAAATATTTTTGAGTTGGAGGCGACAGGAGGTGGCAAGAGTTTGGACGTGTGGTTTGAAGGACAGGGCAGAGTCAAGTGTTACTCTGAGGCAGCGGATTTCAGGTGCGGGAGAGAGCGTGATGCCATTTACCATAATAGATAGATCGGGTAGGGAAGATACTTGAGATAGAGGAAAGATAATGAGTTCAGTTTTGTCTACATTGAGTTTTAGGAAGCGAGAGGTGAAAAAGGAGGATATGGCTGATAGACACTCCAGGATTCTGGACAGCAGAGAGGTGACATCTGGGCCAGAGAGGTAGATCTGAGTGTCGTCCGCATACAGGTGGTACTGGAAGCCATGGGACTTTATGAGTTGTCCTAGGCCAAGAGAACAGATGGAAAAAAGTAGGGGCCCCAGGACAGAGCCTTGGGGACTCCAACATAAAGGGGGCGAGATGAGGAGGTAGTGTGGGAGTGGGAAATGCTGAATGTGTGTTTAGAACATAATAGTACCCCTTCTCTGTGCGCTCAACTACCAATGGGTGCACCCACATTTTCAGTTCTCGCCTTCTCCTGTGTTGCTGCGCCTAAAATAAAAATATTGTTTTAGTACACAACACAGTGAAAAAACAAAGACTTGTCAAGAATTTTTGGAATCTACTTTCGCTTACCTGCTCTCTGTGCCAATTGAGGATTTTCAGCAGTAACCCCAGTATCAGAATTCGGTATGGACTGCCGAGCTGTAAGCGCTGCATGCTCTGCTCTTCGGTCTGCTGGGCGCTCTGCTGGGCACTCTGATGCTCGTTGAACCTGCCACTCATCTTTGCTTTGGTATAGCAAAAGAGAGAATGGAAGAACAAGGGGTTGGACAAGCAAATGACATCACATTTTTTTTCCCCTCAGTCAAGTTTGTCAAAGTTTATATATCTTTATTGCTGTCAAAAACGCAGACAATTCCGCAGGCAAAACCGCACTGAAAAACCGTGTCAAAAATGCATCTGTGGGGTTCTACGTCTTTACCACCACAAAAGGTTTAACTATGTACTGTTTTGTATGTGTTTTATGAGCAATGGGAGTTATGCTTTCTCTGCTAGAGACCACAACACACACACACAATTCACCTCACTCCTGTTGTGAATTCGCTTTCTGGCCTCCTTCTGGTTACTACTGAAGGTAGTGGAGCTGGTCAAAATGACAGAGGGGTTGCAAGTTCTCTTTCTGGGCTCCCTCTGGTGGTTACTGGAGGTAAGGGAGCTGATCTGATTAACAGAGGCTTGCCACCTGATAATGAGGACGACGATTGGAGATCTGGGGTTTCAGATTGGGATTTAAGTCAGCCGACTCCCTCTATCCCTACTGGTGATTTTCTTCCTGCCTCCTGAGGTCTTAGTTTCCAGCTCATTCCCTGCATGTTCAGCTAAGTATTCATTTGCTATTCTGTTTACATTTGATCTGGTTTTGTCTATCTCAGTTTTGTGTGGGTCAGCCAGCTTCGGCTGGGGCTGTGCTGAATCATCATCCATATGTTACTGCTTGTGCCAGTTTGTTTTTGTCCCTTATTAGATTGGCCTCTGTTTGCTCTGCTTTCAGAATATACCAGAGTGCTGATATAGTGGGCGAAGTCGTGTGACTTCAGTATTTTTTGCATCAGACGTGTTGGACATTTTTGCAGGGTTTTTTGCATGATTGCAGACAGTGTCTTTCCTTTCCTGTCCTGTCTAGACAGTGTGGGCACCATCATTTGCTCAGTCAATTTTCCTGCCTGCGTTTGTGTTTTCATCTTGTCTCACCAACAATATATGTTTGGGGGCCATCTATTCCTTTGGGTTCTGCTCTGTGGTAGTTTAGATTTCCTCTTTCTTGCTTTAGGCTTAGTTAGCTCTCCGGCTGTGCCGAGGCGTCTTGGATCATCGTAGGCACGCTACATGGCTACTGCTAGTTGTGTGGATAGGATCAGGGGTCTGCAATCCACTTAGTTACCAACCTCTCTGGTTTTCTGTGGCTTAGCTTGGGCTTGCTCTCCTCCTCGGTGACCCAATCATAACAGAATCACCAGCCTAACCGCAGACTCTAGGGTAGTCAAAAGAAGGAAAGAATTGTAAAAAAAAAAAAAAAAAGTGTCAGTTTTTTTATATATTTTTTTCTCTGGGGTCGTAGGAGGATTTTTTCTTTAATGGAGATTAAGCAATTGTCCGATCGTGTTGAGCAGCACGCTGCTGAAGTGTGGGGAATTTCTGCCTATCTCGCTCAATCATCTGCTGTTGAACCAAAAATTCCTACTCCTGATGTGTTTTCTGGGGATTAGTCTACATTTTTGAATCTTAAGAATAATTGTAAACTATTTCTTGCCTTGAAACCTAACTCATCGGGAAGCTCTGTGCAGCAGGTTAAAATTGTCATCTCCCTGCTGTGCGGCGATCCCCAGGATTGGGCTTTTTCTCTGACACCGATACTATTTTGGCTAATGTGGATGCATTTTTTCAAGCCTTGGCGTTGTTGTATGATGAACCTAATGCTATTGATCAAGCTGAGAAGACCTTATTGGCATTGAACCAGGGTCAGGATTCTGCAGAGTTATATTGTCAAAAATTCCTAAAGTGGGCGGTCCTTACTAAATGGAATGACGATGCCCTAGCAGCTCTCTTTTTTCGGAATGGTTTGGCAGAAACCGTAAAAGATGTTATGGTGGGATTTCCTGTTCACTCTGGTCTTGACGATTCTATGTCAATGGCCATTCAAGTTGATCGGCGTTTACGTGAACGTGGAACTGCACGAGAGGCATTGCCGCCCTTTGAACGAACGTCTGAACCCATGCAATGTGATAGGATTTTGTCTAGGGCGCAACTTCAGGAGTTTAGAAGGTTTAATAAGCTGTGTTTCTTCTGTGGTGCTGCGTCTCATACTATTTCTGTCTGTCCTAAATGAGAAAAATGTTTTGCTCACACATTTGCTGTGGACAGTGTACAGCCTAAGTTCCTTTTGGCAATTACCCTGATCTGCTCCTTGTCTACATTTTCCGCTAAGGCTTTTATAGATTCAGGAGCAGCTTTGAATCTGATGGATTTAGACTTTGCTAAAAGTTGTGGTTTTCCCATGATACCCCAGTGGACTCCTATCCCTTTGAGGAGTATTGATGCTACTCCTTTGGCGGAGAATAAACCCTAGTTTTGGACCCAGGTGATAATGCGGGTCGCCCCGGACCACCAAGAAAATTGTAAATTTTTGGTGTTGCACAATTTGCATGATACTATTGTTCTGGGTTTTCCCTGGTTGCAAACTCATAATCCTGTTTTGGATTGGAAATCTGTGTCTGTGGTGAGTTGGGGTTGTCAGTGTGTTCTTAGTTACACTCCTGTTTTCTCCACCTCTTCCCAGTCTCATGATATTCCTGATTATTTGGCTGATTTTTCTGATGTGTTTAGTGAGAGTAAGTCTGCATCTTTGCCTCCTCATAGGAGTTATGACTGTGCAATTTAGTTATTGCCCGGGTATAAATTTCCCAAGGGTCAGCTTTTCAACTTAGCAGTACCTGAACATGATGCTATGTGATCTTATATCAAGGAGTCATTGGAGAAGGGTCATATTAGGCCATCCTCTTCACCTTTATGTGCTGTTTTTTTTGTGGCCAAGAAAGATGGTTCATTAAGGCCTTATATTGACTATCGTTCCCTTAACAAAATCACTGTTAAATATCAGTACCCATTACCCCTGATTTCTGATTTATTTTCCAGAGTTAAAAGTGCCTGCTGGTTTACCAAGCTTGACCTCAGGGGAGCGTATAATCTTATTCGCATCAAGCACGGGGATGAATGGAAGACGGCGTTTAATACTCCGGAGGGACATTTTGAGTACCTGGTGATGCCTTTTGGGCTCACTAATGCCCCTTCTGTCTTCCAATCTTTTATGAACGATATTTTCCGGGACTTTTTGGATAAGTTTTTGATCATTTATCTAGATGATATTTTGATCTTTTCCTGTGATTGGGATTCTCATGTGGAACATGTCCGGACTGTGTTCCGGATTTTGAGGGAAAATTCCCTGTATGTTAAGGGATCGAAGTGCCTCTTTGGTGTACAGAGGATTTCATTTTTGGGATCTATTTTTTCCCCATCGGCTATTGAAATGGACCCGGCCAAGGTACAGGCCATTTATGATTGGGTTCAGCCCACTTCTTTGAAGGCTCTCCTGAAGTTTTTGGGTTTTGCTAATTTCTATCGTAAATTTATAAGTAATTTTTCTGGTATTGTCAAACCACTGACGGATCTGACCAAAAAGGGAGCTGATGTGGTGAACTGGTCTCCAGAGGCAGTCTCGGCATTTCAGGAGCTTAAGCGGAGATTCACTTCTGCTCCGGTTCTAAGGCAACCTGATGTCTCACTCCCATTTCAGGTGGAGGTAGATGCTTCTGATATTGGTGCAGGAGACGTTTTGCCCCAAAAAGATCCGGTGACTTCTAAAATGAATCCCTGTGGCTTCTTTTCTTGAAAATTCTCCCCATCTGAACGTAAATATGACGTGTGAAATCGGGAATTGTTGGCCATGAAATGGGCATTTGAAGAGTGGAGACATTGGTTGGAGGGAGCTAGACATCAAGTTGTGGTCCTCACTGACCACAAGAATTTGATTTATCTTGAATCAGCCAAACGCTTGAATCCTAGACAGGCTAGGTGGGTCTTGTTTTTCACGCGTTTTAATTTTGTGGTCTCTTTTCTTCCGGGCAATAAGAATTTTAAGGCGGACGCCCTTTCTAGGAATTGATTTGCGGATTCTCTTATTGTGACCGAGCTTACTACCATTCTAAATGAGGGTGTAGTTCTTTCCGCCATCTCACCCGATTTGAGACGTGCCCTGGAGGAATTTCAGGAGGACAAACCTGAACATTACCCTATGGGAAAAATGTATGTCCCTGACTAGTGGAGGAAGAGAGCAGTGTCTGAAATTCATTGCTGCTCATCCAGGTATTTTTGTTACAAGAGATTTGGTGTGTTGGTCTTTTTGGTGGCCTGCCTTATCTCGTGATGTCAAGAATTTTGTGCAGTCCTGTGAGACTTGTTCTCGGTCCAAGCTCTGTTCTCATTCTAGTGGGTTGTTGATGCCCCTGCTGGTGCCCAGGAGGTCATGGACCCATATCTCAATGAATTTTATTTCCGATCTTCCTGTCTCTCAGAGAATGACTGTTATCTGGGTGATTTGTGATAGATTTTCTAAGATGATCCATCTTGTACCACTCCCAAAGTTGCCATCTTCTTCAGAGTTGGTGCCCTTGTTTTTACAACAGGTGGTTCGGTTGCACGGGATTCCTGAGAACATTGTTACGGACAGAGGAGTCCAGTTTGTTTCCATATTTTGGAGAGCTTTTTGTTCCAAACTGGGAATTCAGTTATCTTTCTCCTCTGCATTTTGTCCTCAGACCAATGGGCAGAGTGAGAGAACAAACCAGACTTTGGAGTCCTATTTGAGATGTTTCATATCTGCTGATCAGGACGACTGGGTCTCATTTTTGTCCTTGGCCAAATTCGCGCTAAACAATAGAGCTAGTTCTGCCACTTTGATGTCGCCCTTTTTCTGTAACTTTGGGTTTCATCCTCGACTTTCTTCAGGGCAGGTGGAATCTTCGACCTGCCCAAGTGTGGACACTGTGGTAGAGAGAATGCAGCAGATTTGGGACCAAGTGGTGGATAAGTTGTCCCTCTCTCAGGATAAAGGCCAATGGTTTTCCAACTGGCATAGGACCATTGGTCCCCGGTTTAAAGTGGGTGAAAAGGTTTGGTTGTCATCAAGGAATATTCCTATGAAGGTTGCGTCTCCAAAATTCAAGCCAAGGTTCATTGGACCTTATAAGATTTTGGAGATCCTTAATCCTATTTCTTTTCGATTGGCTCTTCCAGTTACGTTTAAGATCCTTTATGTGTTTCATAAATCTTTGTTGAAGAGGTTTGTGGAGCCAGTAGTTCCTATGGCGGTGCCTCCTGACCCTGTATTGGTTAAAGGCAATGTGGAATATGAGGTAGAGAAAATATTGGATTCTCGTTTGGCTAGATGGAGACTCCAGTACTTGGTCAAATGGAAGGGTTATGGCCAGGAGGATAATTCTTGGGTCTCTTCTTCTGACATTCATGCTGAAAGATTGGTTTGTGCTTTTCACCAGGCCCATCCTGATCGGCCTGGTGGCGTGGATGAGGGTTCGGTGACCCCTCCTCAGGGGGGTACTGTTGTGAATTTGCTTTCTGGCCTCCTTCTGGTTACTACTGAAGGTAGTGGAGCTGGTCAAATTTACAGAGGGGTTGTGAGTTCTCTTTCTGGGCTCCCTCTGGTGGTTACTGGAGGTAATGGAGCTGATCTGATTAACAGAGGCTTGCCACCTGATAATGAGGATGACGATTGGAGATCTGGGGTTTCAGATTGGGTTTTAAGACAGCCGACTCCCTCTATCCCTGCTGGTGATTTTCTTCCTGCCTCCTGAGATCTTAGTTTCCAGCTCATTCCCTGCATGTTCAGCTAAGTATTCATTTGCTATTCTGTTTACATTTGATCTGGTTTTGTCTATCTCAGTTTTGTGTGGGTCAGCCAGCTTCGGCTGGGGCTGTGCTGAATCACAATCCATATATTACTGTTTGTGCCAGTTTGTTTTTGTCCCTTATTAAATTGGCCTCTTTTTGCTCTGCTTTCAGAATATACCAGAGTACTGATATAGTGGGCGAAGTTGTGCAACTTCAGTATTTTTTGCATCAGACGTGTTGGACTTTTTTGCAGAGTTTTTTGCATGATTGCAGACAGTGTCTTTCCTTTCCTGTCCTGTCTAGTCAGTGTGGGCCCCATCATTTGCTCAGTCAATTTTCCTGCCTGCGTTTGTGTTTTCATCTTGTCTCACCGACAATATATGTTTGGGGGCTATCTATTCCTTTGGGTTCTGCTCTGGGGCAGTTTAGATTTCCACTTTCTTGCTTTAGGCTTAGTTAGCTCCCTGGCTGTGCCGAGGTGTCTAGGATCATCGTAGGCACGCCCCACAGCTACTGCTACTTGTGTGGATAGGATCAGGGGTCTGCAATCCACTTAGTTACCAACCTCTCTGGTTTTCTGTGGCTTAGCTTGGGCTTGCTCTCCTCCTCGGTGACCCAATCATAACACACTCCCTTACTTGTCTGAAGCTTAGAGCTTTGCAGATATGCCCTAACTGGGAGGGGGAGAAGTCGAGAGTTGTTGTTCTTCAGTGTGAAGGAGGAGAAAAATGCTCTTGGAAGCCATGTCAAGACATGTGCTCTATCCAGGAGTACAGCTAAAGAAGCATCAGGGAACAGCCCCTAGACCATCCATGCTTTCAGAGCAGGGTGGTATGCTGAGAGACTGTGTGGGATTGTACAACCAGCAGTAAAGAGTTTTCCCTCAGAAATACTGCAACAACCTAGGATCAGTGAAGGATAGTGCAAGTGGGAACTTGAGCTGCTTCACAAAGGATTCAAGCTGCAAGTTGCTGGAGGCGAAATACACTGTGAGTAGAGGCAATATTGGAAGTTCTAAACTCCAGGAATCCTTGGTCCCAGAAGGGATTAGAAAGCAGGAAGCTTACACTGAGTCATAGCAGAGAGAAAGATAACTCCCATTCTGCAGAGCAGACTGTAACCTGGTGAGAGTTGTAATATCTCCTCTGAACTGCACCTGAACTACAGTAAATGATAAAGTGACTTTTCTTGTCTCCTGCCTTATTACTCTGTGCCTTCTACTTCCATCACAATTTCTGGGGGTCAGCCCTGGTTGGAGAGGGTTAAACATCTGCACTGCCATCACCATCTACTCCCCCAGGGATCATCTGCAGTGCCGGCTATACTACAGTCGAACACTCCAACTGGCGTCAGGAATCACTACATAAACTTTATCCCTGATCAATACTCCCCTTTTACATGACCGCCTGAGGCCATGGACCAGGTCACTGCCACTGTGACATTTCCCTTGAAGGTAATAGGCTCAGTACTGAGTATCCCATGGCCTCTGGGGCGTGTCACGTCAAAAACACATCAAAAACGCATCAAAAACACACCCGCGTTTTCTGCCAAGAGATGCGGATTCTGTGCAGACATACCCTAAGGCTGTGAAGATCTTCAGACACCTCACTGGGTTTAGGCTGTGTGCACACATCCGTAATTCCCGTGGATTTTATGCATTTTTGCTGCGTTTCTTCGCCACGAAAACGCTGCAAAAACGCATAAAATAACCAGCCCATTGAATTCAATAGCATTCCGCACATGCTGTGCTAATGCTGCGTATTTTTCCACGGCAAAATCGCATTGCGGAAAAATACGCAGCAGGCTCATTCATTGTGCAGAATTGCGGGAATTCCGCACACATAGGAATGCATGGTTCAGCTTACTTTCCGCATGTGGCTAAGCCAACCATGCGCAAAGTAAGCCGAAAATTTGCGGATGCTACCCAGGGTCTGGAGAAGTGGAGACTGTCCTCCAGGCCCTGGGTACCATATCCGTGTAAAAAAAGAATTAACATAAAAAATGGTGTTATTCTCACCTTCCAGCGTCCCAACACCTCAGCGATGCTCCCGGCATCTTCCAGTCCCAGTGAAGCCTTGCGACAATGACCCGAGATTAATGCATACAATAGACAAGATAGGGCGCACTAACTGTGCAATGTAACATATTGTACATAGAGGTCAGGTGCCGCAGCAGTGGAAATAGTAGTCAAAGCAAGGAGAAGAAAAGCACCACTGCACAAAAGCGCACACTAAACCCATATAGTAATACTAGAAAATATTTATTGATACAAAAGAGTTATACATAAAATCATGATAAAAACATGACAGGCATCCCACAATACATGGCAATAGAATATAATGCATCAAGATACATATAATATAATTGCCTATAATAGTCTGATCCAACTAAAGCAATATATCAATAACCTCCCTGTTGTTGGGGTCATGAGGACCTTATGGTCCTCAATAAATATTTTCTAGTATTACTATATGGGTTTAGTGTGCGCTTTTGTGCAGTAGTGCTTTTCTTCTCCTTGTAATGACCTGAGATGACATAGCAGTTTCGCAAAACCGTAGCTGTCTAACGAGACTGCTACGTCATCAAAGGTCATTGTCGCAAGGCATTGCTGGGACCGGAAGATGCCGGGAGCATCACGAGGATCGGGGACGCTGCACAATTTTTCATTTTAATTATTTTATCATTCTATCTTTTACTACTGATGCTGCATAGGCAGCCTCAATAGTAAAAAGTTGGTCACACTTGTCAAACACTATGTTTGACGAGTGTGACCAACCTGTCAATCAGTTTTCCAAGCGATGCTACCGATCGCTTGGGAAACGCTAGCATTCTGCAAGCTAAGTAATTACGCTTGCAAAACGCTAGTTTTTTGTGGGAAATATGCGGGAATTACGCATGCGGAATTCTAGCGTATTTCCCGCAGCAGGGAGTTGCAGAATTCCCGCAGAAATTTCAGCGGCAATTCTGCAACATGTGCACATAGCCTTAACCACCATGAGATGTTTCTTGTGTGGCACGTTGGTAATGAGACACCGTTTTTCATCTGTTGACCCAGCTAATGTTATTTTTCACTAAGTGACAGGATTGCTTACTAATTACTGATAGATTTCAGCTGGTGTTGTGACTTTCCATGTAGGGATGAGCGAGCATATTCATGGGTATTCGGTACTCGGCGAGTAATGCGGTACTCGCAGTACTCGGTACATAGTATTTCACTACTCGCCTCGCACTATTCGGTTCTCCCGCCCAGCAGTTGCCAATCACAGTAATGCCGAACCCTTCTTGGTTGTGGGCGGCATTACTATGATTGGCTGGCCGCCCAGCGTCATCATAGGCTATGACTCATCATAGCCTGGCACTGCCGCCGCCATTTTATGCACATTGCATGCAGAATACAGCTAGTGTAGGGAGAGTGTGAGCAGCTGCTAGGGAGAATTGTGTTTTTTGGTGCAAATCATCCAGAAATCCTCTGTGAAACCCAAAAGCTCTTTTCAGAGCTGAAAGTATAAGGTCAGGGACTGAGTAGTGACCATTTTCCCAGCTTTTTTTGGGGACACATTTACCCCTGCAGGGCAGTTTTTTGTCGTGTTGTGGTGCTGTGTTCACAGAATCACAGTGAATAGTACGCACGCACGGTACTGCACAACTGACACGCAGCCAGCACCGCTGTCTTGTGTGGTGTCTGGGGTTTTTATTCTTGCCTTAAACCTCAGGGCAGTTTTTTTGCACTGTTGCGGTGCTGTGTTCACAGCGAATAGTACACACGCACGGTACTGTACAACTGACACGCAGGCAGCACCACTGTCTTGTGTGGTGTCTGGGGTGCGTAATCTCACCTTAAACCTCAGGGCAATTTTTTTGTGCTGTTGCGGTGCTGCGTTCACAGCAAATAGGACACCCGCATGGCACTGCACAACTGACACGCAGACAGCACCGCTGTCTTGTGTGGTGTCTGGGGTGCGTATTCTTGCCTTAAACCTCAGGGCAGTTTTTTTGTGTTATTTCGTTGCTGTTTGTAAAACACAAAGCAGTACTAGGCTGTAGTGCTACCTTCCACAAGGCACTGACTGCTCCTTGTTCCCCAATATCTGCATCTGAACATCTGCAACTATGGCATAAAAATCCAAAATTCCTAAAAAGGCTGTTGTGAAGGGACAGGGACGTGGACGTGGGGTCGTTAGTGCCCAACAAGGCACAGAGTCTGGGAGATCGAAGAAGGTTGATGCATCTAGTTTCCTGGTGAAATTTCCCGGTCTGGAACATAAACGGGCCTGGAAGCCAGAAGAACAAGAGCAGATACTGTCTTGGATGGCTGATAAGGCCTCAACGAAATGTTCTAGCAGCACCCAATTGTCCATGACAAAACAGTCTACTGTCCATGCAGATAACGCTGGGTCATCCTATTCTCGACCCGTTCCTAGTTCATCACCCGGTCAGGAGTCACAGGAAACATTTGACCCCAACCTTGGTCACTTCGAGGATCTGTTTGATTAATTTCCTTGCATTGCCTCTGGCCTCTCACTGCACGACATTGAAGAGGAACGTGAGGGGGTATCGTCTGTTGATGATGCCCAAATATTTGAAACCCCACGGCCAGAAGAAAGCCACTTTCATCCACGTGATATACCCGGTGAAGAGGTGGAGGCTGATGGTGATGACACACAGTTGCCATCTGGCCAGTCACCAACATCAACACGGAAGGAGGATGACATGGACGACGAGGTGGTCGATGATGTGACCACCGATCCGACCTGGACCATTGGCACGCATAGCCAGCACAGCAGCACAGAGGATGAAGGTGAATACGTAACACCAACAAAGGCACCAAAGGCTACTGGTTTGAGCAGAATGGTAAATGTGTCAACTGTTGCCAAGAGCGATCCCTCTGTGCCCCAAGTCAAGGCAAGGGTGCATTCAGCCGCTGTCTGGAAATGTTTTTCCAATAGTCCTTCTGAACCAAATGTTGTCATCTGTAGCATCTGCCATAGGAAGCTGAGTAGAGGCCAGGGCAAAGGCAACCAAAGCACCACCAGTATGGGGAAACACACCAAGCACCCTAGTCGGTTGGCTTAACAACAGGGTACCAAATCAGTGTCTGCGACTGCGGGTCAAACCACTGCCATGTCGCCTGTGATACGTCCTTTCCAATCTGCTGGGCAGGAAGCAGGTGATCATCATACCTCTTGCTCTCAAGCTGCGGTTGCACAGACACAGGCCACAACAAGCTCATCCACTTGTTTGTCCCAGGAAAGTGTCTAATTGTCCGTGCCCCAGATGTATGAAATGACGCATAAATACCCAGCCACACACCCACAAGCACAAATACTGAATGTGCACATTGCCAAGTTGCTAGCCATGGAGATGTTGCCGTTTAGGCTTGAGGAGACGCAGTCTTTCTATGATCTTTTGGCTGTGGCTGCCCCATGATACTCGGTTCCCAGCCGGCACTATTTTTCCCGGTGTGCCGTCCCCGCATTACACCAGCACGTCTTAAACAGTCTAAAGCGCACTCTCACCAACGCCGTAACCGGGAAGGTCCATCTTACAACAGACACGTGGACAAGTACTTGTGGCCAGGGACGATACATCTCTGTCACGGCACACTGGCTCAACCTGGTGGAGGGTGGGACAAAGTCTCAAACTGGACCATCAACACATATCCTACCCACATCACGAATAGCGGGCCCAACCTCAATCAGGGTTTCCGCCTCATCATATGTATCCAGTCTCCCCTCTTCCTCCTCCTCCGCCTTGTCATCCCATGCTGAATTACCCTCCAAATCACTCCCAAGTTGGGAGCTGTGCAGCAGTGCATCAGCAAAGTGGCAAAACGCTCTGCTGAAGATGATCTGCTTAGGTGAAACACCACACACTGCAGCAGAGCTGTGGCAAGGAATAAAACAACAGACCAATCAGTGGCTCTCCCCACTGCAACTCCAACCTGGTCTGGTTGTCAGTGACAATGGGCGTAACCTGGTGGCGACTTTAAAGCTCGGGAAGCTGGTAGACGTGCCATGCATGGCTCACGTGCTGAACCTAGTGGTGCAGAAATTTATAAAAACATACCCTGACTTGCCGTACCTACTTGAGAAGGTGCGCCATATTTGCGCCCATTTCCACCACTCCTCAACCGCTGTTGCCAGTCTTGCAGCGCTTCAAAAGCAATTTAATTTGCCAAACCACAGACTCATTTGTGACCTGCCAACATGGTGGAACTCAACATATCATATGTTGGCAAGGGTAAGTGAGCAGCAGAGGGCACTTTCTGAATACCAGCTTAAACATGCCCGTCACACTGAGACTCAGCCAAGACACATAACAACTGTCGAGTGGGTGTGGATCGCTGATATTTGTGAGGTGCTTGATAACTTTGAGTACTGCACCAAGCTTGTGAGCAGTGATCAGGCTATTATCAGCGTAACCATCCCCATGCTATGTCTGCTGAAAAAATCGCTGCAGAATCAAAAAATGGAATCTTTGCGTACCCAGGATCTGGGTATGGAGCAAGATTTCACAATGGGCGATCCTACCCAGCCCAGCCAATATCATCAGGTAACATTGGGGATGAAAATGATGATAAAAATGAGGAAGGAGAGGACTTCTTTTTCAGTGGTACCGAGGGGACACCTCATGCTACAGAGGGCAATCCCAACCTCAGCTTCATGTCTGTCCAGCATGGGTGAGCTGAAGAGGAGGAGGTGGAGGAGGAGAGTCAGTGTGAGGAGAGGATGGGTATTGTTCCTCCTTCAGGGGTTACATGACATTTGTCTCTTTGCAGCTTGGCACACATGGCACACTTCATATCTGACTTTCTGTGCAAAGACCCTCGTGTAATCCACATTTTCAATAGCAATCTATACTGGTTGGCCACCTTTCTAGACCCACAGTACAAGGACAAATTTCCTTCGCTACTGTTGCAGTCACCAAGGGGTTTCACAATGGAATCCTTCAAGAAGGCCGTTGTCGATCATTTGATGGCAACAGCACCCTCAGACACCACTGCTAGCAGAGATACCAGCTCTGTGCAACAGCATGCATTAATGGGGAGAGATACGCCAAGCAGGTCCAAAAGAGGTTGTGGTAAAATCTCCACAAACTGGGCCATCTTCTATCAACCGGCTCATCACCAAGGACTAGCTGGAAAAGTAGCAATGTCAAGGAGGGAGAAGTTGAACAAGATGGTCAATGACTATCTAATTGACCATACCTGCGTCCTTCCTGACGCTTCTGTACCGTTTAATTACTGAGTATCCAAGCTGCATACTTGGCCCGACCTCTCCTTCTATGCCTTGGAGGTGCTGGCCTGCCCTGCCCTGCTGCTAGTGTGATGTCAGAGCGTGTTTTCAGTGCCGCTGGGGCAATCATCACAGATACATACACACGCTTGACTACAGAGAATGCAAACAGGCTGACTCTGATAAAATTTAACAAGAACTAGATTTCGCAACAGTATTAAAGCCCCCCCAACCTAAAGTCACCCAACACCTTTTTTTTTAAATTGGTGATCACATACATCCCTTCCCATACAAGCCCCTTTTCTTCTTCTTACACATGTTTTTAAAACCTGCTTCTGACACATGTACCTCATGGTCAATAAGCTTAAAACAATGTTACGTTAATCAATATTTCCCATCGGAGGCACTTGTGATGAGAGTGAGACCCTTCTTCCTTCCTCAATCATGGTATCATGCCCCTTGGGCTAATTTTTGGAGACACTATGGCTATGCCTGGACACTGCCACTTCTATGCTAGTAGTCCTACCTTCGTCATAATTGTTTGGCCCTTCAGACCTGTCTTGCTTCCTTCATCAACTATGATACAGCCCCTTGGGCTAATTTTTGGAAACACTATGGCTATGCCTGGACACTGGGCATTGTCACCTCTGTGCTAGTAGTCCTAACTTTATCATAATTGTTTGGCCCTTCAGACCTGTCTTACTTCCTTCATCAACTATGATACAGCCCCTTGGGCTAATTTTTGGAAACACTATGGCTATGCCTGGACACTGGGCACTGCCACATCAGTGCTAGTAGTCCTAACTTCATCATAATTGTTTGGCCCTTCAGACCTGTCTTACTTCCTTCATCAACTATGATACAGCCCCTTGGGCTAATTTTTGGAGACTCTATGGCTATGCCTGAACACTGGGCACTGCCACCTCTATGCTAGTAGTCCTAGCTTCATCATAACATTGTTTGGCCCTTCAGACCTGCCTTGCTTCCTTCATCAACCATGATACAGCCCCTTGGGCTAATGTTTTGAAGACATTATATCTATGCCTACACATTGGGCAGTGGCACAACAAGGACAGTAGTCCAAGCTTTATATTTGTGAATCCCTTGTGATGATGATGATGATGGATGGCTTCTTTCTGCGTTAACCATAACACAGCCCCTAGGGCAGATTGCTCTCCTTATACCACTTACACACTTAGCTGTCAGAATATTGCCTCCATCATCACTCGCTCTTACGGCACTTCTGATATATGGCACTGGCACTGCCTAAGTGGCGTACGAGTCCCGCTCTTCCAGCAAAAAACCACAGGACTTCAAATAGTGTTTGTTCATTCTAGTGAAGCAGTGGTGTAAAGCAATCTTGCAGCCCCTGACCAGGTGCCCCCATGTTATATACATTTGTTTACAGCATACATTTTTTTTTAACATTTACACAATTTTTAGCCTTTTCCTCAGCCCCCAGACCCCTTTATAGGGTCCAGCAGACAATTACTCGCATTTTCCATTGACTATCATTGGACTATTAAGGTATACTCGGTACGAATACTTCAGTACTCGCTCATCCCTATTTCCATGGCTTTTTGCACCTCTCTTTCTTCATGTATTTAATACTTTTTCCCTGTGTCATTTCTCATTATTACACATAACTTAATTTATGGACATCTAAGATTTTATTTCTTTGCCATTGTGGATTGGGTGGATTGTGGCTGACATCTGGTGAGAATTTCATATCAATAGCACCTTTAGAAATATATACATGTAGAAAATTTGAGACATTTCAATACATATGTCATGTGTTCTAGACAGGGAACATAGAATGAGGTTCGTGAGTAGTGTTGAGCATTCCGATACCGCAAGTATCGGGTATCGGCCGATATTAGCGGTATCGGAATTCCGATACTTAATTCCGATACTTTTTTCATATCGGATTCCGGGATCGGAATCGGAATAGGAAGTTCCCATCATGCTATGAGCCTGCTTGCTTTGATTAAGCCAATGGGAATCCTCCGAAGTGTGGGCACATCCTGTTAGGCATGTAGGCATGTTAACTATTGGCATGGCTGTGATTGGCTGCCGAAATGATGTCATGATGCACTATAAAAGCCACCGCAGCCGCCATTTCTGGTCACTCTGCTGTGAATTCAGTTAGGGACAGGCTGCTGTAGAAGACTGTGAGGGACAGTTAGAAATAGCGATTCCACCAAACATCTAGTGCTTTACCCAGGCTACATAAACCACCACTGTAGCCTTCTTTGCCCTAGCAGCAGTGTTCACAGCTGTCTGCAAGGGCTGTGTGAGTGCAGCTCACGCTGTGGAGTGGGTCCTGCAGCCACGTCAGGCTGTAGGCCACCCAGTGTGATCACTGCTGCCTCATACATCTTTTATTTTTTGAGCTGCATTTTTTAAATAATTTCAATCTAGTGTGCTTCCATCCGTATCCATATACGTTGGTTGCAAACACTAGTAGTAGACAGCGGAGCCTTTCTGCAGCCTTTCAGTGCTAGTGTCCACTTTGCTGCACTGTTCACGGCTGTCTGAGAGGTCTCTGACTGTGTGTGAGTGCAGCTCACGCTGAGTAGTGTGTCCTGCAGCTACGTCTGGCTGTAGGACGCTCAGCGTGCGTCACTGCCTCACACATATTTTTATTTGAGTGCAGCTCATTTTTTCTTCTATTAGTGTGCATCCATCCGTCTCCATCTACGGTGGTTGCAAACACTATATAGGAGTACACAGCGGAGCCTTTCTGCAGCTTGTCAGTGCCAGTGCCCACTTAGCTGCACTGTTGACGGCTGTCTGAGAGGTCTCTGACTGTGTGTGAGTGCAGCTCACGCTGAGTAGAGTGTCCTGCAGCTACGTCTGGTTGTAGGACGCTCAACGTGCGTCACTGCCTCACACATATTTGTCTCTGAGTGCAGCTCATTTTTTCTTCTCCTATTAGTGTGCATCCATCCGTATCCATCAACATTGGTTGGTTGCAAACACTATATAGGAGTAGATAGAGGAGCCTTTTTTTCTGGCTTGTGCCCTGCCGGCGCAGCCAGATTAGTATTACCCAATTTTTTTGGAGCCTCATCTTTTGCATTGTAGGTTACCTGCCTGCATTGTAATAGCTCCAAAAAGTTGGTGATACTATCAGTTTCAATTCTTTGTTCTCATACTTTGAGTTTGTTTCAAACAAAGAAACCACATAAAAAGTTCACCAAACACTACATTTTGAACTTGTGTAGGCCACATCAGCTCCTATTAAAGTCTAGTCCACACACACACACTTCATAAAATTAGTGTTTCTTGTACCTGTAACCAGCTGTTCAGGAATAAGCACACTAAGGCCCCCCTTTGTACTTTTTTGCCTATCTTAAGCAGTCTTGCAAGATGAAGAAGGCAGGGAGTAAGGCGCGGGGGCGTGGGCGTGGGCGTGGAGTTTCAGCAGGGAGAGGACGTGGGGATTCTGCAGGGAGAGGACGTGGGGATTCTACAGGTAGAGGACGTGGGGATTCTGGGCCTGCTGCGGGCACCAGTGGATCAGCATCCCCCAGTTTTAGCAGGCAACAGTCCTTTATGCGCAGCTTTGTAGGACCTCAACGTACCCCACTGCTGCGGGAGGAACAAATTGAAGCCGTTGTCGGATGGATGGCAGCTAACGCATCGACTTCAATTACTTCCGCATCCTCTCAGGGTCAGAGCACCGAAGAGCAACCATCTGTCTCTTCACCACCTGCCAAAGTGCCCAGGCAGTCAGAGAGACATGGACAGGAGCCATCACAGTCTCTACTTCTGTTCTCGGAATCTGTTGGCTTGGAAAGAGGGGGCCAGCCAAGCAGCATTCCTGAATGTGAAGAAGAGGGAGTATGCAGTGATGCGCAACTTCTTTGTCCCTCTGAATCTGAAGAGGCGAGTGGGCCAGTGCCTATGGTCAGCACACCTCAGTACGCATCAGATGATGACGAGACTCAGTTGCCACTTTCTGGTGCGTACGGTGCTGGCAAGACAACCCCGGAGAAGCAGCTGTTTGAAGAGGGGAGGGAAGATGATGAGGTCCTTGACCCATCATGGCGTGAGCAACAGGAAGGTGGTGGGAGCAGCTCGGAGGAAGAGATTCCCCTACCGGCCAAAACAGGAGGCAGAGGGAGGGGGAAGACTTGGTTGCCTGTACCCTCCACTTCGGCACCCGTTAGGAGCATTCCTCCTTCCAAAGGCAAACCGGGCGCTCACAAGAGTTGCAGTGCGTGGTCCTTTTTTGACACAGTTGCAGATGACATTTGCTTTGTCAAATGCAAGCTGTGTCATCAGAGAGTCAAAAGAGGGAGAAATGTCAGCAACCTCAATACCACAAATATGTGGAAACATGTGCGCACCAAGCACGAGTTGGAGTTGCAGAGACACCCTGAAGACGTAGGCCAACGTACAGCACCACCTACCACCTCTTCAGTTCGTGTTGGGCCCTCTTCCTCCAGCTCACACACTGCTGGTTCGGCTTCCTCACAGGATCGCCAAGGAAGAACCTCTGCCACTGTTGTCCGGAGACCCTGTCAGATTCCACCCATAACAGCACGTTCCCATCCATCACAGCCATCGGTAGCACAGGCATGGGATAAAAGGCGCCCTTACTCGGCAAACCATCCCCGAGCACAGTCTCTGAATGCTGGCATTGCCAAACTTCTGGCAGTTGAAATGCTGTCATTCAGGCTGGTGGACACTGACACCTTCCGGGACTTAATGGCATTGGCAGTCCCCCAATACAACGTGCCCAGCCGCTTTTATTTCAGCAGGCGAGCCGTCCCTGCCCTGCAGAAACATGTTGAGGGCAAAATAAAACATGCGCTACTAAACGCCGTTAGTAGCAAGGTCCACCTGACCACCGATGCGTGGACCAGTAACCATGGACAGGGACGATACCTTTCCCTCACTGCCCACTGGGTCAATGTTGTGGAGCCGGGTACGGATCTGGAGAGTGGCGCTGTACGTGTTCTTCCAACGCCACGGATTGCAGGACTCCAGTCTGTACACATAGACTCCTCCTCCTACTCAAGTTCCTCAGAAACAGCAGAGCAGGAGCCTGTTACGACCGATATGAGCACAGCCGTGGCCAAACGTCAACAGGCTGTACTCAAATTAATTTCTTTGGGGAATCGAAGCCACACAGCGCAGGAGCTCTGGAATGCTATCAAGCTGGAGAGCGATGTGTGGTTTGGGCCAGCGAATCTCCAGCCGGGCTTGGTAGTGTGTGACAATGGCCGAAATCTGGTGGCAGCTCTTGGCCTAGGCAACCTCACACACATCCCATGTCTGGCACATGTTCTTAACTTGGTCGTGCAGAGCTTTCTGAGGGACTATCCGGATCTTGATGCACTGTTGCACAAGGTCCGCATAGAGTGCGCTCACTTGCGACGTTCCAGCACGGCAAGATCGCGCCTCGCTGCTCTGCAGCGACGATTTGGCCTTCCGGAACATCGCATCATATGTGACCTACCCACCCGGTGGAATTCAACGTTACATATGTTGGAGCGGTTGTGTGAGCAGCAGGCAGCAGTCATGGAGTACCAGCTGCATCAGGCGCAAACAAGTCGCACTGTGCGCCGTTCACACTTCAGCACCATTGAGTGGGCCTCTATGAAGGACATCTGCCTCGTTTTGCGTGCCTTCGATGAATCCACGCGGATGGCGAGTGCAGATGATGCACTAGTCAGCATGACTGTCCCCCTTATCTGCCTGCTTCAACAAACACTGCAAGCACTAAGGGATGAGGTTTCAGAAGAGGTGGAGGATGAGGAGTCCCAAATGCCATCTGCTTCTGGACAGTCTGCGCTACGTGTTTCCTCACAAAGGCCTAGGCAGGGGACACTTTGTGAGGAGGATGAGGAGGAGTCGATGGAGGAGGAAGACATCTCTCCAGAGGAGGGAGGTACACAAACCTCTACTCAGTATGTACAGCGAGGGTGGGGTGATGCAGAGCAGGTCGAGGTCACGCCTCAAACAGGGGACAGCGGTTCTTTGGCAGTTGGGAGTCTGCAGCACATGGTTGATTTCATGCTGCAGTGCCTGAGAAACGACCGCCGCATCGCCCACATTCTCGTCTCGGCTGATTATTGGGTGTACACCCTCCTAGATCCTCGCTACCGGGACAGCGTACAAAGGCTCATACCAACGTTGAACCGGGAGCGTAAAATGCGGGAGTACGAAGAGTCACTGGTGCAGTCCATAATGTTTTCCATTCCACCAGACAGCATTGTTGCTAGTGCTTTACAAAGCAGCTCTGTGTGTCGAGGCAGTGGAGGAAACTCTGCACAAAGAGGGAGCAGAGGCAGTGCCGCAGCACAAGGCAAGACCACTATGGCCCAAATGTGGCAAAGTTTTGTGTGTCCACCACAATTGTCTACACCATCAGCGACGCCTCGAGTCAGCAGGAGGCAACGCTTCCGTCAGATGGTGTCAGACTACATGTCTTGCCCTGTCGCTGTACTCCCAGATGGCTCTTCCCCCTTCAAGTTTTGGGTCTCTAAGCTGGATACATGGCCAGAGCTTAGCCAGTATGCATTGGAGGTGCTGGCTTGCCCTGCTGCCAGTGTATTATCGGAACGTGTCTTTAGTGCCGCAGGTGGTGTACTAACAGACCGTCGCACGCGACTATCTTCCGATAATGTTGACCGGCTGACTTTTCTGAAAATGAACAAGGCCTGGATCTCCAAAGACTTTGCCATTCCTCTTACAGACTAAATTAGTGGTTGGCAACTGTATCCAGGTCTGCTGGTGTGTTCATTTTTCTACCACCTGAACTATAATCCCTGTGCTTCAACACAGCCAGTTGTCGCTCAGATGTGTCGTCTGCACAGAGAAACACACTAGCTCCTGTGTTACTGGGGTTCAGTAATGCCAGCTGATCCCCTGCTGTGTGGACGGCAGAGTCACCAGCTCCATCAACATTCAAACCACTACTGATTTTTAACCGTGCCCAACTTAGGTCTCTGGCTCCACTGTCTCTACTATTTCCCCTGACCTCCAACCCCGCCATCTACATCTCTGAAGTGGCGTCAGCACAATCTACACTTGTTCCTGAGTTCCTGTGGCTCAGTCCCATCAGTTTATCCCCTGATGTGTGTCCGGCAAGGTCTCCTGCTCTGTCCACATTCCCATAACCAGTAGTGGGAATGAGGACAGAGCTGGCGAACTTGCCGGACAAACATCAGGGGATCAACTGATGGGACTGAGCACCAGTAACACAGGAACAAGTGTAGATTGTGCTGACGCCACTTCAGAGATGTAGCTGGCGGGGTTGGAGGCCAGGGTAAATAGTAGAGACAGTGGAGCCAGAGGCCTAAGTGGAGCATGGTTAGAATCAGTAGTAGTCCACAACCTCCATAAAAACCGATGCCCATTGGCCTCTGCATGCGGCATGCGTAATCCTGGGCTCCAACAGCGTCAGTTGGTGTTCAGAAGTGTCGTCTCCACAGAGCCAAACACATTCGTTCAAGTGTTAGTGGGGTTCAGCACTGCCAGCTGTTCCCCTGCTGTGGAGATGGCAAGTCTCCTGCTGCATTCACCTGCCAAAATCCAGTAGGCCCCAGCCTGCTCCTCGCCTAATCCTGAGCTCCAACAACGTCAGTTGGTGTTCAGAAGTGTCGTCTCCACAGAGCCAAACACATTCGTTCAAGTGTTAGTGGGGTTCAGCACTGCCAGCTGTTCCCCTGCTGTGGAGATGGCAAGTCTCCTGCTGCATTCACCTGCCAAAATCAAGTAGGCCCCAGCCTGCTCCTCGCCTAATCCTGAGCTCCAACAACGTCAGTTGGTGTTCAGAAGTGTCGTCTCCACAGAGCCAAACACATTCGTTCAAGTGTTAGTGGGGTTCAGCACTGCCAGCTGTTCCCCTGCTGTGGAGATGGCAAGTCTCCTGCTGCATTCACCTGCCAAAATCAAGTAGGCCCCAGCCTGCTCCTCGCCTAATCCTGAGCTCCAACAACGTCAGTTGGTGTTCAGAAGTGTCGTCTCCACAGAGCCAAACACATTCGTTCAAGTGTTAGTGGGGTTCAGCACTGCCAGCTGTTCCCCTGCTGTGGAGATGGCAAGTCTCCTGCTGCATTCACCTGCCAAAATCAAGTAGGCCCCAGCCTGCTCCTCGCCTAATCCTGAGCTCCAACAACGTCAGTTGGTGTTCAGAAGTGTCGTCTCCACAGAGCCAAACACATTCGTTCAAGTGTTAGTGGGGTTCAGCACTGCCAGCTGTTCCCCTGCTGTGGAGATGGCAAGTCTCCTGCTGCATTCACCTGCCAAAATCCAGTAGGCCCCAGCCTGCTCCTCGCCTAATCCTGAGCTCCAACAACGTCAGTTGGTGTTCAGAAGTGTCGTCTCCACAGAGCCAAACACATTCGTTCAAGTGTTAGTGGGGTTCAGCACTGCCAGCTGTTCCCCTGCTGTGGAGATGGCAAGTCTCCTGCTGCATTCACCTGCCAAAATCAAGTAGGCCCCAGCCTGCTCCTCGCCTAATCCTGAGCTCCAACAACGTCAGTTGGTGTTCAGAAGTGTCGTCTCCACAGAGCCAAACACATTCGTTCAAGTGTTAGTGGGGTTCAGCACTGCCAGCTGTTCCCCTGCTGTGGAGATGGCAAGTCTCCTGCTGCATTCACCTGCCAAAATCAAGTAGGCCCCAGCCTGCTCCTCGCCTAATCCTGAGCTCCAACAACGTCAGTTGGTGTTCAGAAGTGTCGTCTCCACAGAGCCAAACACATTCGTTCAAGTGTTAGTGGGGTTCAGCACTGCCAGCTGTTCCCCTGCTGTGGAGATGGCAAGTCTCCTGCTGCATTCACCTGCCAAAATCAAGTAGGCCCCAGCCTGCTCCTCGCCTAATCCTGAGCTCCAACAACGTCAGTTGGTGTTCAGAAGTGTCGTCTCCACAGAGCCAAACACATTCGTTCAAGTGTTAGTGGGGTTCAGCACTGCCAGCTGTTCCCCTGCTGTGGAGATGGCAAGTCTCCTGCTGCATTCACCTGCCAAAATCCAGTAGGCCCCAGCCTGCTCCTCGCCTAATCCTGGGCTCCAACAACGTCAGTTGGTGTTCAGAAGTGTCGTCTCCACAGAGCCAAACACATTCGTTCAAGTGTTAGTGGGGTTCAGCACTGCCAGCTGTTCCCCTGCTGTGGAGATAGCAAGTCTCCTGCTGCATTCACCTGCCAAAATCAAGTAGGCCCCAGCCTGCTCCTCGCCTAATCCTGAGCTCCAACAACGTCAGTTGGTGTTCAGAAGTGTCGTCTCCACAGAGCCAAACACATTCGTTCAAGTGTTAGTGGGGTTCAGCACTGCCAGCTGTTCCCCTGCTGTGGAGATGGCAAGTCTCCTGCTGCATTCACCTGCCAAAATCCAGTAGGCCCCAGCCTGCTCCTCGCCTAATCCTGGGCTCCAACAACGTCAGTTGGTGTTCAGAAGTGTCGTCTCCACAGAGCCAAACACATTCGTTCAAGTGTTAGTGGGGTTCAGCACTGCCAGCTGTTCCCCTGCTGTGGAGATGGCAGTCTCTCCTGCTGTCTCCGCATTACAAAGACAGTAGGCCTCTGCCTACACCCTCCTATTTCCTGGGCTTCAACACAGCCAGTTGTAGTTCGGAAGTGCCGTCCACACGGAAAGAGATACTTGCTCCCGTGTCTCAGTGGGGTTCAGTAACGTCAGCTGATCCCCTGCTGTGTGGATGGCAGTCTCTCCTGCTGTCACCTCATTCAAAATACAGTAGGCCTCTGCCTACACCCTCCTATTTCCTGGGCTTCAACACAGCCAGTTGTAGTTCGGAAGTGCCGTCCACACGGAAAGAGATACTTGCTCCCGTGTCTCAGTGGGGTTCAGTAATGTCAGCTGATCCCCTGCTGTGTGGATGGCAGTCTCTCCTGCTGTCACCTCATTCAAAATACAGTAGGCCTCTGCCTACACCCTCCTATTTCCTGGGCTTCAACACAGCCAGTTGTAGTTCGGAAGTGCCGTCCACACGGAAAGAGACACTTGCTCCCGTGTCTCAGTGGGGTTCAGTAACGTCAGCTGATCCCCTGCTGTGTGGATGGCAGTCTCTCCTGCTGTAAACTCATTCAAAATACAGTAGGCCTCTGCCTACACCCTCCTATTTCCTGGGCTTCAACACAGCCAGTTGTAGTTCGGAAGTGCCGTCCACATGGAAAGAGATACTTGCTCCCGTGTCTCAGTGGGGTTCAGTAATGTCAGCTGATCCCCTGCTGTGTGGATGGCAGTCTCTCCTGCTGTCACCTCATTCAAAATACAGTAGGCCTCTGCCTACACCCTCCTATTTCCTGGGCTTCAACACAGCCAGTTGTAGTTCGGAAGTGCCGTCCACACGGAAAGAGATACTTGCTCCCGTGTCTCAGTGGGGTTCAGTAACGTCAGCTGATCCCCTGCTGTGTGGATGGCAGTCTCTCCTGCTGTCACCTCATTCAAAATACAGTAGGCCTCTGCCTACACCCTCCTATTTCCTGGGCTTCAACACAGCCAGTTGTAGTTCGGAAGTGCCGTCCACACGGAAAGAGACACTTGCTCCCGTGTCTCAGTGGGGTTCAGTAACGTCAGCTGATCCCCTGCTTTGTGGATGGCAGTCTCTCCTGCTGTCACCTCTTTCAAAATACAGTAGGCCTCTGCCTACACCCTCCTATTTCCTGGGCTTCAACACAGCCAGTTGTAGTTCGGAAGTGCCGTCCACACGGAAAGAGATACTTGCTCCCGTGTCTCAGTGGGGTTCAGTAACGTCAGCTGATCCCCTGCTGTGTGGATGGCAGTCTCTCCTGCTGTCACCTCATTCAAAATACAGTAGGCCTCTGCCTACACCCTCCTATTTCCTGGGCTTCAACACAGCCAGTTGTAGTTCGGAAGTGCCGTCCACACGGAAAGAGACACTTGCTCCCGTGTCTCAGTGGGGTTCAGTAACGTCAGCTGATCCCCTGCTTTGTGGATGGCAGTCTCTCCTGCTGTCACCTCTTTCAAAATACAGTAGGCCTCTGCCTACACCCTCCTATTTCCTGGGCTTCAACACAGCCAGTTGTAGTTCGGAAGTGCCGTCCACACGGAAAGAGACACTTGCTCCCGTGTCTCAGTGGGGTTCAGTAACGTCAGCTGATCCCCTGCTGTGTGGATGGCAGTCTCTCCTGCTGTAAACTCATTCAAAATACAGTAGGCCTCTGCCTACACCCTCCTATTTCCTGGGCTTCAACACAGCCAGTTGTAGTTCGGAAGTGCCGTCCACACGGAAAGAGACACTTGCTCCCGTGTCTCAGTGGGGTTCAGTAACGTCAGCTGATCCCCTGCTGTGTGGATGGCAGTCTCTCCTGCTGTAAACTCATTCAAAATACAGTAGGCCTCTGCCTACACCCTCCTATTTCCTGGGCTTCAACACAGCCAGTTTTAGTTCGGAAGTGCCGTCCACACGGAAAGAGATACTTGCTCCCGTGTCTCAGTGGGGTTCAGTAACGTCAGCTGATCCCCTGCTGTGTGGATGGCAGTCTCTCCTGCTGTCACCTCATTCAAAATACAGTAGGCCTCTGCCTACACCCTCCTATTTCCTGGGCTTCAACACAGCCAGTTGTAGTTCGGAAGTGCCGTCCACACGGAAAGAGACACTTGCTCCCGTGTCTCAGTGGGGTTCAGTAACGTCAGCTGATCCCCTGCTTTGTGGATGGCAGTCTCTCCTGCTGTCACCTCTTTCAAAATACAGTAGGCCTCTGCCTACACCCTCCTATTTCCTGGGCTTCAATACAGCCAGTTGTAGTTCGGAAGTGCCGTCCACACGGAAAGAGACACTTGCTCCCGTGTCTCAGTGGGGTTCAGTAACGTCAGCTGATCCCCTGCTGTGTGGATGGCAGTCTCTCCTGCTGTAAACTCATTCAAAATACAGTAGGCCTCTGCCTACACCCTCCTATTTCCTGGGCTTCAACACAGCCAGTTGTAGTTCGGAAGTGCCGTCCACACGGAAAGAGATACTTGCTCCCGTGTCTCAGTGGGGTTCAGTAATGTCAGCTGATCCCCTGCTGTGTGGATGGCAGTCTCTCCTGCTGTCACCTCATTCAAAATACAGTAGGCCTCTGCCTACACCCTCCTATTTCCTGGGCTTCAACACAGCCAGTTGTAGTTCGGAAGTGCCGTCCACACGGAAAGAGATACTTGCTCCCGTGTCTCAGTGGGGTTCAGTAATGTCAGCTGATCCCCTGCTGTGTGGATGGCAGTCTCTCCTGCTGTCATCTCATTCAAAATACAGTAGGCCTCTGCCTACACCCTCCTATTTCCTGGGCTTCAACACAGCCAGTTGTAGTTCGGAAGTGCCGTCCACACGGAAAGAGATACTTGCTCCCGTGTCTCAGTGGGGTTCAGTAATGTCAGCTGATCCCCTGCTGTGTGGATGGCAAAGTCTCCTGCTGCCTACACAGTCGTACCACTACTGATTTTTAACCGTGCTCCAATTAGGCCTGTGGCTCCACTGTCTCTCGTATTTCCCCTGTCCTCCAACCCTGCCAGTTACAGCTCCGAAGTGGCGTCTGCACAATCCACACTTGTTCCTGTGTTACAGGTGTTCAGTCCGGTCAGTTAATCCCCTGATGTGTGTCCGGCAATGTCGCCTGCTCTGTCCACATTCCCATTATCGGAATGTGGACAGAGCAGGCGACATTGCCGGACACACATCAGGGGATTAACTGACCGGACTGAACACCTGTAACACAGGAACAAGTGTGGATTGTGCAGACGCCACTTCGGAGCTGTAACTGGCGGGGTTGGAGGACAGGGGAAATACGAAAATCAGTGAAGCCACAGGCCTAAGTGGAGCTTGGTTCAAATTAGTAGTCTACAACCGATCTTAAAATTTCTTCAATGCAGCCTAAGCCTGCTCCGTGCTTGTCCCTGGGCTTCAACACAGCCAGTTGTTGCTCGGAAGTGCCGTCTTCACAGAGTAAAACACTAGCTCCTGTGTTTGTGGGGTTCAGTAACGTCAGCTGTTCCCCTGCTGTTTTGATGGCAATCTGTCCTGCTGCCTCCCAATTGACAGCACATCAGGCCTCAGCCTGCTAAGTGCTTGTCCTGGGCTCCAACATCGCCAGTTGCTGCTCATAACTGACTTTGGCACGGGTACTCCCTCCTGCCCAGCTTGGTTCCAGCCCTGCCTGCTGTTTCCGGGAAGTGTCAATGTCAGTTTGCCACCCCAAGTTGCCATGTCGTGTTGCGGTTGGGTTAGCCGAGGCTAGGGTGCCAGCAGTTTAGGTGCTTCCTATGTGGACTGCGGGTTCTGGTAAGAAAGGTTTGTTCCATAGTGCCAGTAGGACAAGCACCCCCTGTAGGACTGTGTGATTCGGTAACTGCGGCCAGCTTGCGGCATGCCAACTTTGCTTTTCAGGGGTAACTTCTGATACCCCTCCGGGTTCCAGCACCGTCAGCTGGTTCTCATCAGAGCCTTTGGCCTAGGTGCCTCCATCTCGGTATCCGAGTTCCGGCAACGTCTGCTGGTCCTTGGTAGTGCTTTGTAGCACAGGTACCTCCTGCTTAGTAACCGGGTTCCAGCACCGTCAGCTGGTCCTCAGTTGTGCCATTGGCTCTTATTCCTTCTGCTGCCCCTCCGGGTGCCAGCACTGTCAGCTGGTCCTCGCTATTTCCATTTGCTCTTGCAGCTTATGCTACCCCTCCGGGTTCCAGCACCGTCAGCTGGTTCTCGTCAGAGCCTTTGGCCTAGGTGCCTCCATCTCGGTATCCGAGTTCCGGCAACGTCTGCTGGTCCTTGGTAGTGCTTTGTAGCACAGGTACCTCCTGCTTAGTAACCGGGTTCCAGCACCGTCAGCTGGTCCTCGGTTGTGCCATTGGCTCTTATTCCTTCTGCTGCCCCTCCGGGTGCCAGCACTGTCAGCTGGTCCTCGCTATTTCCATTTGCTCTTGCAGCTTATGCTACCCCTCCGGGTTCCAGCACCGTCAGCTGGTTCTCGTCAGAGCCTTTGGCCTAGGTGCCTCCATCTCGGTATCCGAGTTCCGGCAACGTCTGCTGGTCCTTGGTAGTGCTTTGTAGCACAGGTACCTCCTGCTTAGTAACCGGGTTCCAGCACCGTCAGCTGGTCCTCGGTAGTGCCATTGGCTCTTGTTCCTTCTGCTGCCCCTCCGGGTGCCAGTACCGTCAGCTGGTTCAAGAGGACAAAGAACAGGAAGACAACCACCAAGATGCAGAACAACAAGAGAGAGAAGACAAAGAAGCATAAAAAAAACAAAGCAGAAGAACATTAAGCATAAGACTAATACTCTGAGCAAATGATATTATCTTATTTATAAGCAGAAGAAGACTAAGCAGTGTATGGGGGTGAGTCCGTTCCTCCTCGTGGTGCCCCTGGAAAAGGCCTGCTTCTGCAGGCCAAACTGAACGCGGACAAATCCTGTTGTAAATCTTTTGTGACAGGCAGAACGGAAGGTGTAAACTTCTAACTTTTCTAGATAACAACTACAGGAATGCCTGACACAAACAAGAATATGATGAAGAAGAATAGGAAGAAGATGAAGAAGCTGAATATGTAGAATAATAATTGTTGAATAAGAAGAATATGAAGAATGTAAGAAAAGGAAGAAGAAGAAGAAGAAGAAGAAGAAGAAGAAGAATGTAAAAAGAAGAAGAAGAAGAAGAAGAATGTAAAAAAAGGAAGTAGAAGAAGAATGTAAAAAAAGGAATAAGAAGAAGAATGTAAAAAAAGGAAGTAGAAGAAGAAGAAGAAGAATGTAAAAAAAGGAAGTAGAAGAAGAAGAAGAAGAATGTAAAAAAAGGAAGTAGAAGAAGAAGACATACATGTCTGGCAAAATATAAATGAGGCTAACATAGTCAATATCTTTGTAACTCCTAACATCTTTAAAAAAAAAAGTTTAATTCCTGCTATTCCATTTGATTGGGCTAAACCTCTATGGCTTTAATGTCTCCTCCACCTCCCACAATACATTCTACATTATTCTTAGTTGTTTTTCTTCATGTAGAATTAACCTACAAGGAAAGAAAGGGTTTTTTTTAATTCCGATATTTTGGCCCCATTGACTTGCATTGGTTCCCGGTATCGGAATCGGCGATACCGATACTTTTTTTAAAGATCGGCCGATCCATTCCGATCCGATATTTTCAAGTATCGGCTGGTATCGCTCAACTCTATTCGTGAGGTAAGACATCCCTTTAATAAAAAGTAGACATTCCAAATGAAGCTATTGTCTACCTTGCTCTAATGTGCTGTTGTCGCCTTCAGGAAAATTAATCAAATAGCTTTACTCTTTCAATGTCATCCAAAATTCATGGACAACTGGAAATTTGTTTTCTGCTTCCTGATGGCAACACAGTATTTCAGGGTTAGTCAGATGTTTAGAGGTTTATTAAAATCCAACAGCTTTGTTTTAATTAATGCATTCCAATGCAGCAAGTAGTGCCACTAAGTCCTTAGGTTCCTTATTGCTCCCTCACCAGCAGTCAATTAATAGACATATTGCTTGTAAAACTCTGACATTTTCCATGATTGACATTTCAACAGCTGTGTTCAACTCTGCAGGTCGTGAACAAAATTGATTCAGCTTCACGTGTAATGCTGAGAGCCATCGATATATTGTGCTAGAACAAAGCAATTTTCATAGGAACTGGGTTTTCTCTGGTGGGCACCAGATCAATTTTGATAGAAAGAGTGGAATTGTTTAGTTTTTTTTATGTAAATTGCTATTGGTTGATGGAGGCCAAGGAATGAAAAAATCTGGTGCTAATGGAGGCACTGATTAAACAGGTTGGCCAGGTTGATGTCCTATTCTGAACAAAGGTCATCAATGTCTCCTTACGTCTCTGTGGGTTCAGTCATGGGCAGCGGAGCAGACCCATATTCCACCAGATGGAGCAATGCAGCACAGTGATCACCAGTTCAGAATGTGGCTGATGTGTATTAGAACGTTCCCAGCATTCCCTGGCAAAGTGTCTCATGTGTCAACAGTTATGGCAGCTTGGTTCATAGGTTTCACTGGTCTCCCTGTAAGCCCCTGTTCCTGACTCAATTGGGCTGTACTTCCACATAGCCCTGGTCGATTGGCAGACCATTCATCAGTCATTCTTGCAGCCTCATCCATACTGAGTGGTTTTCTATCCGCCACCCATTCTTTTAAGTCACCTGGGAGCTTGGACATAAATTATTTCAGCATGAATATATCCAAGACATGTTCTGCTTCATGAGAACCCATTCCTTCTATCCACTGCATGCACACTGTGCGTAATGTGTTGGCAAACTTTCGGGGTGTGTGTGTGCGCCAGGCTTGTCAGTCTCTCGAAACTTCCTCCAATAAGTTTCGGGCATGACAGCATACTTTTCTAGTAATGCACTGCAAATGATATAGTAAGTAAGTTATCTACTGTCATCTGCGCTGGGGTGGGTGGGGCTACTGCAACATGCACACACAGATATTTGCTTAACACTGCCGCCCACTCTATCTTCATGGCTCGCTCTCTTAGTGCGGCCAGCATCCGCCTCTACTCAGTTGGCCAATCTTCTGCCATCTGGATGACAGCCCTAGGCTGTGGTCCCTCCATGGAGCAGCCCTCCTCCACTACTGAACTGGCCTTCCTCCTGTGGGTGTTCATGGTCCAAGTCAGCCAAGCGTTGTATTAGAGTCTCCCAGTTGTCCTCCGGCAACCACTCTAGCTCTCTCCCAGAGCAATGGGCTCTCTACTTCTCCTTCTTGAGCTTTTTGTAGATGGAGTCTGCCATCTCTTCTGCCAAGTCACCGCTCAGTAGCTTTACCTGGTAAGCTGTCCAGAGATAGGTGATCCCGCTGCTGCCCACCACTTGTGAGGCTCTAAGTTTGTGGGTTGTAATAAGCACCTGGGCAGACTAACATTATAATTATTTTTATTCCTTACGATCACGGTCTTACAGCAATTCCGGGTAGATGGTCACAATGCTATGTCCTGAGTCCTCATGATCCCATCTTGGGGCTGATAGTTCCACTGCCCCATAACAGGAGATATCCATTATCTTCCAATTTTTGGTTGACCTACAGCTATTGTATCTCCTGCAGTATAGCTTGTAGTAACAGTCCATACTCTTCCAGATGACAGCTATCTCAACCATAGCACTTTTGTCCCACTCCAGCCAGCAACAACAGTCCTCCATATATATTTGTGGGTTCAGTGATGGGTGGAGGAGTAGACCTTTATTCCACCAAATGGAGCCATGGTTCCTTGGGCTGTTCCTTACGAGAGTGTCTTTGCAGAGAGAGCCAGAAACCTTTTATATCCACATCTCCCAATCAGGACATTCTTCCACAGGATTGAATAAAGGTGGGAAATGATATGATCCTTTGTTGTGAGTTCATTTTCCCCTTCACCATTGAGGTCTGATGAACTCCCTCTTCTGGTGAAGGAAGGTAGTGAGGCTGATTACCAAGCACCTAAGCAGGATGATGATGACTGGGTGACGGGAATTGCTGACTGGATATAAGGCAGCCGACACCCTTCTGCCTTGCTGGTGATTTCTCTGACGGATTCTAGGAGACCAGTCTGATTCCTGCTCCTCAAAAGCTAAGTTTTCTGCTCTGCTTTTTGCTTTTGTGTTTTGGTTTTGTTTTGCCTTGCTTTTCTGGATTTCTGCCTTTCCCTGCTGGGTGAGCTGAATTCCTTTTTGCCTTTTTGCTCTGTCTTCAGAAAATACCTGAGTACTAATATAGTCTTTTTGAAACCTAGCGTCTTCAGGGATTTTTTTCCCTATCAGTCTGTTGGCTCATGTTTTGATAGGGTTTTTGTGCGGATTGCAGACAGCAGCTTTTCTATCCTGTCCTATTTAGTTAGCTTGGGCCCCATCATTTGCTCAGCCTATCTTTCTATCTGTGTTAGTGTTTTTTCATTTTGCTTCACCGTCATTATATGTTGGGGGCTGCCTATTGCTTTGGGGTCTGCTCTGGGGCAGTTTAGATTTCCCCTTCTGTCTTTAGGCTATTTAGTTCTCCGGCTGTGATCGAGGGGTCTAGGGCACCGTAGGAACCCCCCCACGGCTACTGCTAGTTGTTGTTGATAGGTTCAGGGGTCTGCAATCCGATAGCTGCCAACTTCTCTGGTTTTCTGGACTTAGCTAGTATTTCTGTTTTTGCCTCCTATGGTGACTCATTCATAACAATCCTTCATTGTTCGATTGTTCAAATAACCTGTATATTTATCCTAAGTTGTGTAGGTTAGTTAACTGCATAACTGCAGCCGGCTGATGCAATATGAAATCAGCATACAGTTAGAAATTAATGTACAAAAGTCAACATACAGGTTCATATAAAACAATGGCTCCATTGAGGCCTCTGAGGCACTAACAAGAGTAATGGAAGGATTGCTTTACCAATCTAGTGTCTGGCCTTAGGTGTACATAAGATTCAACCTGCACGTCTTCCTCTGTCACTGAATAGAAACATTGATTCCTGAGGTTGAACTAATGAGCAAGCAAATCTCTAATAAAACACAGCAAGCAAATCTCTAATAAAACACAACAATAAGAACGACATAACTGGTTCTCCATGCTGGATAAAGTCTGCATCCCTTAGAGCCGTGAACTCCTCTCTACGTGCATTGGTGCAATAGTCTTTATTCCATGTACAGCTCCTCACAAACATTCTATTGTTTCAGGAAACAACACATGTACATAGCCAAAATAGTCAGAACTTGAATCTAAATTGTGTATTGAGGTATCTTACCAACGGGTGCAAACATTATTGCGAAGGATGAAGAAGTGGTTATGCTGCTACAGAAAAATATATTTTCCACATACTGTAATAACTTTAGATATGAATGACTTTGTCATGAATTCCTAACCTCGTTTTACCTGTGAAATCAGAGCATATCAAACAAACATCAGTTCTAATTTATTTTAATGTGTTACTTTGTATGTTTTATGTTCTAGTAAATGGTGGATTTTATTCAGTCTATAATTATAGATATTTAAAAAGAAAATTTGAAAACATAAATCTTTAATGCAAACACTGACTGTTTTGCTACTAATCTATCCTTTGCTGGAAAAATATAAAAGGGATTTTAATAGGCTGCAGCCGTAGCCCAGCGTGATATAAAAAATAGCTAAAAAGCGAGGTGTAATTAGAAGATATCTCAGCTATTTATCTGACATAAAAATTGGAAATTAGAGGCATTAAAGACATATGCGTTGATAGCATCTTCTGCATTTACATCTGAGAGTCCATATTTTAGTGTTATATTTAATTATATGTTCTATGTGTTTATATTTAATTTATATTTTTCTCACTGTAGATGGCAAAAAAAAGAACAAGGTTCATTGATCTTCTGGGTATACTAACATGTAAATGTGTTACCTGGTGACCTGAAGAGTCATCTCAATTACAAAATGGCTGAATATAGTTGAAAATCCTCTTCACAGTCACATTAGATGAACTAGCTCTGAAGTTTAAAGGGCCCTATTTTTGGTATAGGCCAAGGGAATTAAAAAAAAAAATACAAACAGAAGTGTACTCACTTCCCAGACCAGTGTAGGTCCTCCTCACTGGCTACTTTGACCCCAACGCTGGTCTCCTGGTATAAACAATGTCACCTGATGACTGCAGGCAATCAGTGCCTTCAGATTCTTTATATAGGAAACTTGATATTGTTTTTACTTAGAGACCAGTGGGTAATAGAGTGACCAGTAGAGGGGTGGTGACAATCTGGGAGAACAAGTTTTTTGTTTTTTTTAATTACTCATCCTGGGCACATATGCAATGATTATTACAGTAAGAAATAATCCCTTCAACTGCAACTCAAAAATGTTTTCCTCAAGAGCAGAATGCAAATGTTTCCATAACTCCCATAAAGTTTATACATAGGCTGCTTCTAAAGCCATTTATTGGACGAGGCAAGGCAGGCATATTTCTCTTGGAGGAAAAATGTACCTTTACTAATTTGCACCTTTATTTTTCCCATGGCACTTTGCACTATAAAACTCCATATCTGAATAACAATCAGTACCCCAACTTATTTCCAGTACAGTATTAATTGTAGTATTCCTTTAACCCCTTAGTGACAGAGCTAATTTGGTACTTAATGACCAAACCAATTTTTACAATCCTGACCACTGTCACTTTATGAGGTTATAGCTCTGGAACGCTTCAACGGATCCCACTGATTCTGAGACTGTTTTTTTCATGACATATTGCACTTCATTACAGTGGTAAAATTTATTCCATGTGACTTGGATTTATTTATGAAAAAAAAGGAAATGTAGCAAAAATTTTGAAAATTTTGCAATTTTTAAACTTTTAATTTTTGTGCAATTAAATCAGTGAGTCATATCGCATAAAAGAGTGAATAAATAACATTTCCCACATGTCTACTTTACATCAGCACAATTTTGGATTCATATTTTTTTTGATCGTGACATTATAAAGGTTAAAAGTTGACCAGCGATTTCTCAATTTTCCAACAAAATTTACAAAACCATTTTTTTAGGGACCACCTCACATTTGAAGTGAGCTTGGGGGGTCAATATGACAGAAAATACCCAAAAGTGACACCACTATAAAAACTGCACCTCTCAAAGTGCGAAAATCCACATTCAAGAAGTTAAGTTTATTAACCCTTCAGGTGCTTCATGAGAACTAAAGCAATGTGGAAGGAAAAAATGAACATTTTACTTTTTTCACAAAAAAATTTACTTTGGAACCAAACTTTTTTATTTTCACAAGGAGAAAATGGACTACAAAATTTGTTGTGCAATTTCTCCTGAGTATGCTGATACCTCGTATGTGGGGGAAAGCCACTGTGTGTGCATGGCATGGCTCAGAAGGGAGGGAGCTCCGTTAGATTTTTTGAAGGCAAAATTGGCTGGAATCAATGGCAGGCGCCATGTCGTGTTTGGAGACCCCCTGATGTACCTAAACAGTGAAAAAAACGTAATTCTAACTTCAACCTTAACACAGCCCTAGCCCCAACACACCCCTAACCCTAATCCCAACTCTAACCATAACCTTAACCACAACCCTAACCCCAACACCACCCTAACCCCAACACCACAACCCTAACCCTAACCCCAACACAACCCTAACCCCAACCCTAGCTCATCCCTAACCCTAGCTCTAACCCTTGCCCCAACCCTAACCCTAGCACAACCCTAACACTAGCTCTACCCCCAGCCCTAACCCTAACCCAACCCTATTCCTAGCCCCAATCCAAACAGTAGCCCAAACCTAACCCTAGCTATAACCCCAACTGTAACCATAACACTAGCTCTAACCCCAACCCAAAGAATAAGCCCAACCCTAATGGAAAAGTGTAAATAAATGCATTTTTTATTTTATTATTTTTACCTAACTAAGAGGGTGATAAGAGGGGTTTGATTTACTATTTTTTTATTTTGATAACTGTGATAGGGCCTATCAAAGTGATCAAAATGATCCAATAGCAAAAATTTTCTATTGTGCCAAGCGCACTGTGTTGCATTTTGGTGCTCTCGGCGCAGCGCCAAAAGGGCGCATGCGCCCACAAAAGCATACCAGCGTACGGCCTGCGTACCCAACGCTAAATATAGGGGACGCAGGTCGCATGCAGCGTCATGCGCCCATAGGCAAAGCTGACCAGAGGGGGCATGGCAGGGGGTGGAGCTTAGTGCCTCATAACGCAAGTCTGGATGTAGCCTTTTGAGGGTTGATCCTACTGGCAGATTTAATAATAAATCGGTAATCAATACCCTCATAAGCTCTCCCTAGGGGCAAGTGTAGGCAAACCGATTCTTATCCCTTAAATCTACTGTATATGCATGAAATTTGGAGCAATCTTTCAGAAATCATCTAAATGTTATAAACATATATTATATTAAGGAAGTGTCTTTTTTTTCTACAGAATTTGGAGTTTGAACAATTAATATTCATCTTAAGCATGTTAAAATACTCTGAACAAAATGACAATACATTGCGTTATGCCTACTGCAGGACCTAAAGAGGGTGTGGCGTGACACAGAGATTCAAAGAACGTCAAGGAGAGAACCTGTGTTTCACATATCAACCGTCTTGGTCTGCACTGGATGTATAACTTTTGATGATTTTCTTGTGCAGTGTTCCTTTTTTCCTTCTCTCAAGATGCCCAAGACTGATAGGTAGCTAAGGACCAGCAAATGTAACATGAAAGTATGGGAGAGGAGCCCATGCACATTAGATAAAATTCAACTTAAATAAGCAAATTGATCATAGCAAACGATCTTCAGATGCTTTGATGAAACAAATAATCATTAGTTTTCATTGACAACCAACAGACGCACTTTTGTAATCATTCAAAACACCGGACGGACTGATGATGAGCATTGGTTGCATCATTGGTGGAAGTATCCAATACTGGCCAATGTAGTTTGTGATATTGACCCATGTTCATCTAATGGCTATGGGGGCTTATCTCTACTACTGGATAATGAAAGCTTGCATGTTGTAGTTGTGTTTTTTTGTGCTATTGTTTTGGAAATATACTTTGTACTTACACACTATATTTATATACTTTGACTTAAATTGTATTCTTAAAAGGAATGTGTCCTATGAAAGTGACCAATTGTTTAATTTATATTTTTTAAACATTTTTGGCATTTTTTTTCTTTATCGCAATCTGTAATAAAAACAGAAAATAGAACTCTTGCAATTTTTACACTGATCACTGGAGCTTCTTTAGAGACTAACTACCTGTCGTTTCAGGAAACAACACATGTAGCCACCATAAACTGACTCTCACACTTTTGTTTGTCTTGAATCATATATTGAGTGTGCGCAAAAAACATTGTTAAATGAGAGTGAACAGGGTCAGCTGTGAAATAACCTATTGTGATTGGTGGATCCTGTGTTATCAGCTGTGTATAGAGATGTTACCTGTCATTGTAATCCTATCTCTGATGATAAGGAACCTGCAAAAACTCTTCCTGAAATAACAGTAATTTGAGTCTAAAATGCCCAGGTGGCCTCTGTGAAAATTGCTAGATTAGTAATTTAGGTTCTTTTTAATAAAGAAAAGAAATAAAAAAAAACATTGGCCAAATTTTTAAAAAATACATGTAACATGAAAACATGATTTACATAATAGTTCATTTTCTGATGATGTCTTCACTTTAAATTATTTAATGCCCAATTCCCACTCAAAATATGAACCAAAAGCCTCCTCTAAACATGTACAGTAGTTGTTAGCAAAATAGGATTTTTATTGTTAAGCCTGTTGTTTTTTTGCTCTAGTTGTGAAGTTTGCATTCAAAATTAATCAGCATAAAAAATTTACACAAGACAAGCTCAGAGATCCTCATGAAAAGAAGGATTATGCTCTGTACCAAACTTGTGGACATTGAATACACTTATCCTTATCTCATTCTTAAGGTTGCAGGAACATTTAACCCTAGATCAGTTCAGATAAAGATGAAAGAAAGGAAAGGAAAATAGGATTTACTATGACTAAGCAAGCTCTACTGACTTTAATGTATTAATGCTATCCAGATGCTCCAAATGATACTTCATGGGGATGTATGTAAATTGCTACTGCTCCGCTATAGCTCATATTAACCATTGCTATTAAGTACCTGTATATTAACTTCATCAAAGAGTCTGTGTAGAAATTCATCAATTTAAAATAATATAAACTACTTGCAGTAACATTTTTTCACCCATACTGGCACATAACACCCTATATAAACACTAGGGAGAAACCCCTATCTGTTATTTTACTGCAGTCATGATCAGTAAAAATATTGATTTATTTTTCTATGCCCTCATAAAAACCACCATATAATTAGATGAGTGTTAGCTGTGGTTTTGATGGATAGCACTAGTACCATGGGCGGACATGCCACCGGTTCACATGCACCGGGGCCCTGAGGCTCCAGGGTGCCCCTGCAGGGCAGCTAATGATGAGGGCAATCTGTCTGGTTTCTCTGGGCCTGAGGCTCCGGGGGCCCCTGGCCAGATTTCCTTCTTGTGCAGTGGGCAGAGAGTGATCCCAGCAGCTCCGCTGCCTGCAAAAGAAAATAGCAGGCCAGAGCTGCAAGGATCCATCCTGCTCCTTGCCCAGTGCCTACACTTCCTCTCTCTGACACAGAGAGCAGCGCCGCTGGATGACGTTGCTGGATAACGTCATCATTCAGTGGTTGCTGTGCCAGAGTGAGGAAGCATGGGTGCCGGTGTTGAGGCTGACAGGTGAAAGGTGGTGTATGTGTATGTATGTATGTGTGCGTATGTGTGTGCATGTATGTATGTGTGTGTATCTGTGTGTATGTATGTATGTGTGTGTATGTATGTGTGTGTGTATGCATGTATTTGTATGTATGTATGTGTGTGTAGTTGCAGGAAAGGGGAATGATGGGGGTGATGGGGAAAAGGCAATGATGGGGTGATAGGAAGAAGACAATAATGGGGATAATAAGGAGAAGTTCAATGATGTGGTGATGGGAGAAGGCAATGATGGGGGTGATGTAGAAGGCAATGATGGGAGTGATGGGGAGAAGGCAATGATGGGAGTGATAGGGAGAAGGCAATGATGGGAGTGATGGGGAGAAGGCAATGATGGGAGAAATGGGGAGAAGGCAATGATGGGGTGATGGATAAGGCAATGATGGGAGTGATGGGGAGAAGGCATTGATGGGGTGATAGGGAGAAGGCAGTGATGGGGTGATGGGGAGAAGGCAATGATGGGGGTGATGGAAAGAGCAATGATGGGGTGGTAGGGGAGAAGGCAATGATGGAGGTGGTGAAAAGGGCAATGATGGGGTGGTGGGGGAAAAAGAAATGATGATGGGATTGTGGGGGAGAATGCAATGATGGTGGTGGTGTAAAGGGAAATAATGGGGGTTTTGGGGGAGGAGGAAATGATGGAGTGTGGTGGAATGAGCAATAATGGGAGTAGTGGGGGAGAAAGCAAAGATAGTGGTGGGGGTGAAGGTAATGATGGAGGTGGTGAAGAGGGCAATGATGGGATGCAGGGGGAGGAGGACAATGAGGGGTGTGGAGGATTTGGATGGGAGGAAGGGGGACTTATAATGGCCTTAGGAACAGGGTGAGGTGGAGGAAGACATTATTGCTTATTGTATCTAATACATTTCCTTAGTATATAGTGTACTCACTTATTATGTCTAACACAGTCCCTTAGTATATAGTGTACTCACTTACTATGTCTAACATAGTCTCTTAGTATATAGTGTATGTACTTATTATGTATAACACAGTCTCTTAGCGTATAGTGTACTCACTAATTCTGTATAACACCATCCTTAGTTGCATAGTTTCCTCTTTTATTATGTATACACCATCCCTTATTACTTACCATCCTCTCTAGTTATACTGTATATGGTGCCGTCCCTTATTATATAGCTTCCTCTGCTGTTATGTATAGTGCTGTCTCTTACATAGTGTATTCTTGTTAATTTTGTTATTCACAGCTATTAGTAGGATTTCTCCATGTCAGCCACCTCCATTATCTGTTGATAGTACATCCCATGCAGTGGCTTGTCTTGCCATTGCACTTCATGTTCCTGTTCCTTCCTGATCTGTTGTTGTTGCTGTCTTAGGCTTTTTCTCAGCATCTCATCTTTTGGTGCCATTTTTCTGTATTCCTGGATACTCCTTATTTCATCTGTGATGGTAGCTTGGATGCTTATCAAGCCTCAACCACTCTCCTTTCTGTTGGTATACAATCTTTGGGTGCTAGACTAAAGGCCCTTTTACATTTAGCGATGCACCAGCGATCCGACCAGCGATATGACCCGGTCAGGATCGCTGATGTATCGCTAAATGATCGCTAGTGAGCTTCCACACAGGAAGATCTCACAGCGATGCAGCAGTGACGCAGCGGACGATACTTACCTTTCACACACAGCGATCCAGACGTCCTCCCACTCACGTCCAGCGTCGCTCATCTCACACAGCAAGAAGCACAGCAGGAAGCAGACGATGAGAAATGGAGCCACCCGATCTCGCGCGATCAGCGATGGACAGCGGGGGAGCCGGTCGGAGGTAAGTGTCACACATAGCGATATCGCTAGCAATATCGCTATAACGTCACAAAACCAGTGACGTTTTAGCGATATTGATAGCGATATCGCTATGTGTAAAACCCCCTTTAAGGTGGAGACCTCCTGCATTGTGAGGAGCTTTCATGTCTTCACATCTGCAGCTTCCATCTCTTCTTTTGGCCAGCACACTATGCCAGCAGGGTATTTGATAACTGTCAGGGCATATGTATTGATGGCGCAGATTTTTTTTTTTTAAATTCTTTATTTATAATAGAGAGTACAAGAAAAATGCACCATGTCCAAGTAACAGTCATATCAATTAGCATTGATCAAATCAAGTGACATGAGGGATACGGTGAGGGAGGGGTAGTGGGAAGGAAATCAAGAGCAAAGAGAAGTTCCAAGGGGATGGAGGGTGGGGGGACGATATGGGAGGAAAGAACAAGGATTCATAACAATCGGAGTTAACAAAAAAACAAAATGGGTACACAGGTCTTAATCTTATACATCAGTGCTAACCAAGTGCTCGGGCATTATATAGCCGGGCAGGGTGAACTCACATCAGGTAATTTAATTTTTACTTTTGCTTTGTAATTCTTTCCATCGGGCCCAGACACCTACACATGAGTCATGATTATGGGTCTTCCAGCTTGAGAGTTCCTCAAGGTGAGAAATCTGGTTCACTTTAAGTTTCCATTCAGATATAGATGGGGGGGACTTGTCCTTCCAGTGTAAGGTTATTAAATGTTTTGCTGCACCAACCAATAATGGGAGCAGCCCATTTTTTTTGGTTTAAAATTTTTTGATGGGCATGAGAGTAGAGCCTCAGAAGCTTGTAAGTCGATGGCGCGGATTTTATTCTTCTCATTGAGCTGGCTCTTCAGGACCTGTCTTACCCTTTGATGGTATTTAGATGTTGCTGCTTGCCTTGCTGCCTCATCATGGTTACTGTATCCCTGTGGGATGCTGAGGTTCTTATGGCATGTCTGTATATCTGCTGTGTGCTCTGCTGGTAATTCCACTCCATCAGTCTTGACTACCTTGCCTCTCTTTATTACCAACCGTCCGCACTTCTCCAGCCTGAAGGATATCCCGATGTCATTGCTATAGATCCATGTCAGGTGGATCAGTGAATTGATGTCTCGTTCGTTTTTCTCATACAGCTTGATGTCATCCATGAAGAGGAGGTGGCGGATGGTGCTTCCACTTTTGAACTTGTATCCATAGCCAGACTCTGTAATTATCTGACTGAGGGGGTTCAAGCCTAGGCAGAACAGCAAAGGGGACAGTGCATCACCTTGGTATATGCCGCATTTGATGGTCACTTGTGCAAGTTGTCTTGAGTTGATTTCCAGTGTTGTTCTCCATAGCCCCATTGAGTTTCTGAGGAAGGTTCTTAATTTCCTGTTGACATTATAGAGAATCAAGCATTCACAGATCCATGTGTGTAGCATTGAGTCATAGACTTTCCTCTAATCAATTCAGGCTGTGCTGAGATTGGTCTGTATGGATCTTGAGTCTTGAGCGAATACTCTACTCTACTAGGAGTTGGTGCTTAGTTCCAATGCCTTTCTGAGCTGGATTCATGTAATGGTTCATATGGTTCTGTAGCTTGGTGACTATGATGCCTGACAGGAGTTTCCATGTTGTTGTAAGGCAGGTTATTGGGCGGTAATTGGATGGAACTGTTCCTTTGTGAGGATCCTTCACGATCAACACAGTTCTTCCTTGTGTTAGCCAAACTGGGTGGTGGCCTGTTTCTAGCAGTTGGTTCATCTGCTTTGCCATGCATTCATGTACCGCTGTTAATTTCTTTAGCTGTCCAGCTCTTCATGTTTTTGACACGCTGTTGGATGTCTGCTTCTATAATGATGACTGGTTCTTGCTCTAGGTTGTTGCTGTGTTTCATTCTCAGATCTTGCAGCCACATTTCACTGGTGTGTGTTTTTTCCTTCTCCATATGTTCCTTCAGTATTGTTCAGTCTCTGCTATTGGTGGAGTTACTGCCTTTGTGCTGTTACTCTGTAGTTGGGAGTACACCTTGGATGGTTCTTTGGCGAACAGGGCATATATCTTTGACTCAACTTTTCTAGTGTATCTCGCTAGTCTTGCAGTGAGTGCTGTAAAGCCTTTGTTTAGCTGTCTCTAGGGCTTCAGTTTAGGTCAGGCAGGGGCGCACCTATAATTAGGCAAGTTGAGCCTGTGGCTCAGGCGGCAGGCAGCTGCTGTGTACAGGGGGCGGCATTATGCGCTCTGCTACCTGCAGCACCTACAATCTAGCCTCTGCACGCTGGTGCTGCCAGTGGGTTTACAGGGTGGATGTAGCAGAGCTGCACGTGTGTGAGGTGTACAGAGCAGAGCCATGTATGTACAAGATGTACGGAGTGGAGTCACACGTGTGCGGGGTGTACAGAGCAGAGCCACGCATGTGCGAGGTGTACAGAGCAGAGCCATGCGTGTGCAAGGTGTACGGAGTGGAGACGCGCATGTGCCTGGTGTACAGAGCGGAGCCACGCGTGTGCGAAGCGTAAGGAGCGGAGTCGCTCGTGTACAAGGTGTATGGAGTAGCGATGTGTACGGAGCTGAGCCGTGTGTGTGTACGAGGTGTACACAGCGCAGCCACATGTGTACGAGGTGTACGGAGTGGAGCCGCACGTGTACAAGGTGTACGGAGCAGAGATGAGTATGAGGTGTATGGAGCGGAGCAGTGTGTGTACGGAGCGGAGACGTGTACGGAGTGGAGATGTGCACGGAGTGGAGCCACGCGTGTACGAGATGTACGGAGCAGAGATGTGTGTGTATGAGGTGTAAGGAGCGGAGAGGTGTACAAGGTGTACGGAGCAGAGCCATGTGTGTACGAGATCTACGGAACAGAGCTGTGTGTATACGGGGTGTGCAGAGCGGAGCCGCATGTGTATGAGGTGTACGGAGCCGCGTGTGTACGAGGTGTACGGAGTGGAGCCGCATGTGTATGGAGCGGAGCCGCGTGTGTACGGGGTGTACGGAGCGGAGCCGTGTGTGTACAGGGTGTACGGAGCAGAGCCGCGCGTGTATGGGGTGTACGGAGTGGAGCCACTTGTGTATGGGGTGTACGGAGCGGATCTGTGTGTGCATGGGGCATGCAAAATGGAACCCTGTGTGTACAAAGTGTACAGAGCTGAGCCATGTGTGTACTGAGCAGAGCAGAGCCGTGTGTGTACAGAGTAGAGCCTCGTGTGTATGGAGCGGAGCCGCATGTGTGTGAGGTGTACGGAGCGGAACCGCGTGTGTACGAGGTGTATGGCGCAAAGCCGCATCTGTACAAGGTTTATGGAGTGGAGCCATGTGTGTACAAGGTGTACAGAGCGTGGCCACATGTGTAAAAGGTGTGTACGGAGCAGGGCTGCATGTGTACGAGATTTATAGAGTGGAGCCATGTGTGTACTGAGTGGAGCCGAGTGTGTGCGAGGTGTATAGAGCAGAGCCGTGTGTGTACGAGGTGTGCAGAGCCATACGTGTACAAGGTGTATGGTGGGGAGCATTCATACCTCCCAGCGGGACAGTCCCAATTTTGAGAGAGAGTCTGCCCCACTGCACCGGCTGGGAGCTTACTTTTCCAGCGGACACAGGAGTACACGGCGGAACCCCGAGGAGCACTTTAAAATTCGCACGTGACGTTCCACTGGAAGTGACGTGCTAGAAGCTAACCGGAAATTAGGTAATTTCGGGAGGAGATTGTGACGAAACCATGGAGGCACTTCAGGGAATGCTTCAGATCCATCACCATGTCCTCCTCCGACAGTGCAGACAGCGGGATCGCCTTGGACTTGGGGATGCTGGCCATGTGAGCGGATCATGATATGTCCTGCATCGGGAGGCTCAGGTGGGCACTACAATGGGAGCCGGGCTGCTATAGTATCTTTATAGAATCTTTCTTTCTCTCTCTGTTTCTTTCTCTCTCTAATCTTTCTTTTTTCTTTCTCTCTCTCTCTGTTCTTTCTTTCCTCTCTTTCTCTCTCTCTCTTCTTTCTTTCTCTCTGTTCTTTCTTTCCCCTCTTCCTTTCTCTCTCTCTGTTCTTTCTTTCACTCTGTTCTTTCTTCCTATCCCATCTTTCTTTCTCTCTGTAATCTTTCTTTTTCTCTTTGTTTTTTCTTTCTCTGTTCTTTCTTTCTCTTGCTGTTCTTTTCCTTTCCCCTCTGTCTTTCTCTCTGTTCTTTCTTTCTTTCCTCTCTTTCTCTCTTTGCTCTTTTTTTCTCTGTTCTTTCTCTCTCTGTTCTTTATTTCTCTCTCTCTGTTCTTTATTTCTTTCCCATCTTTCTTCCTCTCTCTCTGTTTTTTCTTTCCCCTCTTTCTCTCTCCCACTCTGTTCTTTCCTTCTCCTCCTTTTTTCTCTCTCACTGTTCTTTCCCCTCTTTCTTTCTTTCTTTCTTTCTTTCTTTCTTTCTTTCTTTTTCTCTCTGTTCTTTCACTCTGTTCTTTCTTTGCGGGATCTGCTATGTCATCCTATGGTCTCACCAGGTCCTCTTTCTTTCTCTCTCTAATCTTTCTCTCTCTCTAATCTTTCTCTCTCTCTTTGTTCTTTCGTTCTCTCTCTGTTCTTCCTTTCTCTCTGTTCTTTCTTTCTTTCTCTCTCTCTCTGTTTCTCTTTGGTGTTTCTTTGCTAAGCCTTGGCAGTCGATCTCTCGTATTGATGGTATTTAGTGTAAGACAGCGCTTACTGAGTGTGTTGGGGGACACTCACTTGGCAACGGTATGAAGGCACACAGTAATGGTTTTCTTACATAAACATGTCCATGCGGTTTATTATGCGATCATAAACCGTACCACGAACAGTCCATTACATACATCACCAGAACATAACATTAAGTTTGCGGTCTAAATTCGCTGGACCATACTCAGTCCAATTCCCGTGGGTGACCGCACAGTTCATTAACTGACCTTTGTCTGTGCACACAGTTCCCCCATACTCTGGGTTACCTTCCAGGAGCTCCTGCTCCCCATGCTGACTCCTCATCAGTCCTGGGTCCCTGAGGAAGCTGCCTAACTGGCATCACCATCCCCGGACAGTGCCTTGCTCACCAGGTCACCCGACAGTCCAGATCCTCAGCAGGACACTAGCTTCCTCAATGCAGTAGCCTTCACAGGTTCTGCAGGTCCATGGCCTCACCCCATGCTTCCACGAATCCGATCCCCTCAAACACAGGACCTTCCAATACAGAGACCTTCAGGACCTTACACACTGACCATTCAGGTCATACACTCGGGCCATGTGACCAGACTTCAGTCACATTATATAGCAGAAACCACCCCCATAGGTGGGTGGTGTATGTTTGGTTAGTCAATCCCGCACAGCTCTCTGACTAACCCTATAAGCCCGCATATTATAAACTATGCAAAAATCATGGAACTACAATTCCCAGCACAAGACTATTTTTGGGCTTGCCACGCAGAGGACATCTGCGACACGTACCGGCCATTTACAATCATGCCAGTCACCGTCTCACCATCATAATCACAGATACGCCTGCAACTGCTATGCCATCCTATGGTCTCAACACACCTCTGTGTGTATTCTGAGGAGCACATATAGCGCCCCCTAGCTGTAACTGGGGTCACTGCCTTACATTAGTTTATCTAAGGTCTTCTGTTTTAGATCAGCTGCAGTGCTCTCTAGTTTCAGGGTTGGATCAGGAATGTCAGGTTGTTGCACACATTGTTCTTCCAGGTCTTCATGTGGGGTGGATCTGCAGTGCAGTTGATCCATCTTAAGTTGTGATAATAGCATTCTCTTTATGACATTGAAATATTGGGTGACTAGTTGTTTCTCAGTCGGTGGACATGCAGGTCTTGTATCCATTACAGCTTGGAATAACTTATCATTAGCCCTATAACTGATCACTTCAAGCCAATATATAGATAAAACTTATGGAAATGACATCCTTGGGCCGCAAGATAGCATTCAAAATATAGTGTGCATGTGCAAGTTCACAGCGATTTGTAGGGTAAATGCATTTTACAGGTAGTGCACATTGGCAGTCAGGCTTGTGCTTCCAGAAGAGAGGCCTGGAACGCAAATTACACATGTGCAGATCTGAAAAGGTTCCTCCGGACACCCACTCTGCAAAATCGGACCCAGGAGCACTGGAAAAAATATATACAGTATAGTATGTATGCCTGCGGGTGCGAAATGCTGTGGGAATACTCAATAGAATATAATTACCCCAGTGGTATATTTGGCGAACAATTAAACAGCGCTCATAGTGAGGGAAAAATTAAGTTGAAATTAAGACAAATTTAAGACAAATTAAATGAAGATAATAATACCAAAGAATTTGTGATTGCAATCATTTTCAGGAAGAAACTGAGTATTATCTGACAGAATTGCAGGGTTGTCAATACTTTTGGCCACAACTGTATATAAGAGGGAATGGCAAGAACATACGGTCTAAACATTTTATCAATATAGACCCTGGCATTATGAGTAATAGAGTTAATTCCAGACACAATCGGGTGTCCCTTTAAAGGGGTTAGCCCCTTATGTATTTTTGGGAGAGTGTAGAAAGTTGCCAACATGAGAAATTTGACATACTTGAAGTTATAGTCATTAGTCCAGATAAGTATAGAACTCAAAGCTCTAGTTAAGATGTCACTAAGTCTTTGTTCAAATTCTTTAGTGGGATTCTAACTCAAGACTCTATAGGTCATCTCATCCCATAAAATATCCAAATAAATAAAAAAAATACATGATCTTGAAGAATCTATCCTATTAATTAAAAAGAAAAATAGAATCATGACTCATTTGATTACTAGAAAGACCAAGTGTATGTGTTGGGATGTTGGGACCGCCAACATACCCTCTCAAATCCATTCTCAAACATTACCATGGATCAAAACAGTGAGTCCCCTGGGGAAATAAAGTCAATTTCTCTTCATCTGATATTGATTCTTTTGATTTTTCAGATGGTGAAAGGAATGCAAACAAATCACACAATTTTAAAAAATCACGTCCAGCAAAAAATAGTATAGAAGAGCTGGACGAAAACACCGCAATAAAACCTAGATTCATTCAGGAATCATCTCAGGAGCTGCAATTAATTCCAATGTAAGAATTCTTTTGAAGAAATAATTCAAATTTTTAATCATAGAAAATCCAGTAGTGCCCATGATGCACGCCCTACCTAAGATCCCCGAAACAAGTTCCCCCCCATGCGCTCAATCATATCAGGCATAGGATCGCTGGGTGAAAGTTTGGGCCAGTGGTTGTATTCCACCCTCCAGCCATCGGAGATCTGGATATTTACAAGATTCATGCCTCAATCACACCTATCCTAAAAAAGCCATCTCTTGATCCATCCTCTGTATCTAGCTATCGCCCTATGTCACTTCTCCCCTATGCCTCAAAACTACTGGAACAACACGTCCATCTTGAACTATCCTCCCACCTCTCTTCTTGCTCCCTCCTTGACCACTTGCAATCCGGCTTCCGGCCACACCACTCCACTGAAACTGCCCTAACTAAGGTCACCAATGACCTACTAGCCACCAAGGCCAAGTGACACTACTCTGTCCTCCTACTCCTGGACCTGTCCTCTGCCTTTGACACAATGGACCATTCCCTATTACTACAGACCCTCTCATCTCTTGGTATCACAGACTTGGCCCTATCTTGGATTGCGTCATACCTAGCAGACCTGACATTCAGCATCTCCCATTTGCACACCACCTCCTCACCGCGCCCCCTATCCGTTGGAGTCCTGCAAAGTTCAGTGCTAGGGCCCCTGCTCTTCTCCGTTTACACCTTTGGCCTCGGACAGCTCATAGAATCTCATGGCTTTCAGTACCATCTCTATGCTGATGACACACAGATCTACATCTCTGTACCTGATATCACCTCCCTACTGAACAGAATCCCTCAATGTCTGTCTGCTATTTCATCCTTCTCCGCTAGATTTCTAAAACTTAATATGGACAAAACAGAATTAATCATCTTTCACCCATCTCACGTGACCCCCCCAACAGACCTATCCATTAAAGTAAACGGCTGCCAACTCTCTTCAGTCCCACAAGCTCGCTGCCTCGGGGTTATCCTTGACACTGATCTCTCTTTCAAGCCACATATCCAAGCCCTTTCTGCTTCCTGCCGACTTCATCTCAAAAATATTTCACGGATCCGTACATTCCTCAACCAAGAATCTGCAAAAACCCTAATCCATGCCCTCATCATCTCCCGCCTTGACTACTGCAACCTCCTGCTCTGTGGCCTCCCCTCTAAAGCTCTCGCCCACCTCCAATCTATTCTTAACTCTGCTGCCCGACTAATCTACCTGTCCCCCCGCTATTCCCCAACCTCTCCCCTCTGTCAATCCCTGCACTGGCTCCCCATTACCCAAAGACTCCAGTTCAAAACCCTAACCATGACATACAAAGCCATCCACAACCTGAAACCTCCGATCCTCACAAGATCTCCTTCTGTGCTCCCCTCTTATCTCCTCTTCCCACAATCGCATACAAGATTTCTCCCGCGCATCCCCTGTACTCTGGAACTCTCTACCACAACATATCAGACTCTCGCCTACTATGGAAACCTTCAAAAATAACTTGAAGACCTACCTCTTCCGACAAGCCTACAACTTGCAGTAACCACCGATCCACCAAACCACTGCATGACCAGCTCTACCCTCGCCTACTGTATCCTCACCCATCCCGTTGTAGATTGTGAGCCCTCGCGGGCAGGGTCCTCTCTCATCCTGTACCAGTCGTGACTTGTATTGTTTAAGATTACCGTACTTGTATGTATTATGTATACCCCTCTTCACATGTAAAGCGCCATGGACTAAATGGTGCTATAATAATAAATAATAATTCCAATTCCTGGTCATGACTAAACTGTGATGTTATAGCACTTCATATTAGCATACCTCAATGTGAAGCGAACGCGGCAGTAAGTTTTAATTTGAACAAACACAGAAGCTACAAGGATTCATTAAATCTGTACTTTCATTTTTATTGACACATAATTATTTTATGTTCAACAAAAGAAGAAATTCCATCAGAAGAGTGAGATTTCTATGGGTGCTAAATTTTCCCCCTCGGTGGTAAATCTTGTGATAGCATGGTGGGAAGAATGTTTACTTTTAAATGTGTCCAAGATATAAAGATTACCTACTGCTAGATTGGAACGGTGAAGACTCTGATATTCCTTTTATTCCTAGCATATCTTAATGACAATCAATTTAATCTATGTTTCACTAGCTTTACAAACAAGTGTTCCATCATGTTTTTAGATTTAAAATTGGTTGGCTACCATAACTCTCTCATCACTACCAAAACATATAGAAATGAAAAAAGAACAGAAAGGATAGCACTCACCATTCAGAAGTAGTGTACTTGATTGTAGGATAAAAAGCACAGGCTCGGGAGCGATGTAAAGACTGTGGACAACGGCCGTTTCACGAGTGAAACGGCCGTTGTCCACATACAGTTTACAAAAATACAGTTACTTATATTTTTTCTGGATTGAGCACCCGTTCTATGGGTAGCTGGCATGTAGTCCAGGTGTGTGAATTTGCACCGCACTATGGTGCTGTAGGAAAGTGATTGCAGCAGTGCCGAATTTTTTCTTCCACATTGGACAAAACATATAGAAAACTGACATCCAGTAACACGATATCACATGCATAAAGTTATCACCCACCTCATACTATTCGGCCATGGCGAAATTGCAGCAATAGAAATTTATTTTGTGAAGAATCCAAAATCATCAATTCTAGACTAATAGAAATTATCCTACTTGGTCTCTGTCTCATGCCACTAAAATTGTCCATTCTAAATCAAGAAACACCCTGGTTAATAACACAACCAAAATGTGCAGTGTGAACACCACCATCAAAATAAACCTACTCTAGTACTCAATTGCAAAGCTCATTTTTCAGCAATTGCTATAATTGTGAAAAAGAACTTGCATATTCTGAGGGAGGATCACATTATGGATTCCATTTTGGAGAATGCTATTACAAATTGTTTCATGCAAAGCCCCAACTATTGGTAGCCATAATTCTCCCAGTCTATAAAATCTAGGTGTGAACACAAACCATACTAGCAATTGGTTGTCCATCAATGTTTTCCACAAATTTAAATTCACATCGCCACTAGACACTGATACTGCGCTATGATGTGCAGCTCAGTGTTTCTGCTGGCTGCCAGGCTTAATGCTCGCATCATGCAAAAGTTCAGCATGGCATCTAGATGAAGCAGAACTAGACTCATTGCAGGACAACTGGATTATCTTCTCGTTGCAGAGGTGAGGAATACGGCTGTTAATTATTTTTTGTCTTATACAGGTGACATGGGCTTCAGTGGATTATCTTCTCATCGGACAGGTAAAGAACATGGTTGTTTACTATTTTTTGTCTTTTACAGGGTGATGGATTTCAGTGGATTATCTTCTTGTCAGACAAGTGAGGATTAGGTTGTTTTATTATTTTTTGCTTTTTTACAGGTGACATGGACTTCAGTGGATAAGGTGTGATGGTGAGTATAACTTTGCCTTTTTAATTTTATTTCAAATAAAAGATTCAGTGTCTTTATTTCTTATATAGGACTTTTTATGGTAGTTTTTTTTTAATCTATCTATGGAGATAGCAATGCCTCTCCTTTACTAACCCCTGGGCATGATGTCAGCAGCCATAAAACACCTTTTCATTGCTGGTCACAGCTGCTGGCACACACGCAGTGACCAGGAATATAGCACAAACTTAAGTGTCCAGAATCATAGCAGTAACCCCGCAACGTAATAAGAAATGAGGAGCCCAACCATCTGCAGCAGCAAGCCAGGTAAACAGCAAGACTGAATGAAAGTGGGCTACAGCAGTGTGGTGCAGAAACTGAAGGAAAGACCAGGAGAGTACAGGGTCGCAGGAGACTCCATGATGTGGCAACTTTTCGCATGGGCTGACGCCCTCAGATCCGGGGTGAAACAGTTGAGGGAATCCCCAACCGCAGTGAATGTAAGCAGAGAGGTTGCTGCATTCCTGTTAAAGGCGGTAGGTCCCTATAATGTACTAGAAGCCACAGAAAGTACCACAGAAGAAGCTATGACAGTACAGAAGGGCAGGTCACTCGCCATGTGGCAACAGACTCCGGGAACAGATGACCTGATGTCGGGGGTGAAACAGACAGAGGAGTGTCTAGCCGTGGCAGAGTCAAACAGGGAGGACACTGAGGAACCGTGTGGCACAGTACGACCCGGGAACTTGCTGTGTGACAGTGACAGAAGTACAGGGAAAGAGGAAGAAATGTGTAATGTTGAACATGTGACTAATGCTGTGAAATACTTGGATGTGCTGAGAAATTAAAACAGTAAAGTTGTTCAGTTTCAAGTTGAAATGGACTATGTCTCAATCTATGCGAAATCGTTTGCAGATAGCCTTCAGTGGCACAGAAGAGATCCTGGTGATGCTGGACCTGAAGTCACAGGTATTCTGACTAATGGATGTTATTTTAATGTGATAGCAGGCCAGGGCCTAGAAGCCCCAGTGTCCTCGGCCATGACTACAGCCCTGGCCCTCCCTCACATTCACACAGTTTTTTATTATTCCCTTAGTTGCAAACATCTCTTCATTCCCTCTTTTTTACATAGGCTGCTCTGCATGCTTTCCCCTTACACACTATTCTCTATGTCCCCTCTCTTATAGACTGTTTCTACTGACCACATTTGTTACACAAGCTGATCCATGTAATTTTCATTCATGACTCATCTTTCATAGGCTGCTCTTTGTGTCCCCCTCTGTTACACAGACTTCTCGCCATAGTTCTCCCTCTTTGATGGACTGCTACCCATATTTCCTCTTACATATACTGTGTATCATACTCCCCTCTGTTGCATATACACTTACCTATTGTTCCTCATAGACTGCTTCTCATGCACCCCTTTGTTACACAAATTGTTCCCCATGGCCCATTGTTCCTCGTAAACTGCTCCTTGCTGCCTTCGTCAAGACCATGTAACTTACCACCAGAAACAACATTTTATTCTTTACAAACTTCTTCTTTGCAGTGTAGGACCATAATGTCACAGAAAGGGATTTTAGTTGCTGTTTTACTTTGGTTTTGTTCAAAATCACACCAAAAATGTGTCTAGCTACAAAAACAGGGTGAATACGACCTATCAGAAGGTTATCCTGCTGCAATGTGGCATCCAAAAACAGTTCTACCTTGACTTCACTGCAACCTTGAAGCGTAGCGAAAAGGAGCTGAGAATACACATGCCGATGCTCTATCCGGAGTGACCCACGAGTACCTTGAACGTGACTGGGTTGAAGAGTTGGAGGCAGAAGAAAACCCAGGGTTCAGGAACCTCGCTAGGACGTTGCCGGCGACACAGGGACAGGTAGAAGAGGCACCGGGAAAACACCTGTTGGGACGAAAATGAGATGATGGGGTGCAGCTTCAACAGGAAGACAGAGAACTCACTCAGTTGAGACAGTTGGTGGCCCTAAGACAACTCCCCAGCAGAAGTGAGCGAGATGCTTTTTCCTCAGGAATGCTGCAGATTCTCCGGCAGGGGAGAGGCTCCAATTAGAAGATGGCTTGCTGTATCGGAAAGTACAGCTGGTACGGGAGTTGGGGGTCACCTGGCAAGTGGTACTCCCAGAAAAGTTGATCAGTGAGGTGGCCACGGAGGCTCATGCCAGAGGGGCTCACTTTGGCCCGGAGAAGACATTTCAGTGGTTACAGAAGCTGGTCTTTCATCCCCATTTGAAGACTGCAGTGGAAGAGGTCTGTCAACATTGTCAAAGTTGTGAATTAGCTAAACCCCCAGAACAGAGCCCCAATGCAGACCATTGTGACCTATGCGCCTCTCGAACTGTTAATGATCGACTACTTGACCGTGGGTCCAGCCCATCTCAGATACAAACACTGTCTTGTGATGACTGACCACTTCACCAAGTTTGCTGTGGTGACTCCGACCCCAAACCAGACGGCTGAGTCAGCTGCACAGGCCATCTGTCAAGATTTCATCCAAGTGTATGGTTTTCCAAAAATGATTCATTACGATCAAGGCGCTTGCTTTCAAGGTCGAGTGATGGAGGAGCTTCACCACCTATATCAGATTGAAAAGTCCCGGACGACACCCTATCATTCGCAGGGGAATGGAGCCTGTGAGTGTTTCAACTGGACACTGATTAAGACGATGAGAACGCTGGAAGAAGACAGGAAAGTTTGTTGGCCTGAGTATGTCGCCGGGTTGGCTTGGGTGTACAACAACCGAGTGCACAGCACAACCGGATACACGCCATACTCCCTGCTGTTTGGCCAAAAAGGACGAGAGATTATCGAGCTGGAGTTGGACCCAGAGGAGCATTATTCACGGACAGGGATTTCCACCTCGGTCTGTGAACATCGACACCGCTTGCAGACTCTACATTGATTGGTACAGACCAAGTTTTGGGAACTTGAGCACCATGAGACGATGCCCCAGCGAGGGACAGCTCTCAAGGCTGGAGACCGGATATTGATCTGAGACAAGCAACCTCGAGGAAAGTTAGAGCATCGATGGAAAAACTCTCTATCGGGTGAAATGCTGACTTGGATATAATGGTCCCTTCTATGAAGTTCAGCCTGAAGGAGAAGGGGTCCCTACCCGAGTAGTCCACCGAAGCATGCTAAGTCATTGCCTGTCATGAGATCCCAAAAAAGAAGAGAGAGCACTAAGTGTCCCCAAAATGCCCACTCCAGCGACCTTCGATTGTGATGAAGAAAAACCATCTGCCTCATCCTCTGACCTGGACGGTCCGCAACCCACCAGCCCAGGGGAAGTGTGAGAATCTGAAACTGCCGAGGTGGCTGTTCTATTGAACTCAAATGTGTCCCTGTCCTCGGCTGCCCAACCTGACTTGACTGCCCAACCTGACTTGCAGCACACATGTGGCGCCCCTGAGGGTTCAGTCGCCACAGAGGTATTGCACCTCAAACAGAGGTGTAGTATCCCACCTTTCAGGTAAGATGGAGACACCTGACCTGGCTCTGACACAACACTGCATCCACCACACACTATAGTAGCAGGTGATGTGATTCACCATCCCTGCTGGCTGGGAAAGGGTGTAGAAGGTGGGTGGAGCTTGAGGGTTAGAGTGGGAGAATAGAAGGGAAGTTAGGAGAGTCTTCCTGTAGGGGAAGAAGGGGAAAGACGTGCATAGGCAACCTTCCCATAGGGGAAGGAGGGAAGAGATAGAATTGTACAGCAGACCCCTGGTCGGAGGGGCTGCAGGTACGGACTGAAGAACTGAATGAAGCTCCCTGAGGTGGGAAGGGATTTTCCAGAGGCACAGGTTGAGAGAGTGCTCCCCGTGGGGCTCGTTCCACGCTGAAACGTCAGGTGGGGGAAATCCCGGTCGCAGAAGGTTCTCGGCCCCTAACCTAGTGGTGTGGACCATAGGACTCAGCTAGAAGCTGACAGCTGTGGCAACTTCAGGGGCCACAGCCAACTACCACAGTCATCTTCTCCGGAAAGGCAACCAGAAAGGATGAAGGAAAAGTTCTGGACACGTTATCCGACAGGGTTCGCGGCGGCTGTCCTGGGACACTGACTGTGAGGTGCTGGGAAGGAAGAGGAGTGGAAATCAGCACTGTGGAGACGGCCAGAGATGGCACATACTGACAGGGAGTTCTGGAAAGCTGTTCTCTATCTGTCTAGAAGTTGGCTGGATCCCTCACCTGGAAGATGTAGCACCAAGCGGGCATCTGTGTGCCAGAACTGTGAGTAAAGCCTTGGAACTGCATTCAGCTGTGTCTTCTGCATTCTTCCTGCGCCACCTACTCAGCACTGCTACATCCCTTGCTTCACACTACACCATCATCTTCCTCCACATCTATTACAGCTGCCCTGCGGCTAAGCTCTGCCTGTGGAGAGCTATATCAACTCTGCTGCATTACACCATCAGTCCCAGAAGATCTGCACTGCAGCGCTGGTCACCTCTGACCGGATACCACAGGTGGCATCACAAACACTTTACTATAAACTCTTTATTTCCCCTGTAAATATCCCCTTTTATTGGACGCCCAGGGCCACGCACCGGGTCATTGCCACTGTGATACATCCCTTTAAGAACCGGCCCAGTATCGAGTGTTCCCACTGCCCTGGTGGGCGCTCCTCACGTAATGAACGACTGCTGGAAATTCTCCAATCGTTATGAACAAGACCAATTTATTTGGCAGCGGTTCATTCAAGAGATGGAGGAGTCTCAACGTCTACTGCAAGAACTCTCGCCCGTGGAATGGCGAGCAAAAGGAGAGGGGGAGTGTAAGGAGGAAGACTGGGCTGCGGTTACCTATATTGAGCCAGGCTCGGAACTGTTGAGGTTGCCTCCCATGTTGCATGGGGAAGGGAGGAAGGACCGGAACAACCCCATGAGCCGGGTAGGAGGGCCCAGATAAAAGAAAAAAACGTGCACAGCAGCAGGGGTTTTGGCACGAACGAGCAGTGCGCATCAGGGTTAGGAGCGTGCTTTTCCTCCCGAGTACCGTCACTGTGACATGCTGCAGCTATCGGCTCCAGTCGCGACTATCAGGGCTGAGAGATGTGTCACGCACCCAGAGACTGTGAGTATTGCGCACGTGCGCATGAGAGAAGGCCACGTACCGGACACTCATTTGCGGCCTTCCCTGCCATTTGCTGGGCGCCAGCCCAAGTACTACCCCAAGAGTGCTGCGGCCTGGATTGCTTTGGATGCACAAGTTCATGGACTAAGGGCTCAACGGAAGGTACCGGAGACCGGCCAACACCGCCAGAAGACGTATCATCGTTCAAAGAACCCCCTCTGTGGACATCTTCCTGGCCGCTGCCGGTGCTGCAATCCTTGTGGGATCACCTGCGGTGGAGGAGCATAATAGACACGATAAGTTTAATAACTGGACAGCCATTATTTTACACTTGTTGGTTCTTCTATTAATTAACCATTTATCTCCCTGCGAGTTGATACCCTGTTTAATTAAACTGTTACATTTGTTAACCCTTGCTCTGCCTCCTGTCTGTCACTGCATCCCGCAACCTGCTTACAATAGCATGATCACCACTCCATTCACTTCTTTGGGACAGAGATCACTGGTCTGTCAGTCTCATAGAAGTGAATGGAACAGCAGTGATGCAGGCAAACAAGGCAAATCGATTTCACCAGTGTGGGCAAGCTGGTATAGTGGTCATAGGACATACTAAATGGCTATAGTGCTTTAAGCCAAATATTTTCCAATTGTGATAACTACAATTATCCTCAATTTTACTCTTTATTCCAAACTTCATAAATTCAGATCATTGGTCTAGATGTTATACAGCTGGCTAATTCCAATGAAGCTACATTGAGCAGCTCCAAATTCTGTTAATCTAAGCAGCAGGCACAACCCAAAGCATTTCTTCCAGCACTTGGCAACTATACCACCACTGAGGTTATTAATCATCTTACGCCGTTTCCCATCCAAATTGGCAATTCATTTAACTGGATTAAAATCTTCCTAAGACATTTCTTTCTATCAAATCAATCTTTTTCGTGAACTGTTAATCTTGTCTGTGTTCAAAGAGAATTCAGTTAAATCACAAGTTTTGATATGGCAAATGACTAAATATATTTGGACAAAACTCTTAAAAAAATAATTTATTTAATGTTAATTATTAAAGTATAATTTAAGGGGGCTATCTCGTCTGGATAGTCCTTTTTTGTTAAAGGGTTCCCTGAAAAAAATCACCTGTTTGAAAGATGGTTCGTGGCAGGAGATCACAAATATCAGTTGTGAAATGCAGTGTAAACAAGAAGTAAGTGTTTAAATTCCCTGCAGTGCCTCCAGAGGGGAAACGAAACATTACACAGTGTGCACTAATGCATAGACATGCTGAGTCATCTGGGAAAATAGATGAAGTTTAAACCAAGTTAAGACCCCGTCAAACATAGCGATCTCGCTAGCGAGATCGCTGCTGAGTCACAATTTTTGTGACACAACAGCGATCTCACCAGCGAGATCGCTGTGTGTGACAGCGATCAGCGACCGGCCCCCCTGCCGGTATCGCTGATCGCTGCAGGAAAGGCCAGGACTTTTTTTTGGTCGCTGGTCTCCCGCTGGCCAGCACGCATCGCTGCGTGTGACAGGCGAGAGACCAGCGATCAGCTGGTAACTAACGTACACATCGGGTATCCAAGGGACGTGCGTCCCTTAGATACCCGATGTGTACGTTAGTTACCAGCGCGCTGATGCAGGGAGCTGGTAACTAACGTACACATCGGGTATCTAGGGACGCACGTCCCTTAGATAACCGATGTGTACCTTAGTTACCAGCTCCCTGCATCAGCGCACTGGAGCTAACGTACACAGTGACGCCGCACGCTCGGCGTCGCTGTGCTAATCGCTGGTGAAGCTGTCTGTTTGACAGATCACCAGCGATCACATAGCGACTCACCAGTGATCCTGACACATTGATATCGTTGTCAGGATCGCTGGTGAGTCGCTATGTGTGACTCCAGCCTTACTCTCAGCTCTGACTTTGAGGCTCTACTATCTTAGAAGGCCCTTATAGGATAATTGTAAAAATGTGTGCCAGGATGGAGATTTGTTTTGTCTGACCTGACATATTCATTATATCTACAAAAAAAAGGATTGTCCACTACTCAGACAACCCCCTTCTCAATCACTATGCTCCCCCCAGAGAAATAATAACACCTATATTATATTCTCACCTCTAATGCCGTTACAGAGGTGTCGGTATTGGCTTTCCCAGGGATTGCGTGACATTGGTATGTCACACAATCCCAGTGGCCAATCAGTAGTGACTTCACTCCCCCCACCTTCGGAAAAATCACATACATCTGCAGTATGTATGTGATTTATCTGAAGGCAGGGAGAGGGAGGCAGATGCTTATTGGCTATAGCTTATTGTTTTTACACATGATGGGACTGGAGGTGAGTATAGGTGTTATTATTTTACTGGGGGCAAAATAAGAATTGATGAAGGGTTGTTCAAGTTGTAGACAACACCTTTAAGACATTTAGAAAAACAGAGTTTTTTTCACTGTTCACATTGGGTACTTTCCCAATAAAAGTGAATATACAGATGGTCATGCTTGCAAGTTGTTCTCTCCATTACCGTCTACATGAGCAATGGATAGTGTGAAGAAAGTATGTAATTGTAAGGTATAATTGTAAGGTAGACTAATATCAGTAGAACAAATGGTTAAGGCTACATTCATTTATTGTATCTACACAAAGGACATCACATCTCACTGCTCTTATTGCAGGAACATGGGGATCTCATGGGACCATGATAGAGGTGTCATTTATGGCAGCTCCAAAGAGCTGACAGATGGTGTATAACTTCCTTTTGTCTGTATAGAGAGAAAGGAAGGGAGGGCACACAGATATTTGAAATGCCACAGCTTTGCCCATCGTCCACTCACAAACAGCATCTTTTAAAGGGGCCAATCAAGGTCATCCTAAAAATATGATCCTATGGTCTGGACTATAAAAAGCTGGGTGACACAAAGAGATGTGTTCACATGTGAGGGTGGCCTGTTGATTTGCTCCATGATACACTTCTCCTTCGTTCAAGGAAACAAACAATAACTGTAGCCGGAAATGTTTAGGTATTTCTGTTATTTCTCCCTTTTTATTTTATAACTGCTTTGCATATTTGTGTCATTTTATTTTTACCTTTTTATTAATTTATTGTAAGCTCTGTATATTTTTATATTAAAGTGAAAAATATTTAATAAGTTTGACCCTTGTATGCCTAAATGAACCATAAACTTCAGAGAGTGTATGACCTTTTGACTGTCTGACAGTAACATATGTTGGGGACTCATCATGCTGTGTGTTTGATGAGTGGTGTTAGCTAGAGTTGAGCGAAACGGGTCGAAAAATTTCAAAAGTCGCCGACTTTTAGCAAAGTCGGGTTTCATGAAACGAAACCCGACCCTAGGATGAGGTCGGCCACGAGGTCGGCGACTTACGCGCCAAAGTCGCGTTTCAAAAGTTTGTTTTGCGCTCTTTTTCAGCCAATCAGGATCCACGGACACTGTGGGCAACGTGATGACATAGGCAGGGGTCACCACCATCTTTCAGAAGGGCATGCAAGTGATTGGCTTGCTTTGGTGGGCGTCACAGGGGGTATAAAAGGGCGTGCACGCCGACCGCCATCTTACTTCTGCCGATCTCAGTATAGGGAGAGGTTGCTGCTGATTCTGTAGGGAGAGCGTTAGGCAGGGAAGAAGACAAAAAAACTGCTTCTGCTGCTAGCGATTTGGCCTGCACAACACACCAGTCACTGTGTGTGCAGTGCAAGGGGAGGCTATATAGTGGTGTATCAGTGGTGTTGGTTGTTGGGCTGCCTTCTAAGGCTTCCTGACATTCCTGCATTGCTGTTTACCCACTGCTCCGCAAACTGCTTTTTTAAAAGCAATCCCAATTTTTTTTTTTGTCCTGCTGAGAAAAAAAAAAACTGCTTCTGCTGCTAGCGATTTGGCCTGCACAACACACCAGTCACAGTGTGTGCAGTGCAAGGGGAGGCTATATTGTGGTGTATCAGTGGTGTTGGTTGTTGAGCTGCCTTTTAAGGCTTCCTGACAGGCTGGCATTGCTGTTTACCCACTGCTCTGCAAACTGCTTTTTTAAAAGCAATCCAATCTCCCTTATCCTCTAGTCACTTTTGTCACAGCTGTGCCATCGAGCCTGTGACATAGCGCTCAGATATCTGTGGGCCTCACACAATCCAAAAGTGTCCAGTGTCCACAAGTGTCTGCAGAAATTCAAAATCTCCCTTATCCTCTAGTCACTTTGGTCACAGCTGTGCCATCGAGCCTGTCACATAGCGCTCAGATATTCATTGGGCCTCACACAATCCAAAAGTGTCCAGTGTCCACAAGTGTGTGCAGAAATTCAAAATCTCCTTTATCCTCTAGTCCCTTTTGTCACAGCTGTGCCATCGAGCCTGTCACATAGCGCTCAGATATTCATTGGGCCTCACACAATCCAAAAGTGTCCAGTGTCCACAAGTGTCTGCAGAAATTCAAAATCTCCCTTATCCTCTCGTCACTTTTGTCACAGCTGTGCCATCGAGCCTGTCACATAGCGCTCAGATATTCATTGGGCCTCACACAATCCAAAAGTGTCCAGTGTCCACAAGTGTGTGCAGAAATTCAAAATCTCCTTTATCCTCTAGTCACTTTGGTCACAGCTGTGCCATCGAGCCTGTCACATAGCGCTCAGATATTCATTGGGCCTCACACAATCCAAAAGTGTCCAGTGTCCACAAGTGTGTGCAGAAATTCAAAATCTCCTTTATCCTCTAGTCACTTTGGTCACAGCTGTGCCATCGAGCCTGTCACATAGCGCTCAGATATTCATTGGGCCTCACACAATCCAAAAGTGTCCAGTGTCCACAAGTGTCTGCAGAAATTCAAAATCTCCCTTATCCTCTCGTCACTTTTGTCACAGCTGTGCCATCGAGCCTGTGACATAGCGCTCAGATATCAGTGGGCCTCACACAATCCAAAAGTGTCCAGTGTCCACAAGTGTCTGCAGAAATTCAAAATCTCCCTTATCCTCTCGTCACTTGTGTCACAGCTGTGCCATCGAGCCTGTGACATAGCGCTCAGATATCAGTGGGCCTCACACAATCCAAAAGTGTCCAGTGTCCACAAGTGTCTGCAGAAATTCAAAATCTCCCTTATCCTCTTGTCACTTTTGTCACAGCTGTGCCATCGAGCCTGTGACATAGCGCTCAGATATCAGTGGCCCTCACACAATCCAAAAGTGTCCAGTGTCCACAAGTGTCTGCAGAAATTCAAAATCTCCCCTGTCCTATAGACACCTTGTACCTTGTTTTACATTACTATATAGTTTGTTGGATTTTGTCTACATTTCTACCAAAAATGAGGAAGGCTGGTGGAAGAGGCCGTGGAATTGGGCGGGGGTTGGCAGCTGGTAATGATGGTGTTGGTGGTGGATCTGATGGTAGTGGCAAGAGCAAAATAGGACCGAATGCAGGAGGTGTTGAGCCTGCGTCATCGTCTGGCTACATAAGGCCTCGAATGCTTAGTTTTCTAGGAGTTGGCAAACCGCTTTTAAAGCCAGAGCATCAGGAAAAAGTTTTGTCTTACATTGCTGACTCAGCCTCCAGCTCTATCGCCTCCTCTTCTTCAGTTGTAAAAAGTAAAAGCACTGAGTCGTCATTGGAGGCTCATGTTCATGAACCACACCTTTCCTTGTGTCCTTCACCCCAACCAAGATTGAAGGATGACGCAGGCCATACTACTGATTACTCCATGGAGCTGTTTTCACATACCATGCCTGGATTATCAAGTGAAATGGTGAATTACCCAGGCCAAGATGAATCTGACATGGAGTGCACTGATGCACAGCCGCTGATGGATGATTCTGCTGGTACATTCACTCAGAGCACTACATTGTCCTCGCAGTGTACAGAGCCAGATTCTGACCCTGATGAGACTCAGGTGCCCCTTCCCGCACACTATACCACCATACACAGTGACACAGAGGAAGGTGCACATGACATAGAAGAGGAAGTGATGGATGACCCAGTTGTTGACCCAGATTGGCATCCATTGGGGGAAGAGGGTGCTGCTTCCAATAGCTCAGATGAGGAGCATCCACAGCAGACATCGACATCGCAACAGCTGTTATCTGGCAGGCCCGGAGCACTCCAAAGACAGGTTCCAAACATCAAAAGAGTTGCTGGACAGCTTGTCCAGAGGGTCAAAAGATCACAGCGTGCTAGGCCACAAAATGTCTGCCAAAGTAGGAAGAGTGCAGTGTGGCACTTTTTTGTCCAAAATCCTCATGATCAGGCCAAGGTTATCTGTAAGAAGTGCGCAAAGACCTTTAGCCGAGGGAAAAATCTGAAAAATTTGAATACCAGTTGCATGCTTAGACATTTAACCAGCATGCACTTGCAAGCGTGGACACAACACCAAACCTCAAGTGCCACATGTGCAACTGATCACAACGAAGGTAGTCAGCAACGCTACATTGTTTCCCCCACTGTAAGCCCACCGGTTAGCACAGCAGCAAATGTTGAGGTGTCGTTGCAAGGCCACAGCAGTCAGGGAATCCCACTGTTATATCAATGAAAGACTGATTCTAGGCCATCAGAAAGAACACCAACTCCATCACCATCATCAACCCTCTCTCAGTCCGCCCTGTCCACCGCTACTTCCACCATATGCAGCTCTCAAGTCCAGCTCACCCTCCCAGACACTATGAGTAGGTCAAGAAAGTACTCAGTCTCTCATCCACGTACACTGGGTTTGAACGCCCACATTGCCAAACTAATCTCGTTTGAGATGATGCCCTTTCGGTTGGTGGAAAGCACAGCTTTCCGCGAACTCATGGCCTATGCAGTACCACGCTATGACCTACCCAGTCGCCACTTCTTCTCTCGCAAAGCCATCCCAGCCCTCCACCATCATGTGAAAGACCGCATTGTCCATGCACTCAAGCAGTCAGTGAGCGGAAAGGTGCACCTCACAACTGATGCATGGTCCAGTCACCATGGCCAGGGCCGTTATGTGTCCATCACTGCGCACTGGGTTAATGTGGTGGATGCAGGGTCCACAGGGGACAGCGGTGGTGGGACAGTGCTGCCTAGCCCACGGTATAGGAAACAGTTGGCTGTAGGCGTTCGACCCTCCTCCTCCTCCAGAAGCGAAAGCTCGTCCACAGAGCGCAGTCGTACGAGCACTCCATCTGCAGCTGCCACTGTTGCACACAATGTGTCCCCCTAACGAGCAGCTAGTGGAAAGCGTCAGCAGTCTGTGTTGCAGATGATGTGTTTGGGCAACAGACACACCGCCGAGGTGCTGGCCGAGTACTTGAAGCGACAAACTGAGTTATGGCTGGGCAGTGTACATCTTGAGGCAGGCAAGGTAGTTAGTGATAACGGCCGTAATTTTGTGGCAGCCATAGCCCTTTCAAAACTCAGCCATATACCTTGCTTGGCTTACACCTTGAACCTGGTGGTGCAGTGCTTCCTCAAAAATTATCCGGAGTTAACAGCCCTGCTCCAGAAGGTGCGAAGACTGTGCGCGCACATCCGCCGGTCACCTGTACACTCCGTTCGTATGCAGAAGCTGCAGCGATTGCTCCACCTTCCCAACCACCGCCTCTTTATCGACATTGCAACAAGGTGGAACTCCACCCTGCACATGGTGGAGCGGCTGTGCGAGCAGAGGCAGGCCATAATGCATTTGTGGGAGGATACACGGCCAGGCACTTTGAGAGCAGACATGGAGTTGACAGGTGTACAGTGGTCGAAGCTGAAAGACCTCTGTAAAGTCCTTCAGTGTTTTGAGGAATGCACACGGCTGGTAAGCGCAGACGACCCCATCCTAAGCATGAGCATCCCACTTATACGTCTGCTCATGCAAACTTTGACGCACCTTAAGGAGCAGGCGTCTGCAGCCAATGTTGATGAGGAGGAAGAGGAGGAGGGAATCCTTGATGACATTCAGCCATTGTCTGCTCAGGGACCTCTCCTGGACGAGGTGGAGGAAGAAGAGGAGGAGGATGATGAGGATGATTACTTAGGGGAGGAGGATGCATCTCGTGGGGCAAGTGAAAACGTTGGCGTGGCAAGGTCTGGTACAGGGTTTGTGCGTGACTGGAGGGATGTAGATTTGCCAGAAAGTGCTCCTCCAACCAGCACTCGCAGTGCATCATTGACACCGGGAACATTGGCCCACATGTCAGATTATGCCTTGCAGATCCTAAAAAGGGACCCACGCATTGCCAAAATGATGAACGATGACGACTACTGGTTGGCCAGCATCCTGGATCCACGCTATAAAGGCAAATTACAAAACATCATGCCACAGGAGAACCTTGACCTAATATTGGCTAATAAACAAGCAACTCTGGTAAATCGGTTGCTTGAGGCATTCCCAGCACACAGCAGCGGTGATGGTTCTCACACGAGCCGTACGGGCCGGGGGCAGCTTGGCAGAGGTGTTCGTGGTGCACACAGCAGAAGTGGCGTTGGAGACAGGGGTTTCATGACAATGTTGTGGACTGATTTTTCAAATACCGCTCACACAACTGGTAATACTGCATCGATGGAAAGTGACAGGAGACAGCAGTTGTCAACTATGGTTACAAACTACTTTTCCTCCCATATCGATGTTCTCCCACACAGGTCATTCCCCTTTGACTATTGGGCCGCTAAACTGGACACCTGGCCTGAATTGGCACAATATGCCTTACAGGAGCTCGCTTGTCCAGCTGCAAGTGTGCTATCGGAAAGAGTCTTCAGTGCAGCTGGATCAATCATGACAGAAAAAAGGACCCGTCTGTCAACCCAAAATGTGGATGATCTAACCTTCATTAAAATGAACCATGCATGGGTTTCCAAGAATTTTGTCCCACCTTCCCCTGATGACACATAGGGTGACAGAAAAATGGCTTGCTTTGGTCCACCTCTTCCTGGGACTTAACCTATTTTGCCTTTTGCATCAGCTGAATGTCCAACATCAACATATGCCACTTTCTAAAACTCCCTAACTGTGCTGCCTCCCCCCTCCCATGGCCGGGGTCACCACCTAGCGCACGACACCGTGCGAGTGCCGTTGCACTGGACAGGTGGGTAGGCTGACTCTTGGGTGCGGGCAATGGCACAGGGTCCCTCATAGTGCAATCAAGTGTCTCTGACGGTGGTGGTGCACACCCGCCGTCAGACACACCGCCGTACTATGAGGGGCCCAGTGCCAGTACCGACGCCCACGAGTGGGCCCCCCTTGCTTGGGCAGGGCCCCAGCATTTGCAATCTTTACCTCTCCCTGCTCCTCCGCTGTGTAATCTGGGCCGTCAAATCCATACTGTGCCTGACACCGTCTGAGCCTGCCTCCTGATGTACAGACATATATTTTGAATGTGTACGCTATCCATACATGTTATCCGGGGATACGGTACCCTTTCTAACCTTTGTGCAATCACGTGCAATCCATACTGGGCCTAACACCGTCTGAGCCTGCCTCCTGATGTATAGACATATATTTTGAATGTGTACGCTATCCATACATGTTATCCGGGGATACGGTACCCTTTCTAACCTTTGTGCAATCACGTGCAATCCATACTGGGCCTAACACCGTCTGAGCCTGCTGTCATGTCGGACACTGTTCACACCAGGGTGTCCGGCAGACAGCGGTAATACCCTGTTGGGTATTCTGTTCCAGTCGGGATAGGGTTAACCAGTTTGTCATGCTGGCTGAGGGCTGGGCCACGCCCTTGGTCTTTAAATAGTTCGTCCTAACTATGGGCGTCGCCGACTATAGCTTTAGCCTAGTGCTAGCAATACCGGTCAGCAGTGGTGGTGTTGGAGCGTCTGATATCTGGTGCAGTATATCCCTCAGTGGTTCTTTCTCCAATCTGTTATATATATATATTTGGTTGCCCTTGCACATTATTGTATTCCCTTGTGTATTATCTGTGTGGTGTTTCTTTTACCCCTGTCCATACGTATTTGTGGGGTCTGGTGTCTGGTCCCCTCACTGGGTGGAGGGTGGTGGGTTCAGCTTAGGGCTGGACAGGAGACAGGGACAGGGTGGAGGCTCAGGCAGGCACACCTTCAGTGTAAACCCTGGGTAGAGGGACAGACAGGGTTCCCCTAGTCTGAGGGACATCGCAGGGGTCCCGGGGGTTTTGCCTAAAGTAACCTAGGCATACCATGACATTATAGTCGGCCCAAATAATAAAGTGAAAGAAGAAAAAAAAAAAAAAAGGTATAGATAGGGAATATAGGGGTTACTTACTATGGATCCTATACTTTCCCTAACCAAGCAGCTGGAGGCTCTATCCATACAGGTCACTGAACTCAGGGGGGCGATCCAGCAACAAGGCCTGTCAATGCCTGCAGTACCTGCTGAGGCTGCAGCCCGGGCAGCTGAGCCCAAGTTTCCCCTTCCTGAACGATTTGCTGGTGATCGTGGTAAGTTCACGGTGTTTCGTGAATCATGCAAATTGTATTTCCGTATGCGTCCACATTCCTCAGGTAATGAGGCTCAACGCGTGGGCTTGGTGATTTCTTTGCTGAGTGGTGACCCACAGGCCTGGGCCTTTTCACTCCCTTCAGACTCACCGGCATTTGAATCTGTAGATTTTTTTTTCTCTGCTCTGGGTTTGATCTATGACGATCCGGATAGATTAAACTTAGCAGAGTCTAAGATACGCTCACTGCTACAGGGTGATCGACCAGCTGAGGATTACTGCACGGAATTCCGGCGCTGGGCGGTGGACACGCAGTGGAATGACCCTGCGCTTAGAAGTCAATTTTTGCATGGGGTTTCTGGAAGGGTTAAACAGACTCTCCTAATGTACGAGACTCCCGCCTCTCTGGAGGCTGCGATGGCACTTGTAGTACGCATAGACCGACGTCTCCGTCAGGGGGCGCTGGTTTCGTTGCCTCCGGGAGGTGGGGGAGTGGTCGGTGAGGTTGCCGCGGGTGAATCTGTGGAACCCATGCAGATCGCTGGTATAGCACAGTCACCGAGTAACAAGCCTAAACGTCCTTGGCACAGAAGGCAGGGGCTCTGTTTTTTTTGTGGCAAAGGAGGACATTTTATTAACGCTTGCCCCCTGGTACCTAAGAAGGGCGCGCCGGCGGAAAACTGATAGGCTCAGAGGGTTTGGAGGAGTCTAGTCTGAGCCTTTGTGTATCCTCCGTCATGGTTTCCCAGTGTATGCTCCCTGCTAGGGTGGTACTTGGGGGGCAAATGCTCTCTATTACAGTATTTATTGATAGTGGCTCAGCTGCCAATCTCATTGATGAGAGGTTCGTGCATACAGCGGGATTTCCGGTGGAGAAATTGCCGAACCCCATCCGGGTGGTTACTATCAATGCTTCCCCGTTGTCTCAAGGGGAGATCACAGAGTGTGTGTTGGATATACAACTCCACATCGGAGTATTACACTCAGAGCGGGTAACTTGTAAGGTGCTTAGTAACTTACCGGCTCAGATGGTTCTGGGCTTTCCATGGTTGTCAATGCATAATCCAGTTATTGATTGGAAGACCTAGGACATAATTCAGTGGAGCAGGGAGTGTCAGGAGAGGTGCCTGGCTACATGTATTTCCGCTTTGACCCCCAGTATCCCGGAGCCGTTGCTGGATTATGCGGATGTATTTTCTGAGAAGGGTTGTTCGGAACTACCACCGCATCGCCCCTATGACTGTGCTATTAGGTTGAAACCAGGGGCCAAGTTACCTAAAGCTAGAATGTTTAATATCTCAGGTCCCGAGAGGCTAGCTCTCAAGGAATACATTGCGGATAGCCTGAGCAAGGGTCATATTAGACCTTCCTCTTCTCCTCTGGCTGCTGGCTTCTTCTTTGTTAAAAAGAAGGATGGCGGTTTACGCCCGTGTCTGGATTTCAGAGAACTCAACCAGATTACGGTCCGTGATCCTTACCCTATGCCACTTATACCCGATTTATTCAACCAAGTGGTTGGTGCCAGGTGGTTCTCCAAACTGGACCTCAGGGGGGCGTACAATCTTATAAGAGTCCGTCAGGGGGATGAGTGGAAGACAGCGTTCAATACCCCTGAGGGTCACTTTGAGAGTTTGGTAATGCCGTTTGGGTTGACTATGGCACCGGCGGTCTTTCAACACTTCATTAATGATGTCTTCTCTCAGTTGTTGGGGAGGTTCGTTATAATTTATCTTGACGACATCCTCATTTTCTCTCGCGACCATGATACACATATAGAGCATGTTAGACAGGTTCTGCAGTTGCTCAGAGAGAACAGGCTCTATGTCAAGCTTGAAAAATGTGTGTTTTTCGTACAGGAGCTACCGTTCTTGGGTTATATAATCTCCGCCTCAGGTTTTAAGATGGACACCGCAAAGGTGCAGGCGGTACTACATTGGGATCGGCCTGATAATCTTAAGGCGCTTCAGCGATTTCTTGGCTTCTCCAATTACTATAGGAAATTTATTAAGAACTTCTCTATGATTGCCAAACCACTGACTGACGTGACTAAGAAGGGTACCGACTTTTCTGACTGGTCTGAGCCTGCGGTACAGGCGTTTGAATTCCTCAAGAATAGTTTTGCCTCAGCGCCCATTCTGGTGCAACCCGATGTCTCCTTACCGTTTGTCGTGGAGGTGGATGCGTCGGAGGTTGGAGTGGGGGCTGTACTGTCTCAGGGCCCTTCTTGGACCAAGTTGCATCCGTGTGCCTTCTTCTCCAAGAAGCTGTTGCCTGCGGAGCGTAATTATGATATTGGCAACAGGGAACTATTGGCCATCAAATTGGCATTTGAGGAGTGGCGACACTTCTTGGAGGGGGCTGTTCATCAGATTACTGTGATAACCGACCATAAGAATTTGCTTTATTTAGAATCTGCTAAGCGCCTGTCCTCCAGACAGGCTCACTGGGCATTATTCTTCACCCGGTTCAACTTCATTGTTACCTATCGACCTGGGTCGAAGAATGTTAAGGCAGACGCTTTATCCAGGTGTTTTCCTGGTGGAGAGTTATGTGAAGAGCCGGTGCCTATTCTCCAAAAGGGTGTGGTGGTATCTGCCATCACGACAGAGATTGAGGCAGAGATTGCGGAGGCTCAGGAGGTGGTACCGCCGGGGTTGCCTGCTAATAAATCTTTTGTGCCGCTACATCTACGCTCTAGAGTGTTGGGCGAACATCACGACACGGTACTGGCAGGTCATCCAGGGGTTAAGAGCACTCTGGAACTGGTATCGCGTCGTTTTTGGTGGCCTAAAATCCGGCAGGATGTGGCCTCATATGTGGCTGCCTGTACCACGTGCGCACGGGCCAAGACTCCTCGTTCCAGTCCCGCTGGTAGCTTGCAGCCTCTCGGGGTGCCCAGTAAGCCATGGACTGAGATTTCCATGGATTTTATTACTGACTTGCCCGCCTCGGCAGGGAACTCGGTCATTTTGGTAATTGTTGATAGGTTCTCCAAAATGTCACATTTCGTTGCTTTACCGTCTTTGCCCAATGCTAAGACTCTTGCTCAGATATTTATTCGCGAGGTGGTCAGACTTCATGGTGTCCCATCTGACATTGTGTCTGATCGAGGTACGCAGTTTGTGGCAAAGTTTTGGAGAGCTTTTTGTTCTCGCCTTGGAATCAAATTATCTCATTCATCGGCTTTCCACCCTCAGTCGAATGGACAGACTGAGCGGATGAACCAAAACCTGGAGCAATACTTGCGCTGCTTTATTTCCGACAATCAGGAAGAGTGGTCAGCGTTTCTTCCTCTGGCAGAATTCGCAATAAACAACCATTGCCAGGAATCGTCTGGGGAATCTCCTTTTTTTTGTGTGTATGGTCAACATCCTCAATTTTGCACCTTGCGTCAGGGGTGCTCAGTTGGCGTCCCTGAGGAGGACCAGTTGGGAGCTCAAATGTCGTCTGTTTGGAGGAGAGTCAAGCAGCGCTTGTTGAAGGTGGGTTCCAGGTACAAACGGGTGGCTGACTGCAGACGTGTGCCAGGTCCGGACCTGTGTGTGGGTGATTGGGTGTGGTTATCTACTAGGAACATTAAGCTCAAGATACCGTCACTTAAGTTGGGTCCCAGGTTCATTGGCCCATTTAGAATCTCCGCAGTGATCAACCCCGTGGCATTTCGTTTGGAGTTGCCGGCTGTGTATAAGATTCATAATGTATTTCACAAAGCATTGCTAAAGAAGGTCGTGGGTTTGGTGGATGGTTCCCCCGGGCCACCACCTCCCGTCTTGGTGGATGGCGCGTTGGAATTTGAGGTGTCCAAAGTGGTGGACTCTAGGGTTGTGCGTCGCACTCTACAGTACCTGGTCCACTGGCGTGGCTATGGTCCTGAGGAGAGGACATGGGTGCCGGCCTCTGACATTCATGCTGATCGATTGGTTACTATGTTCCATCGTCGCCATCCGGACAAGCCAGGTCCTCGACATGGTGAGGTTCCGGAGGTCCCTCGTAGAAGGCGGGGTACTGTCATGTCGGACACTGTTCACACCAGGGTGTCCGGCAGACAGCGGTAATACCCTGTTGGGTATTCTGTTCCAGTCGGGATAGGGTTAACCAGGTTGTCATGCTGGCTGAGGGCTGGGCCACGCCCTTGGTCTTTAAATAGTTCGTCCTGACTATGGGCGTCGCCGACTATAGCTTTAGCCTAGTGCTAGCAATACCGGTCAGCAGTGGTGGTGTTGGAGCGTCTGATATCTGGTGCAGTATATCCCTCAGTGGTTCTTTCTCCAATCTGTTATATATATATTTGGTTGCCCTTGCACATTATTGTATTCCCTTGTGTATTATCTGTGTGGTGTTTCTTTTACCCCTGTCCATACGTATTTGTGGGGTCTGGTGTCTGGTCCCCTCACTGGGTGGAGGGTGGTGGGTTCAGCTTAGGGCTGGACAGGAGACAGGGACAGGGTGGAGGCTCAGGCAGGCACACCTTCAGTGTAAACCCTGGGTAGAGGGACAGACAGGGTTCCCCTAGTCTGAGGGACATCGCAGGGGTCCCGGGGGTTTTGCCTAAAGTAACCTAGGCATACCATGACACCTGCCTCCTGATGTACAGACATATATTTTGAATGTGTACGCTATCCATACATGTTATCCGGGGATACGGTACCCTTTCTAACCTTTGTGCAATCACGTGCAATCCATACTGGGCGTGAGAACGGCTGGCGAGCTGTTAAGCAAGCTACAGCACCTGTGGTTTGCACACGTAAGTTTTTCATTTTTTCAGGAATGACGGTTAGGCCTAATTCCGGAACTGCGGTTGACCTGCACTTACTGGGAAATCATTGTTCGCGGGTAATAATTGTCATCAGTGATCCCCATCACTAATGTTGTTCAGCGGGTTATCTGCACCTGTAAGCGACAAACGCTGGCCTTTTCAGTGTAGCGCACATGCAGCCACGGACATGTAAGGGCATGACACACCAGTTATTGGCCAATCTCATGTGCCAGAGCCTCACGTGTCCCTCTAGTAAGCCGGACTCGGACCACGGGGCATGACGGAGTCTCGTTCGTTAACGGAATTAAGCTTGCAATGTGTGCATCTGTTCTGTAGCTGGCATGGTTGAGGTTTCCCAGGTGGAGTCGAATTTAACCGTAGGCTCCACTCCTGGTGGTGCCCTTCTGAACATTCCTTTAAGGTTCAGCTTTGCAACCATACTGCCCACGTAAAACAAACACTTTGCCTTCATGAACGCTGTTTGGAGGGTCATGACTCGTGGGAATAACGCCGCCCAATCAGTTAACCTGCTAGAGAGATCGTTCGTTGCTCCCAAGCATGACATCACACTCCCTAGGAAGAAGGTAATGCCACTGTGGCGACCGTACTCCTGGGGGCGACACAAGTGCACTGATGCCCAGCCACTGCTCGATTAATCTGCTGGTACATTGACCCAGACCACTACATTCCCCTCGCACGCTACACGGCCTGAATCTGACCCTGATGAAACTCAGGTTACCCTTCCCATATACAGTTCCATCTTACACGGTGACAAAGAGGAAGCTGCAGATGAAAGTGCAGGTTCGGCCCACCCGCCATCAGACACACCACCGTACTATCAGGGGCCCTGTGCCAGTGCCGTCGCCAACGAGTGGGCCCCCCCCTGCTTGCTCCGGATCACAGCACTTGCAAAGTTGAAATACTGTGCAGTGAGATGGAAGATGGGGACGACGAGGAGTCCAGACAAGTACAGGGATTCCCTAGCGAGGAGACTTATTTGATTGTTTTCAATGTTGGGACAGCAATTTTTGGGGAGCACTATACTCTGGAGAATGATAGATGGTGCCCACCAAACACTGGAACATTCCAAAGGTGGACATCAGACACTGGAACTTGTATTATGAAGTTAATTAAGGTTGACAAGCTTAAGTAAGAAGAATTGATGCTTTTGGCATTCAAATGGGCACTGTAGGTGTGTTTCCTGTCCTCCTCTCACTGCCGACTTTTATTCCCCATTGACTTACATTGGGTTTCGTGTTTCGGGACGACCCCGACTTTTCCCTATAATCGGACGATCTTGCTCGACCCGACTTTTGGAAAAGTCGGGTTTCACGAAACGAAACGCGACCCTAAAAAACCAAAAGTCGCTCAACTCTAGTGTTAGCATGTTAAGAAATTGGTGAGTGCTGAATGTGTCGGGGTGTGATTTATACTCACTTCATAGCTGAAAACAGAGAAAGGAGCTGGATAGATTGAGAGGAGATAAATTAACCCATGCATGCGCACTCCAAATCGCATGCTCAGAAGTGTGTGCATGACAGATAACCTTTCCCACTGTTTTTCTGATTAGTGTTAGTCTTAAAATTTTTAACTGCCCCTTGAATTTGATATATGCTGGAAAAAATGGAAGATAGAAAACTACTTTACTTAACTCTTTTACAACCTTTGCATGGACTAACACACATGTTAAGCCCTGCTCTATTCTAATACATATAGATAACAGAGTATTCTTCTTGGTTTGAAAAAAATAGTCGCCAGGGTAATTAAGATATAATCTGGTTTCTTCACATCAGATATTTGTGTTACATGTTTAAAATTAAATTGATATTTTTTTTTTAGCACATCATGATGTTTACTAAGAAAAAACCCTAACTATTTTCACCACTTGCGATTTTTAGCAGCATGATTGTCATCACAGACAGGATTACAATGATCCGTATCACCTCTATAGACAGCTGATGGCACAAGCACCAGATCTGCCATTCACAACAGGTGACTCAGCTCCTCCTGCTCAAGGTTCTCTACATAATGATGCGTTAGGTGCTTCAATACAAAAGACAGGGTTTGAATTAGTATATTGTTGTTAATGCACGTGTTACTTTCTCCAAAAGAACATGAAGGCTAAAGGTCCCATCTCACATAGCGAGATCGCTAATGCGTTACCGATTTTGTGATGCAACAGCAATCTCACCAACGATCTCGCTACATGTGACACCCAGCAGCGACCGGCCCCCCTGCTGGATATCGCTGATTGTCCTGGGCCATTTTCTTGTTGTCAGCGTCCCGTTGGCCAGCGCGCATGGCTATGTTTGATCGCTGTATCGTTGCTGCGTCGCTGAAGAGATCTGCCTGTTTGGAAGCTTACTAGCGATCATTTAGCGACTCACCAGCGATCCCTACCAGGTCGTATAGTTGTCGTGCTCGCTGGCGCGTCGCTAAGTGAAACGGGACCCTGAGTAAAGAATCTCCCCAGTGACCAAAGTAAAAATTGCAAGATTTCTAATTTTTGTTTTTAATAAAGATTATGATGTGCAAAAAAAAAGTCAATTTTTAATGCATACCGTATTTAACACAAAACCCTAATTTAAGCAACAGGTCTTTTCCTGATGATACATTCCTTTACTTGCTAGTATCACCAATATATTACTAGAGAAGATAGACAGCACTCCAAAATAGAAATGTGTTCTCTTTTTTCACTGATTATTGTTATGCTATGTGAAGAATTAAAGATTGTAAAGAGGTACTGAAAATGAGAATATTAAAGTTTCAATGAAGAAAGTGATGATATAGGTAAGAAAATCAGGCATGAGAGGAAGATGTCAGTGATGGGATAAGAATATTAGGGTTATGATGAGGGATTAATGACTGGGATTAAGAAGTCAGAGTTGTTATGAAGAACTGTGGGGAACGATTTCACCCCGCAGTGTGTCTTAGGACCCAGTGATTGACAGCTCAGTTGTCCAGTCTGGTGCACGGGCGTGTTGAGTTGTCTGTGTTTTTATTAGCAGCTCAGTCGTCCAATCTGAGACTGGAAGGTGCTGAGCTCTCACCAGATGCTTCCTGTTCCATTGATTAATCAGCTATTTAACTGGGCAGGTTTTCCCAGATTGCTGCCGTAGCTTCAGCTCTGTGTTGGTCTGTTTTCCCTGTGTTTATTTAATGCCTTGCTTGTTGATCTTTCGCTGCCTGACCTTGGACCTCGTTCTGGGTTTGTGACTAGTAATGTAGTTGTAATTAGTAAGTAAGAAATAAGGTGGATGTGAGACTAGGAATTGAGGATTTCAATGAGAAAGTGAGCCCTTATGAGACATATGAGTTATGACTAGAAAGCTAGGTGGTTTGTGTAGATAAGGGTGTAAAAAAGGAGAGTTGAAATTAGGATGTACGGGTTGTAAGTTGAAGTAAATCATGAGCAATTAAAGCGAACTTGTCAGCAGGATTTCGCTAAGTAAACTACAAATAGTCTGTTTCTATAGGTACTGTCACACTTAGAGATGTACCAGCGATTCCGACCAGCGATATGACGCGGTCAGGATTGCTGGTACATCGCTAAGTGGTCGCTAGTGAGCTGCCACACAGGCAGATCTCACCAGCGACATAGCAGGTGTCGGGGGTCGCTACTTACCTGTCAGACGAGGCAAACCTGACATCCTCCCGCCCGCGTCCACGCATCGCTCGTCTCTCCACAGGAAGCGCCGCAGGAAGCTGACGACGAGAAACGGTCCAGGATGTTCTCGCACGATCAGCGATAACCAGCTGGGAAGCGGTCGGAGGTAAGTATTACACATAGCGATATCGCTATAACGTCACAAAAACCAGTGACGTTATAGCGATATTGCTAGTGATATCGCTTAGTGTGACAGGCCCTTATCTCTCTCTCTGTCTTAATGATGAGGAACATGTTTGTGCTTCGGGGCAGCCTGTGGGCAGGTCTCTTCTTGGTTTTCTTGGCCTAGTGCACCAAGATAAGACCCCCCCACAGTCCCACCCCGAAGCACAAGCATATCATTAACTGAAAACTTCTAACACTGATTACATAAGAATAACAAGATGGATTTTTTTCACCCCACGTATCATTCTAAGGCCTGTTTCACATTTCCGTATTTTGACGGCCGGCTAAATCCGCCAGAGCCGTTAAAAACGGATCCGTCGCTGTTGTGTGACAAACGTATGTCACCGGATCCATGTATTGGACGGATCCGTTGGAGTTGCTTGCGGGGGAAATTTAAAGTAAACGCGGTCTGGGGAGAGAGGGGGAGAGAGAGAGAGGGAGAATTTTTTTTTGCAGCCACCAAAACGGGATTTGGGGTTAAATTTCCGGCAAGGAAATTCTTCTGGGCATGCTCAGTGTAAAAATGCGGATCCGTTGCCAGATTCTGTCAAAAAACGGTTGGCAACGGATCCACCGCCCATAGGCGACCATTATAATGAATGGCGGATAGCGGCGGATCTGTTGCTATCCGCTATTTTGACACAGCCAAAAAATGTTTCATTGTCCGTCCACTGAAGTCAGCGGACACCAAAGTTTTGGCGGATCCGTCAAAAAACGGATCCAACTGATGACCATCTGTCAAAATCCGCCGCTAATGCAAGTCAATGGGAAAAAAAAGGGATCCACCCAAAAAAATGGCAGATCCATTTTTTTTTGCAAAGCAGCAGATTTTGACTGAAGGCAAGAAACGGAAATGTGAAACAGGCCTAATCAGTGAAAAGTTGTTAATGGCTAATAAATTGCTCAGTAGCACAGATGAACCATCAGAGCACGCTAACCTACATGAGTTGATAATTTTACATAGTTATCTAATCTATTCTAGAGCTTTTGTTAAAGTAGTTTTTGAAACGTCAGAATATAATGCTCGGCATTTGCTTACAACTTGCAGGACATATTGCTTTTGTTCTTCATCTTTTGTCAGAAGGTCGTTAAAGTCGGTTACTTCCTACCTCTTTTAATTTTTCTTTCCTAACTTTTGGATTTACAACCCTAGCGTGCTCTGATGGTTCATCTGTGCTACTGAGCAATTTATTAGCCATTAACAACTTTTCATTGTCTGTAATGGTGGGATCAAAAAACGATAATCCCACCAACTCTGCATTCAAATACCACAAATGGTTCGAAAATTTGGTCAGGGCTATTTCTGCAATGTTGTTGTCACATTCTTTATAGTCTAACAGACTATGCAAAATACCTAAATCTTAAAATACCTCAATTTGGATTTTTTCAAACTTTGAGCGACGAGCGGCACGGGTTAACGTCATTTGATCGAGCTCAAATTTTGGCTATCTCAATATCTGGAAAGGGGAATCGTTTTGTGGGGTCCAGACGGACAAAATTCCGACATTGATTTTTTGCGGTCACCCTAATGGGAATACGTTAGGGTTGTAAATAGGAAGTGTAAACATAAAATTAGGAGGCAAGGGGTCATAATGAGAAAGAAAGTCATGTAAGAAGGAAGTGAGAGAATAACTGTGGAAATTAAGGTTGGTAGGAAATCTGCTTCTCCAGTAGTGTGCCTTTTAGTGTATTTGGGGATAATGTTGAAGAAAATTGTGTAGCTATGGGGCTATGGGCATTCACACGTGGTCAAAATTGTTGGTACCCCTCATTTAATGACAGAGAAAAACCCACAATGGTAACAGAAATAAATTTGAATCTGACAAAAGTAATAATAAATAAAAAATCTATGAAAATGAACAAATGAAAGTCAGACATTGCTTTTCAACCATGCTTTAACAGAATAAAAAAAAAATAAAACTCATGAAATAGGCCTGGACAGAAATGATGATACCCCTGAAAATATTGTGACAAAAAGGACATGTTAATTCAAAGTGTGTCCACTAATTAGCATCACAGGTGTTTACAATCTTGCAATCAGTGAGTGGGCCTGTAAGGAGGGCTACAGATACTCACTGTGCTGTTTGGTGACATGGTGTGTATCACACTCAACATGGACCAGAGGAAGCGAAGAAAAGAGTTGCCTCAGGAGATTAGAAAGAAAATTATAGACAAACATGTTAAAGGTAAAAGTTATAAGACCATCTCAAAGCAGCTTGATGCTCCTGTGACTACAGATGCACATATAAATCAGAAATTTAAGATCCATAGGACTGTAGCCAACCTCCCTGGACGTGGCCGCAGGAGGAAAATTGATGACAAATCAAAGAGACTGATAATTTGAATGGTAATAAAAGAGCCCAGAAATGATTCTAAACATATTAAAGGTTAACTTTGAGGTCAAGAAACATCAGTGTCAGATTGCACCATCTGTTGCTGTATGAGCCAAAGTGGACTTCATGGGAGACGACCAAGGAGGACACCATTGTGGAAAAAAAATTATAAAAAAGCGAGACTGGAATTTGCCAAACTATATGTTGACAAGCAACAAAGCTTCTGTGAGAATGTCCTATGGACAGATGAGACAAAAATGGAACTTTTTTTTGTTATGTTCTGGGGCTGCTTTGCTGCATTTGGCACAGGGTGTCTAGAAGAATGGCTAAGAGGAAAACATTGGTCTATTCTGAAGTAGCCTTCTATGAGCCCTGACCTAAATCCTATTCAGCATCTTTGGAAAGATCTAAAACATGCCGTCTGGAAAAGGCAACCTTCAACACACGAGACAACTGGTGCAGTTTGCTCTTGAGGAGTGGGCAATAATACCTGTCGAGAGGTGCAGAAGCTTCATCGACAGTTACAGGAATCATTTGATTGCAGTGATTGCCTCAAAAGGTTGTGCAACAAAATATTAAGTTATGGGTACCATAATTTCTGACCAGGCCTATTTCAATTTATTTATTTGTTTTCAAGCTGATGGCTAAAATTATGAGTTATCAAATGAATGAAATTACTTGTTATGTACTTTGTTATGTAACAATGTATATAATCCATTGCTACAATGTAATTTATTTTTGTAGTCTTCTATACATGTACCGGTAGCGGAACAATTTATATTTGGGATGTGCCAAGACTATATAATTTTGTCTCGTGATAAAATGCATAGGTAGTAGTGTGGCGCCCCTGAGGGTCCAGTTGCCATAGAGGTACTGCACCTCATCCAGAGGTGTGGTATCCCACCCTCAGGCAAGGAGGAAGCACCACCAAGGACTGCAACACTCGCACCCAATACACACCAATTCAGTCAGGGCATCTGGGTGTACCCTTAGGAAGGAAGGCCTCATCCCTGTTTGGTGAGTAAGGGGTGTTGGAAGGTGAGTGGGAAAGGTAGAGAAGGGGCGGAGCTTGGTTAGTGGTGTGAGAGATGACATCCAATCAGTGACAGTTAGTGGGCGGAGTTAGTCCTGAGTTATAAAGGTTGTTCTGGAAAGATCCAGTCAGTCAGGGACGGACCAGCGAGATAGCAGCACTGAGAGTAAGGGTCAGAGAGAAACATCTAAAAGGAAAAACGCTCCTAGGAGAATAGAAGGGGTCCTAGGGGCACGGGTAGTTCAATAAGCCACCCGTGGGGCCCGTATCCAGACGTGGAAGGACCAGGCCACAGTGGGGGAGCCTGCCCCTAAGCCTAGTGGAGACTGTCAAACAAGGCTCAGCCAGCAAGCCGGAGGCTGAGGTAATTTCAGATGCCTCAGCCGCAGCCACAATCATTTCCCTGAAAAGGCAGGTAAGATAGGAGCAAGGGGACTTTGAGAACGTCGCATGACAGGGTCTGCGGCTGCCCGCTCGGGGACACTGTTTGTGAAGGCGCAGGGCAGGAGGGAAAGGAGAGATCAGCGAAGAGACACGGGCTAGAAAGGTGAACATCAAGGGGAGTCCCAAAAAGTTGTTCCCAAATTGCCTGAGAGTTCGCTGGACCCCTCCCCCGGAGGACACAGTGCCAAGTGGGCTACCGTATGCAGGAATTGTGAGTAAAAACACTGAAACTGCTCCCCACTGTGTCCTTCGTGTCATTTGCGTCTCGCCTGCCTTACACCGCATTCACCATCACTGGCTCACCTGTTACCACCTTAACTGCTCTGGGACACAGCTATGCCTGTGGAGAGCTTCAACATCGCTGCTGCCCTAACACCGTCCCAGAGGATCTGCATTGCAGTGTTGGCTATCATTGCCGAATACCATGGGTGGCGTCACAATTCCCTTTTCCCTACCATGTTTCCTATCATCTTCCCCCCATTAAGCATCCATCTTTACTGGACGCCCAGGGCCACGGACCGGGTCACTGCCACGGTGACACATCCCCTTTAACCCCTTCATGACCCAACCTATTTTGACCTTAATGACCTGGCCATTTTTTGCAATTGTGACCGGTGTCCCTTTGTGAGGTAATAACTCAGGACCACTTCAACAGTTCCTAGCGATTCTGAGATTGTTTTTTCGTCACATATTGGGCTTCATGTTAGTGGTAAATTTAGGTCGATAATTATTGCGTTTATTTGTGAAAAAAATCAGAAATTTGGTAAAAATTTAGAAAATTTTGCAATTTTCACATTTTGAATTTTTATTCTGTTAAACCAGAGAGTTATGTGACCCAAAGTGGTTACTAAATAACATTTCCCACATGTCTACTTTACATCAGCACAATTTTGGAAACAAATTTTTTTTTGTTAGGAAGTTATAAGGGTTAAAAGTTGACCAGCGATTTCTCATTTTTACAACAAAATTTACAAAACCATTTTTTTTTAGGGACCACCTCACATTTGAAGTCACTTTGAGGGGTCTATATAGCAGAAAATACCCAAAAGTGACACGATTCTAAAAACTGCACCCCTCAAGCTACTCAAAACTACATTCTAGAAGATTATTAACCCTTCAGGTGTTTCGCAGGAACTAAAGCAACATGGAAAGAAAAAATAGACATTTTAATTTTTACAACAAAAATTTTCTTTCAGCATCAATTTTTTCATTTTCACATGGGCAACAGGATAAAATGGATCCTAAAATTTGTTGAGCAATTTCTCCTGAGTGCACAGATACCACATATGACGTCATAAACCACTGTTTGGGCGCATGGCAGGGTCCGTAAGTGGAGGAGCGCTATTTGACTTTTTGAATGGAAAATTAGCTCCAATCGTTATCGGAGACCATGTCGCGTTTGGAGAGCCCCTGTGTGCCTAAACAGTGAAAACCCCCCCAGAAGTTACCCCATTTTGGAAACTAGACCCTTTATGGATCTTATCTAGATGTGTAGTGAGCACTTTGAACCTCCAGGTGCTTCACAGAAGTTTATAACGCAGAGCAGTGAAAATAAAAAATCATTTTTTTCCCTCAAAAATTATTTTGTAGCACGCTATTTTTTATTTTCACAAGGCTAACAGGAGAAATTGGACCACAAAAGTTGTTGTGCAATGTGTTCTAAGTACACCGATATCCCATATGTGGGGGGGAACCACTGTTTGGGCGCACGGCAGGGCTCAGAAGGGAAGGAGCGCCATTTGACTTTTTGAAATTAAAATTACCTCTAATCGTTAGCGGACACCATGTCGTGTTTGGAGAGCCCCTGTGTGCCTAAACATTGGAGCTCCCCCACAAATAACCCCATTTTGGAAACTAGACCCCCTAAGGAACTTTTCTAGATGCATAGTGAGCACTTTGAACCCCCAAGTGCTTCACAAAAGTTTATAACGCAGTGCCGTGAAAATAAAAAATATTTTTTTTTCCTCAAAAAATTATTTTTTAGTGCACAATTTTTATTTTCACAAGGGTACCAGGAGAAACTGGACCCCAAAAGTTGTTGTCCAGTTTGTCCTGAGTACGCTGGCACCCCATATGTGGGGGGGACCACTGTTTGGGCACACGTCGGGGCTCAGAAGAGAAGTAGTGACATTTTGAAATGCTGACTTTGATGGAATGGTCTGCAGGCATCATGTTACATTTGCAGATCCCCTGATGTACCTAAACTGTGGAGACTCCCCGCAAATGACCCCATTTTGGAAACTAGACCCCCCAAGGAACTTATCTAGATGTGTGGAGAGCACTTTGAACCCCCAAGTGCTTCACAGAAGATTATAACGCAGAGTCGTGAAAACAAAAAAATCATTTTTTTTGCTAAAAAAAAATGATTTTTAGCCAGCAATTTTTTTTTCCACAAGGGTAACAGGATAAATTGGACCCCAAAAGTTGTTGTCCAGTTTGTTCTGAGTATGCTGGTACCCCATATGTGGGTGGGGACCACTGTTTGGGCACACGTCGGGGCTCGGAAGGGAAGTAGTGACATTATGAAATGTTGACTTTGATGGAATGGCGAGGACCTTGAACCCCCAAGTGCTTCACAGAAATTTATAACGCAAAGCTGTGAAAATAAAAAATCATTTTTCCTCAAAAAATGATTTTTTAGCTCGCAAATTTTTATTTTCACAAGGGTAACAGGAGAAATTGGACCCCAAAAGTTGCTGTCCAGTTTGTCCTGAGTACGCTGATACCCCATATGTGGGGAGGAACCATTGTTTGGGCGCACGTAAGGGCTGAGAATGGAAGTAGTGACATTTTGAAATGCAGACTTTGATGGAAAGGTCTGCGGTCATCGTTACGTTTGCAGAGCCCCTGATGTGCCTAAACAGTAGAAACCCCCACAAGTGACCCCATTTTGGAAACTAGACCTTCCACGGAACTTATCTAGATGTCTGGTGTGCACTTGGAACCCCCAAGTGCTTCACAGACGTTTATAACGCAGAGATGTGAAAATAAAAAAATTATTTTTTTTCGAAAAAAATAATTTTTAGCCCCCAATTTTTTATTTTCCAAGGGTAACAGGAGAAATTAGACCACAAAGTTTTTGTGCAATTTTTCCTGAGTACGCTGATACCCCATATGTTGGGGTAAACCAATGTTTGGGCACACGTCGGGGCTTGGAAAGGAGCGAGCACCGTTTGACTTTTTGAACGCAAAATTGGCTGGTATCAATGGTTGCACCATGTCGCGTTTGGAGACCCCCTGATGTGCCTAAACAGCGGAGACCCCTCAATTCTAACTCCAACCCTAACCCCAACACACCCCTAACCACAGCCCTAACTCCAACACATCCCTAACCCTAACCATAACCATAACCCTAACCCCAACACACCCCTAACCCTATCCGTAACCCTAATTCCAACCCTAACCCTAATTCCATCCCTAACCCTAATTCCATCCCTAACCCTAATTCCAACCCTAACTCTTTCCAACCCTAACCCTAACCCTCTTTCCAACCCTAACCCTAACGGAAAAATAAAAATAAAAATAATATCTTTATTTTATTAGTTGATCCTGCCTATGGGGGTGATAAACAGGGAGTTTATTTACTTTTCATTCTATTTTGATCACTGTGAGAGTTTATCACAGTGATTAAAATAGAATGAAGGGAAATTGTAGCTGGCGGGCGGACTGCGCATGTGCCTGCCATGTTCAAGATGGCGGCGCCCATGAAGCAGGACCGCGGGACATCGGGAGGCGGAGAGGGACATCGGAGGTACCAGGGGGGTGAGGGGGGGGTCGGAAGATGGGGGAGCACAGAGAAGGGGGAGGGAAGCCGATGTTGACGGTGGCGGCACATTGCCGCCGTCAGTCGGTATCCGGGGCCGATCGGCCCCGTGAGCCGTGGGGGGGGGTCGGATCACGGTCTCCAGCCATGTCCGATGCTACTGCAGCATCGACCATGGCTGGATTGCAATATTTCATCAATTTTCATTGATGAAATATTACCATTGCTCTGATTGGCTGTTTCACTTTTAACAGCCAATCAGAGCGATCGTAGCCATGTGGGGGCGAAGCCACGCCCCATGTGGTGAAGAACAAAGCCCCCTGTATCTGCGGGTCCGGTGACCTTTCAGTGACCTAGGTCACCCGAACCGCAGGGGGGCTTTAAAGTCATGACGCCACATAGGCGTCATGGGTCGTTCTGGCACGACTTTTCATGATGCCTACGTGGCGTCAAAGGTTGTGAAAGGGTTAAAGAACCTGACCGGCCCGGTACCGAGTAACCTAAGGCCCTGTGGGGTGCTCCAACTGGCGTCACGAACAGGATCATCGAGCTCAGTAAAGCTGGGTACTTGGAGCTCAGCAAAGCTGGGTACTTGGAGCTTGGCAAAACTGGGTACCTACAGCCTGACAAAGCTGGGTACTGTGTGCCAGAGACTGTAACATACTGAGTGCCAGAAGCTTTAATGTATTGTGTGCCAGAAATTTACTATTTTGTGTAAAAAGAGATTTTGTAGTATTGTTAAAAGGATTATCTGTATTAATTTCGAGTTTGTAAGGCTTTTAAATCATCGCCTAACTGCACCATTGTTTACTGCGTCACCGTTACTGAGCACTTGTTAAATTGCTGCGTCACAGACTGTGCGCACTAGCTGAGGGAGAAACCGCCATAACCTAGTGACATGGCGAGCTTGCCCTGTGAGGAGAGAGAGCGGTGGTGGGCGGGGCCAGAGAGAGTGAGCAGAAAATATGCCTGCCCCCTGTCTATGTGACCTAGGGGTGCGGAGGTGTCCGTCAGCAGGGACTGTCCACCACTGGCATTGCGATGGTGAGCATGGGGGAAGGAGGAAGTCCCGCCCTCGGAAAGTGTCAGGAGCAGACAAGAAGGAAAGAAAAGAAGAAGCAGTAGCAATGGCAGCCGCACGTGAGGTAACGGCGTCAGTATGTCGCTCAGAAAGAGAAACTTCCCCAGCAAGGGAGTGGTAGGTACCAGGACCGGCCATGGAAACTCAGGAAGTGAGAAACAAAAATAAATGACTGTAAATAGTTATAGTACCTGGATAGGTATGTTAAGTTATAGTAATTGGTAAGGAATGTTTTATTGCTTTTAAAAGGACTGTTAGGTTATGAACGGTGAATAACTCAAAACTTTAAATGTAAAAAGTTAGCACTTCTTTAGGTGCTCCAACTTGGTTTTACAACAGGCCTCTGAAAGTGCCTTAATAGGACACAGAATGAAAACCTGAAAACGTGGTCCAACGTAGAGATCAACTATGCCTTGTAGCCCGCCCAAGGCCTACTTTGGGGGTTTGAAACGGGTCCCCCATATTGCACGAAAGAGAAAAATACCCCTGCTTGGATAGAACTGAACTTTGCTGCCTTTTATGGAAAATGATTTATATTTGTTAAATATATAATATTTGCTAATTAATAATTATAAAGCATACATTTATAAGATAGTAGTTATTTGTATCGTTAAAGAAAAAGTGCCTCTCATAAAGGGAAGTTGTGTTTCTGTATTTACATGTTGATATTCATTTCCAAAAGTTTTGCATGTTTCTTGTAACACCTGTTTTGCTCTGTTCCAGCCCGCAGAAGTGCTGTGTTTAACAGGGGGGAATGTGGCGACCCTGAGGGTACAGTCGCCACAGAGGTACTGCACCTCATCCAGAGGTGTGGTATCCTACCCTCAGGCAAGGAGGGAGCACCACCCACAACTCCAACACTCACACCCAAACACACCAATTCAGTCAGGGCATCTGGGTGTACCCCTGGGGAGGAAGGCCTCATCCCTTTCTGGGGAGTAAAGGGTATTGGAAGGTGAGTGGGAAAGGTAGAGAAGGGGCAGAGCTTGGTGAGTGGTGTGAGAGATGACATCCAATCAGTGACAGTTAGTGGGCGGAGTTAGTCCTGAGGTAAAAAGGTTGTTCTGGAAAGATCCAGTCAGTCGGTGACAGACCAGCAGGAGAGTAGGACTGACATGGGGAGAGTAAGGGTCCATGAGAAGTGAGAAAAATCTGGAAGGAAGCTCCTAGGAAGAGAGAAGGGGTCCTAGAGGCACGGGTAGTGCCGAAGGCCACCCATGGGGAGCGTATAAGTGGAAGGACCAGGTTGCAGTGGGGGAGCCGGCCCCTGAGACTAGTGGAGAAGTACAAGGCTCAGCTAGCAAGCCGGAGGCTGAGGTGACTACAAGTACCTCAGCCACATCCACACCTAATCCTTGAAAAGGTAGCCATAGAAGATCCCAGGGCCTGACCAATGTCACCCGGCAAGGTCCGCGGCTGCTGGCTTAGGGACACTGGTTGTAAAGGTGCCAAGCAGGATTAGTGATAATCAGTGCAGTGAGATGGCAAGAGGAAAGGAAACATAAAAGGGAGTCCCGAAAAGGTGTTTCCCAATCTGCCTGGGAGTTGGCTGGACCCCTCACCTGAAGAAGATGGCACCAAGTGTTCACCGGTGCACACAAGACAACAGTGAGTAAAAACTCTGAAACTGCAGCCATCTGTGTTCCTCGTGTCATTTGCGTCTCGCCTGACCTACTCCGCACACACCATCTCAGTCACCGACTCAACTGATAACTAGGGATGAGCAAGCATACTCGTGAGGATTCGGTACTCGGCGAGTAATGCGGTGCTCGAATCCTCGCGAGTATTTCACTACTCGCCTCGCAATATTCGCAACAGTCCCCGCACAGCCCAGCACGGCCCACCATAGTCCCACACAGCCCAGCACAGGCCCGCACAGTACCTGCAAAGCCCTGCACAATCCCGGACAGCATGGCACAGTCTTCGCACAGGCCAGCACAGTCCCGCACAGCCCGGCACAGTCTTCGCACAGGACAGCACAGTCCCGCACAGCCTGGCACAGTCTTCGCACAGGACAGCACAGTCCCGCACAGCCTGGCAAAGTCTCCGCACAGGCCAGCACAGTCCCGCACAGCCCGGCAAAGTCTCCGCACAGGCCAGCACAGTCCCGCATAGCCTGGCACAGTCCACACACAGGCCAGCACAGTCCCGAATAGCCTGGCACAGTCCCTGCACAGGCCAGCACAGTCCCGCATAGCCTGGCACAGTATTTGCACAGTCCCTGCCCAGTCCATCACAGTCCCCGCCCATTAATCGCATTTCCCATAGACTTACATTGGACTCGGTACTCGTTATGAGTACCCGAGTATTAGGAGGTACTCCTAACGAGTACAGCGAGTCCGAATACTACAGTACTCGCTCATCCTTACTGATAACATCTTAGCTGCCCTGGGAAACAGCTCTGCCTGTGGAGAACTTAACCATCATTCCTGCCCTAACACCATCCCAGAGGATCTGCATTGCAGCGTCGGCTACCCTTGCCGAATACTACGGGTGGTGTCACAATTCCATTTTCCCTACCATTTTCCCATCATCTTCTCATCATCCTTCATAAAACATCCATCTTTACTGGATGCCCAGGGCCACTGACTGGGTCATTGCCACCGAGACACATCCCCTTTAAAGAACCTGACCGGCCCGGTACCGAGTAACCTAAGGCCCTGTGAGGCGCTCCAGTAGCGGGGTTAAAATGTTGCTCATGCATGTTTCTATTGTTCTAATCTAAAAGAGCAAAAAAATAATAAAAGTAATCCAATACAAAAGTAAAGAAATAGTAAGCATGGCAAGGAGGAAGTGGTGGGTGAAACGGGAATGGAAGAAAGGGTAGTAACAAGAAAGTCTGTTGTAGAAGTGAATGTAAGGTAGACTTGAAAGTTGTAACACTGGACGTGAGTTGTAATGAAAAAAATAATGTTAAGAAGTGAGAATAGGAACAGGGAAGTTACTTGTGGTCAAGAATTGACAGTTGGGATGGGGAACTAAGAGATGTAAAGAGAAAGTGAGTTGTGATGACAAAAGGACCAATCGTAGTGTGAAAGTAAGGGCTGTAAGCAAAAAATGATTTATAATATGGCATTAAAGGATGTAAGAAAGAATTGAGAATTAAGATGAAAATGTACAATTTGTAAGGAAATAGTAATGGGTTAATGATGCAGCAAGGGTTGTAATCAGGATGTAAGTTGTGTTGAGGAAATGATGGCTGGGATGAGGAAATGATGGCTGGGATGATGAAATGAGGGCTGGAATATGGAAATGAGGGCTGGGATGAGGAAATGATGGCTGGGATGAGGAAATGAGGACTGGGATGAGGAAATGAGGACTGGGATGAGGAAATAAGGACTGGGATGAGGAAATAAGGGCTGGGATGAGGAAATGAGGACTGGGATAAGGACTGGGATGAGGAAATGAGGGCTGGGATGAGGAAATGAGAGCTGGGATGAGGAAATAAGGGCTGGGATGAGGAAATGAGGGCTGGGATAAGGAAATGTGGATCTGCAGCAGCTGTAACCTACTACAAGCGCAAAAGAAGTCTAATCGTGTTAGCACAATCTAATGCCCATACCCCTACTTTATGTGGGTAAAACCCTATTTTGAACCATCTTCTCTCCCCAGCATTTTTTCATGTTAAGGAATTGAGAGTTTTAACGAGAAAGTAAAACATTTAATGGAGAAGTTTGGGTTAGGATGAGGATATGAGAGTTGCAATGAGAAAGTGAAGGTAGTAATGGGGAAATAAATTTTGAAATGAGGAAGTGAGCATTTTTATAGGAGAGAGTGGTTGTAATGAGATAGTAAAAATTATTATAAGGATGTCATTATGAGTGTCAATTAAGGATGAGCGAATGTGCTCAGTGATAATCGGTTATCACTCATGTATCACAGTGCTTGGATGTACTCTTTACTCAGCGAGTATTGTGCAATGATCTATGTCAAACTCAAATTCCCGCTCTGCATTTTTGGCACCTGTTACACAGCCAGTAAGCATGCGGGAATTGCCTGCGCATCACTGTAATACCATAGCCATCTTGGTTGTGGCACTACTGTGATTGGCTGGCCATCTGACATCATCAGAGGTTATAAAAGAACAGACGCCACCCTGCTTGGCACACTGACGACATTGCACAGCTCTGTGACACTTCGTATTGGAGGGAGAAAGTGCTTGTCTAGGCGTCTGTGTGCACAGTATAACGAATCAGATGTCTGTAGTGTTGATACTGGTGCTGAAGCTGAGCCATCATACTAAGGCTACTTTCACACATCAGTTTTTGTGCATCAGGCGCGATGCGGCGAAAAGTGTAAAAACCGGATCCGGCGCCTGTTGCCACCGGATCCGTTTTTTTCCCCATAGAGTTTCATTATCGCCGCATCGCGCCTGATGCCTATGCGGCGTATCCGGTTTTTGCCAGATCCGGCAAAACCAGCCGATCCGGCGTCTGGAAAAAACGTTCTCTGCAACGTTTTTTCTCAGCGCCGGACCGGCTTTTTCCACAGCGCATGCCCGGACTCTGTGAATGTTAACCCCACAAGTGCCCGGTGAGAGAGAGAGAGATCTCTCTCTGTCACCCAGACACTTGTGAGAGATCTCTCTCGCCGGGCACTTGTGGGGTTAACACTCACAGTGTCTGGGTGAGAGAGAGAGATCTCTCTGTGGGGTTAACCCCACAAGTGCCCGGCAAGAGAGAGAGATTCTCTCGCCCGGACACTGAGTGTTAACCCCACATGTCTCTCTCTCTCTCCAACCCCCTCTCCTCTCCCCTCCCCTCTCCTCTCCCCTCCCCTCTCCTCCCCTCCCCTCACCTCCCTTTCAGCAGCTGTCTCTCTCAGCAGCTGTCTCTGTCCACCTCCTCCTGTGGCTCCTTTAAATCATGTCCGAGCCGTATCAGACGCCGCACACACATCCGGTGTCACGGCTGCAGGCCGGATCCGGCGGCCCGGCTTTTCGCCGCACGCCGCCGGACCCCACACACCGGATGTGTGAAAGTAGCCTTACAGTTCTTCCAAGGGCTAATGCTTGGCTGTTTGTATCACATGCATTTTGTATTTAGTCTAGGGAGGGAGAGAGTCGCAAGAGCAGGGAGATTGAATGAATACAATTAGTAGACAGGGCTTAAGGCTTTGCAGTCTGTTGCCAAATATATAATTTTAGTCCTAAAGGTCGGCACTCCATACGCAAGCTGCAGGGCACATGGAAAAACAACAGCATATAAAAATAGAAGGTTAATGCTTTTTAACGAAAATCCACACAGCCCATCCCAGGTTTTGTCAATTATGGAATAACAATTACACCACAAATTTATAAACCATATTCCCAGAAATGACATCACAAAAAATATATAAAGAAAAAACGCAAGTATATCTTAATGAAATAAACAAAAACATACAAACATACTGTATATGTATTGACATAATATCATTGCTCATAAATAATCAAATTCACAAAATTTATAAATTTAAGCTGAGACACCATCCTTAATAATTTGTGACCATCACAATGAATATCAATCTATTATACATATTAGGCCGGGGTCACACTAACCAACGCAAAATACGGTCCGTAGTTTACATGCGTAATATGGATGAATGACCCCTAAATAGTTCTCCGCATGTCATCCGTAAGCAAGGTGTTGTTGCGTATTTTGCGCATGTCTGCATCCGTATGGCATCCGTACGCAATCCGTATGGCGAGATTTTCTCGCAGCCTTGCAAAATGGACATTTAACGGTTTTGAGGCCTGCTAACTATTTAAATCATTAGCCTGCACCCTATTTATTGCCTCAGGAACAGGTGGCTGCCTCCATTCTGTCCATTTGTGACCTTGCCTTCACTAGGTGTGTTGCTGTTGTTTGTGCAACATGGCAAACAGTCTGAGTTTCAACACAACTGAGCAGGTTCTCTTCAACTGGCTTTTGTCAGGCCGCTTTGGCCAACCATACCCAGTGATAGTGGATCCGCGGAGGAGGAGACGCATGTGGGTCCATCCACTTTTGAGGCAACGACTCACAAGAGGTCATTTTCACTGCCTCTATTCTTCTATGCGGGATCATCCTGTAAAATTCTACCAATACTGTCCCATGAGCATTGCCACATTTGATCGACTCTTGGAGACAGTGCGCCCTGGGATAACCTTTCAGGACACAAGGATGCACAAAGCTTTATCTGCAGAGGAGCGACTTCTACTCACAATTCGGTATGTACTACAGAACCACATTCTCTTGTGAAGGGTTAAAACTAAAATCAGAGCTGAAATTTCACTTCTCCATTTCTCTGAAGGTTTCATTTCTTCATTTTTGTTGCTGTAAGATAAATTTTTGTAATTGGCATGGGCTGTCATGAAACCAGACTGTTCTCATCAGGTGCAAAGATAAGGGGCTCAGGGGGGTGTATTGCTCTGAATATGCCATTATACTACTTTCTACGCTATCTAGGTACGGACATATATGCAGTTCCGGTTTCCTTGCAATATTATTGGCTTATAAAGTGAAATGATTTTATTGGTAGTTGAGAACTTTGCAAAATTAAGCAAAAGATTATAAAAGAAGTGACTAAAATAAAGGGGCTTAGTGATCTGCCTCGATCCTCCCATACAGAGACCCCCGTCTCTGTGTGGTCATTTGAGTTGCTAGCAACACTGGAATAATTTGGACATCACTGGCTCAACAGTGAAGGGTTTATTTAGCCCTCCCTAAATAGCTAGCCCAACGTGGGGCCCCCGAACAAGGACGCCTCTGCCCCCGGAGTACAACAAGACAAAGGACCCTCGGAGCGGACACAGGTGCTGGAAAATTCGGACTGATCATTCCCCACAACAACCACGGTAAGTTGGCAGTTATACTGTTCAGACTGACCGTTGGTGTGGTTTTCCTGTGCTTGTTGCTGCAAAGAGGATCTGAGGTTTGTCCCTGTGGTGGGGTGATTCATGGGTGGAATCATATAGAGGTGCAGTCCCGTTGGGGGCCCAGTGCTCGGACCGTACCTCATAAGGGACGGACACCCCGGATTGACCAGTGATTGTGGCTCTCTTTGTGACGACTCCTGGAGTGGACCCTCTGGGTCGTGACACCAACCCTCCCAGGGCGAGCTGACCTAGTGAAGACCACCCCCTATACAGGGAGTGTCAGGGGCAAGCCCCAGGGGGTGAGGCACCATGACTGCTGGCACCAGGCGGCCGGCTCACAGGAGACACGAGTGGGTGAGAGTGTCTGCAGGAACGTGTAAAGTGTGGACACGGGAACACGTGGTATACAGAGACTTCGTTCGTCCGGGTGTGAGTGAAGCAGGAAGCGTGCAAGGAGCACGTCAGAGCACTGAGTCAGGCAGCAGGTGTGCCAGGAGGTGTAACAGAGTAAGAGACTGAGTACAGGATCAGAGTGTGTGCCCGGAGGCACAACTGAGTATAAGACAGAGCACGGAATCGGAGTGTGTGCCAGGAGGCACGACTGAGTATAAGACAGAGTACAGGGTAAGAGCGTGTGCCAGGAGGCACAACCGAGTATGAGACAGAGTACAGTGTCAGAGCATGTGCCAGGAGGCACAACCGAGTACGAGACAGAACACAGGGTCAGAGCGTGTGCCAGGAGGCACAACCAAGTACAAAGCAGAGTGCAGATTCAGAGCGTGTGCCAAGAGGCACAACAGAGTGCAAGGCAGAGGACCTGAGTACAGCGCACAGCCAGGCAGGGACATGGCAGACCAAGCCAGGAAGCACAACAATAATCAGGCACCTCCCCTAGGGGGAGGTCGTCTGATATAGCACATGACTACTACTGGTTCCGGGTCAGGACCTAGCCAGAAAGCACATGACCACTACAGGTTCCGGGTCAGGTCCTCCATTACCATAGAGAGGACCGAGCCCTATACAGCACTGACAGGAGCGCGCAAGCGCAAACGTGACATGTAGGAGGAGGCCCGGGGACGAGAGCTGCGCGTGCGCACCCTACGGGACCCCCGGAGTGACCGCAGCTCCGGAAGAGATGACGTCGGGACCGAGGTCCCGCCCCCAGGTGAGCACGGCGTGACAGTACCCCCCCCTTTACGCCCCCTCTTTCTAAAACTGGAGAGGAACTTAGACAAAATCTGGGGTGCGTGGATATTCTCCCTGGGTTCCCATGACCTCTCCTCGGGGCCAAAACCCTTCCAATCGACCAGGAACATGGTTCTCCCTCTTACCTTCTTCATGGCCAAAATGTCATTCACCTCAAACTCATCCCCCAAGCCAACAGGCTGGGGTGTGTGGCCTGGAGAAGGATGAAATCGATTAAGAACCACAGGTTTTAGGAGAGACACATGGAAGGAATTGGGAATACGGAGTGAAGGAGGCAGCTTCATTTTGTAAGCAACATCATTAATCCGCCTGAGGACCTCAAAAGGACCAATGTAACGGGGACCCAGTTTGTAAGATGGTACCTTAAGGCGGACGTATTTGGTGGAGAGCCACACCTTGTCACCAGGGAGAAATGGAGGAACGTCCAGGCGCCTCTTGTCAGCGTGTAATTTCATTCTGTCCCGTGCTTTCTTGAGAGCGGTTTTGGTCTCCTGCCATACCCTGGAGAACTCCACAGACTGAGAATCGGCAGCAGGTACCCCCGAGACAGGAAGTACCGGTAGAGGCACATTGAGATGCTGTCCAAAGACGATGAAGAAAGGAGACTTGGTAGACGATTCACTGGAGTGATTATTGTAGGCGAACTCAGCCCAAGGAAGTAGACCGACCCAGTCATTCTGATGAGCATTAGAAAAATGCCGGAGATAGGATGTAAGGATCTGGTTGGTACGTTCCACCTGCCCATTGGTTTGGGGGTGATAGGCGGAAGAGAAATCCAATGACACTTTCATGAGTCCGCATAGAGCTCTCCAGAACCGGGAGGTGAATTGGACCCCTCTATCCGACACGATGTGCTGGGGGAAGCCGTGAATCCTGAAGATATGGGAAATGAAGATCTTCGCCAAGTCAGGAGCAGAGGGTAGTCCGGGAAGAGGAATGAAGTGAGCCATCTTTGAAAATCGGTCTACAACCACCAAGACCACAGTACAACCGGAAGAACAAGGCAGATCAGTAATGAAATCCATGGCTATGTGCTGCCATGGAGCCGACGGAATGGGAAGCGGGAACAGAAGACCGGAGGGTGGTTGTCTGGGTATCTTGTTCTGGGCACAGGACGGGCAAGATGCTACAAAGTCTTTAACATCCTGGGAGAGTGAAGGCCACCAATAATGGCGAGAGATTAAGTCCAAAGTCTTTTTGACACCAACGTGGCCGGCAATCTTGGACGAATGTCCCCAATTTAGCACTCGTTTTCGGTTATTCTCAGCCACAAAGGTTCTTCCCGTGGTTAACTTGACAGGAGCCACAGTAATTACTTTGGATAAATCAATGATATGAGAGGGTTCTTCCTCTGCATCAGACGACAGGAATGATCTTGACAACGCATCCGCTCTAACGTTCTTATCGCCGGGCCGAAAATGTAGCTCAAAGTCAAAGCGGGCGAAGAATAGGGACCACCTGGCTTGCCAAGGATTGAGCCTCTGTGCGGACTGGATGTACGCCAGGTTCTTATGGTCTGTGAAGATCTTGAATGGATGTATGGCACCCTCCAGTAAGTACCTCCACTCCTCCAAGGCCAACTTAATGGCCAATAGCTCTTTGTCGCCAATGGAGTAGTTCTGCTCAGTGGAGGAAAATACTTTAGAAAAGAAGCCACAGGTGACAAAACGTCCAGAAGAGGATTTCTGCAGAAGGACTGCGCCAGCCCCAGTAGAGGATGCGTCTACCTCGAGAGTGAAAGGTCTACTAACCTCAGGTCGGTGAAGCGCTGGAGCAGCGGCGAAGGCTTGTTTCAACGACTGGAAGGCCTCTTCAGCCTCAGAGGGCCAAGCCTTTGGGTTAGCTCCTTTGCAGATAAGGGACGAGATGGGGCGAACCAACGAGGAAAAATGAGGAACGAACTGTCGGTAGTAGTTCGCAAAACCAAGGAAGCGTTGGATTGCCTTCACCCCATGGGGCTGTGGCCAATCGAGGACGGCGGACACTTTTGCCGGATCCATGCATAGACCTGATTCTGAGATAATGTACCCCAAGAATGGCAGGGACGTTTGCTCGAAGGCACATTTCTCGAGCTTGGCATAAAGGCGGTTCTCCCTCAGGCGCTGGAGGACTTGACGCACGTTCTTTCTGTGGGCGGAGAGGTCTGGAGAAAAAACGAGGATGTCATCCAGATAGACTACCACGCAGGAGTACAGCATATCCCGGAAGACGTCATTCACGAACTCCTGGAAAACCGCTGGGGCATTGCAGAGGCCGAAGGGCATGACCAAGTACTCGTAGTGACCGTCTCTGGTGTTAAAGGCGGTCTTCCACTCATCCCCGGAACGAATGCGGATCAAGTTGTAGGCCCCCGAAGATCCAGTTTGGTGAAAATTCGAGCTCCTCTAAGTCGGTCAAAGAGCTCCGGGATCAATGGCAATGGGTACTTGTTCTTGACCGTGATATTGTTCAGGCCTCGGTAGTCTATGCAAGGACGGAGGGAGCCGTCCTTCTTTTTTACAAAGAAAAATCCCGCTCCCGCAGGCGAGGAGGACTTACGGATGAAACCTCTAGCAAGGTTCTCCTGGATATAGTCAGACATAGCTTGGGTCTCAGCAGGGGATAGCGGGTATATCCTACCCCTGGGTGGCATAGAACCAGGAATGAGGTCAATCGGACAGTCATATGGCCGATGGGGGGGCAGAGTCTCGGCCTCCTTCTTGTCGAAAACATCTGCAAAGGACCAGTAAGCCGACGGCAGACCTGTAGGTGCCAGGGATGGACCGGCAGAGTTCATCAGACGGACGGGCAACAGGCACTTCTCCTGACAGAACGGTCCCCACCGGAGTATCTCGCCCGACCGCCAGTCCAGGGTTGGCTCATGAGTCCGTAGCCAAGGGAGGCCTAGAAGAAGTGCGTGAGACATGGTGGACAAGACGAGGAAGGAGATCTTCTCCAGGTGCAGGGCTCCGATCTGCAGCTCGATCTCTTCGGTGGCCTGGGTAACGGACTCCAGCACGGACGTACCATTGACCGAAACAATTGACCGAGGAGTCTCCAGGGATCTGACAGGAATCCGGTATTTTTTAACCACCTCGAGTGTGATAAAATTCCCCTCCGCGCCAGAATCCAGGAAAGCCTCCTCAGAATAACGCTTGGCACCGAGATTCAATAATACGGACACGAGCAGGGGAGGAGAGGAATCACGTACACCTAGGGAGGCCTCTCCTATCAACCCTAGGCGGAGAAGTTTCCCGGCTTCTTGGAGCAGGAACGGAGGAGGTGAGAGGAGCTCCTCTCTCTGGCTAATTCACGGGCACGTTCCTGAAACCGCAGGTCGATGCGTGTCGCCAGTGAGATCAGATCCTCTAAAGAGGTGGGAGTATCCCGACCTGCCAGTACGTCTTTGATCCGACTGGACAGGCCACGCCAAAAGATCCCTACGAGAGCCTCATTGTTCCAACCGAGTTCGGAGGCCAAGGTACGAAAACGGATGGCATACTGTCCTACCGGTAGCGTACCCTGATGGAGGTTAAAGAGGGACTCGGTGATAGAGGCCAGCCGACCCGGCTCATCGAACACCTTGCGGAAGGTGTCCAAAAAGGTGGAAAGCCGAGAGACGAGTGGGTCATTGCGCTCCCAGAGGGGGTTCACCCATGCTAATGCCTCCCCTCTAAGTGTGAAACAATAAAGGCAATTTGGGCGCGCTCAGTGGGATAGTGCTGCGGCAAAAGCTCAAAATGTAACCGGCATTGGTTCAGAAATCCTCGACAAAACTTAGGGTCCCCGCTATATCGGGGTGGCTTGCCGAGGCGCGGCATCGGGTGCAGGGCCGAGGACTGGGCAGAAACGGATTGTATGGCCGACAAACGAGACTCCATGGATTTCAAAAAGACCATAATCCTGGTCTGACTCTCCCGTAGGAACACCAGTTCCTTTTGGATGGAGGTGGTGGCACCAGCGGGGTCCATGGCCTGATTATACTGTGACGACTCCTGGAGTGGACCCTCTGGGTCGTGACACCAACCCTCCCAGGGCGAGCTGACCTAGTGAAGACCACCCCCTATACAGGGAGTGTCAGGGGCAAGCCCCAGGGGGTGAGGCACCATGACTGCTGGCACCAGGCGGCCGGCTCACAGGAGACACGAGTGGGTGAGAGTGTCTGCAGGAACGTGTAAAGTGTGGATACGGGAACACGTGGTATACAGAGACTTCGTTCGTCCGGGTGTGAGTGAAGCAGGAAGCGTGCAAGGAGCACGTCAGAGCACTGAGTCAGGCAGCAGGTGTGCCAGGAGGTGTAACAGAGTAAGAGACTGAGTACAGGATCAGAGTGTGTGCCCGGAGGCACAACTGAGTATAAGACAGAGCACGGAATCGGAGTGTGTGCCAGGAGGCACAACTGAGTATAAGACAGAGTACAGGGTAAGAGCGTGTGCCAGGAGGCACAACCGAGTATGAGACAGAGTACAGTGTCAGAGCATGTGCCAGGAGGCACAACCGAGTACGAGACAGAACACAGGGTCAGAGCGTGTGCCAGGAGGCACAACCAAGTACAAAGCAGAGTGCAGATTCAGAGCGTGTGCCAAGAGGCACAACAGAGTGCAAGGCAGAGGACCTGAGTACAGCGCACAGCCAGGCAGGGACACGGCAGACCAAGCCAGGAAGCACAACAATAATCAGGCACCTCCCCTAGGGGGAGGTCGTCTGATATAGCACATGACTACTACTGGTTCCGGGTCAGGACCTAGCCAGAAAGCACATGACCACTACAGGTTCCGGGTCAGGTCCTCCATTACCATAGAGAGGACCGAGCCCTATACAGCACTGACAGGAGCGCGCAAGCGCAAACGTGACATGTAGGAGGAGGCCCGGGGACGAGAGCTGCGCGTGCGCACCCTACGGGACCCCCGGAGTGACTGCAGCTCCGGAAGAGATGACGTCGGGACCGAGGTCCCGCCCCCAGGTGAGCACGGCGTGACACTCTTTATAGTCAAAATATCCTGAAGTCCTGAATTCACTGTTAGTAATCTGGCTTAGTCATGTGATCGAAGATGGGTAGGATACGTAACTCAGGTATATATAGATAGGTATAACCAGAGGTGTCCGGAGGGATAGTCAGAGATGCCCTCCTCCTTTTACTGAGTACCACGTAGACTTTTGGGCTTCCCAGAGGGGGTTGACCCGGTGGAACAAACGGAGACGACCGCTTCGGTATTGTGCACAATTTAAGTCAGGATATTTAGCTCTAAAGGAGAGAATTATGTTTCTGTGGAAGAAAAAGAAAAGTTTGGAATTGTGTGAAGGATCAGATACTGTTAGTCTTATGATTCAAAGACGAGGAAAGAAATCTGTCAGGAATGCAGGAAAAATATTTTCGATTCTGGGATTTCCTAAGGACGGGAGGTTGCAGCCTATGCTATGGGATGAAGGAGTTAAAAAAAATAAAGGGAGGTTGACTGATGATGGATTACTTAAAGGCGCTGAGGAATTCCGTGACTTGGCACATGAATTGTATAATGAAGGTTATGTGGAAATTGAACAGCAAGTGAATTCTGATTGTTTTTATTGCTATGTGGAAAAAGGAAAATTATCTAACACTGTGAAAAAGATAGAAAGTGTTGTGGTACAGGAAAGAATTGAGAATGTGATTAAAGAAGACACTGAGATCGATACTAATGTGCCAGGCAGACAGATAGTTAAGAATGATTTGAAACAAGAAGTTTCCCCGCTAGATGATAAGTTCCTTCCCCAGGAAATCAAGCCTCTCCTCCAGACTGTAAGCTCTGTGCCCCTTAACCCTAAGGCACTGATGTATCCTGGACTACCGAAACTCAGTATGCCCCCACCCTATGATCCTGCCGGGTGGATCTGTGCTGTATGCGGAGTTACTAATCCTTAGTGGAGAGAGGTCTGTTATAATTGTGGCACAAGAAGACCGGGTGTTGCAGCCCCCACCTTTCCGTTGTTGAATGCTGACGGTACCTATTATCATCCGCAGCCAGCCTCAATCCCCGTTCACCCGATCCAGAGGGAAAAAAGAAAAAGTTTTCAGAAGACTTTAACCTGCTCTTTTCAGCACAGAGAGGAAAAAAAAGCAAACTAGCAAGCTAGCAGCTGCAGCTGCTTCAGTACCCCCTCCCATCTTAGCCCACACCATATCCCCCTTCGCCCCCACCGCAGCTGCGAGTACACAGCCAGTCTCTTATCAGTATCAGTGGAGCACACAGCAAACTCTGGCCCCCCTCAGACTTCAGCTACTGGGAACCCTGCTCCTCAGCTCCTCCCTGCTAATGCTGGCGATGTGGCCGACTTGGTCAGTTTCAGAGCGACTGTCACACTCCTGCTGACAGATGCTACCCTCAAGTTCCCTCTTCCAATCGTAATCTAAATACTGGGAACTCCAGAGGATACCCCGGTTACGGACAGCCCCAAAATCCTGATAATTGTCCATACAGAAGGGGTGGCCAACCAGGGTCTGCCATCACAATGTCCTCCACCAAACCTGGGGCATGCTCATCCGTCACGCTCCCTGTAGGGGACACCCTTACTAAGTTCATGGTAGACACTGGGGCGGCCAATTCTATAATCAAGTCATCAGATGTACCTACGGATATCCCTATTCAATTCTCAGATCAAGAGGTTGTTTTAATTGGAGTAGATGGCAGACCCAATAAACATACTCTTACAAAACCCATCCCTGTGGGACCCTTCCCCGTGGTTACTGCTCAGTTCGTAATCTCTCCCACATGTCCAGTAAATTTACTGGGGGTAGATTTATTATCATAGTTCCGCTCCAGAATACAATTCCAAGATGATGGTCGGATGGTTCTTACATTACATAACCCCTATGCAGATGAAGACAGTGAGGAAATCTGTATTTTGCATGCCCTTCCTACAGTTATGATGGCCCTGATAGGCCCAGATCCACGCCCAATATTGCCTGAGGATCAATGACTCACCCCATACCTCTCAGAGATACCATCTAAACTCTGATCAAAAGGGCCAAATGATATAGGGAAAATGTCTGTAGAACCAGTAAAAGTGTTTCTCAAACCTGGTGCCTAATCCACATACTCTTTTGTCCCAAATACCCCAGGATGCTGCTTGGTTTACAGTTATTGATCTTACCAATGCCTTCTTTAGCATTCCGTTACACCCAGACTGCCAGTTTCTATTTGCATTCACTTAGCAGGAACGACAGTTAATATGGACAGTTATGCCGCAAGGGGCCCAAAACAGTCCCAACCAGTTTGCAAAAAAATATGAGCAGGTGTCTTTTGCCATTGCTGCCATTGTTAGCCTCCTTTAGTATCTGGCAGCACTGAACTGTCAGGTTTCGGCCTCGAGATTTCTGTTCTGCCTTGGTCAAGTGATATTCTTGGGTCACTGTCTCCTTCAGGGTGCCAGACACCTCGCAGAAGAAAGAAAAATAGCTGTCAGCTCCCTTCCTTTCCCAAAAGATGAAGCTGAACTCCAGCGTTTTCTTGGACTATGCACTTATTTTTGTCAGTGGATACCGGATGCATCCCGCATAATGCAACCCCTTTACAACGCCTTGAAAGACGGCATAATGAACTATAAGGAAAGATGGCAGTGATGAGGATTACCTCCAATATGATTGTTCCCAACTTTTGACTGAAGAAACAGTTACTCCACCAAATGTCAGTGAGAATCCACTCCCAAATCCTGATCTGGTGTTATACAAGGATGGTTCAAGGTATGCTGACGAGTTTGGTAGATTCCACAAGGGATACGCTGTTACCACAGAGGACACTGTAGTGCACGCAGCTGCACTCCCGCCTTCACAGTCAGCACAAGAAGCAGAACTCCAGGCTCTGTCTACTGCATGTACTTTGGCCAAGAACAGATGGGCTAATATATACACGGACTCACGGTATGCATTTGGTATTGCTCACGATTTTGGAGCTCTATGGGCCAATCGAGGGTTTATTACTACTGCCAGAACCCCAGTGAAAAATGCTGAAGCTGTTAAAACCCTCATGGACTCGATCAAATTACCTACTCAGGTGGCTATTATCAAAGTTAAGGCGCACGGTCCTAGGAACAGTCCACAGATTGTTAGCAACGCATTTGCGGATATGCACGCAAAATCTCTTTTACCCGTTGAACCAACCATACTAGCTATGGTGACCACACGCTCTCAGCATAAACAGTTACAACAAGCAATGACCCTACAAGAACCTGATGATCTACAACAGACTGAAGTTTTCTGTCGGACCCCGCGAGACCACTTAATGACCATGCAGAGGTCTCCAAAGGAAGAGGTGAAGCAATGGAAGACTGATGGGGCACGAATGGATAATGGTCTCTGGAAAAAGGACCAACTTGTGTGTCTCCCTAAGCGGATGTACCCTGCTATTGCCACATGGGCACATGGACCTACACATCGAGGAAAGAATCAGGCCCTCGCACTGGTTCAAAAATTCTACTGGGCCCCGGGAATTTCCAGTTTTGTCAGCGCTCAACCGTGCCTGTAATATCTGTCAGACTTGTAATCCCGGTCAACTTCAACGTGTGCCCCTGAAGCATCTTGCTATGCCCGACTATCCTTTCCAAAGGCTCCAGGTGGACCATATCACGTTGCCTAAGTCTGGAAGGTATGAATACTGTTTGGTTGTTGTTGACATGTTCTCCAGTTGGCCGGAAGCATTCCCCGTTACCAACATGACTGCAAAAACTACAGCGAAGAAACTGGCGATGGAAGTTATATGCAGATATGGGGTTCCAGAAGTTGTTGAAAGTGACCAAGGCCCGGCCTTTTCTTCTTATGTGTACCAAGAAGTTCTGACAATGCTTGGATCCACTGTAGCCCTACATACTCCGTACCACCCACAATCCAGTGGGAAAGTTGAGAGGCTGAACGGCACACTGAAGGGACAATTGACCAAAATGATGCAGGAGATTACGGCTCCATGGCCAGAGCTCCTATCCATTGTACTATACCACATTCGTACTACCCCTATTGCAAAACATGGACTGTCCCCATATGAGATATTGTTTGGTACTAGGCCCCCAGTTGCAAATTTCCAGCCCCAGCAGTTATCAGAAGAAACTGACCGTACTGTTCGATATGTTATTCAGCTTAGTAAAAATCTTGCTAACACCCATGCTCTAGTTTCTTCTTCTCTTCCAGATTCAGCAGAAACCGACACCTGTCATAACCTGAAGCCTGGTGATTTGGTAGTCGTGAAAAGGCATGTCAGGAAGCACAGACTAGAACCCTTGTATGACGGTTCCTATCAAGTCCTCCTCATCACCCCTACATCAGTGAAACTAGAAGGAAGACCGACTTGGATCCGCGCATTGCACTGCAAGCTGGTCAAACAAGCCAATAGCAAATAAGGGGACATAATATTTTGGTCTTTCACATTTTCCATATTATTATTGGTAGAAGTTAAAAGTTAAAGTTAGAAGATATTCAACGACTCAGAGATCAATATGATAAAGACAATGATCGTACTAAGGACAGTTGGTGGTCAGACACCTTCTCCTTTCTCAATCCAACCAATTGGTTTAAGGGAATTGGGGGCTGGATAGCTGGGATCTTACAGAGCTTGTTACACGTTGCTGCCTGTATCCTTGTTGTATATGTGATACTAAAACTTGTTCTTTGGTGTATTTCTGTATGTATTAGGAAAGGTGTCGTTGCCCCTGCTCTTCTCTGCACCGATCTCAAAAGCCTACTTGATGAAGATGTTGAAGCCAAGCACATGCCTACCTACAAAAGATCCCCACCACCATCATCAAAAATTGTTATTTGTGAACTGCAGTATACAGGGAGGACCGGTGCGCCACGACAGCCATGACTGGTAACACGGCATCAGTCATGTGAAGACCAATACCTCTCAAGCTGTTAGCTTGGGATAGCACCTCTGATGCTGCATATGTGTTGAAAAATTTATCTAGGAGGATTGTGAAGGGTTAAAACTAAAATCAGAGCTGAAGTTTCACTTCTCCATTTCTCTGAAGGTTTCGTTTCTTCATTTTTGTTGCTGTAAGATAAATTTTTGTAATTGGCATGGGCTGTCATGAAACCAGACTGTTCTCATCAGGTGCAAAGATAAGGGGCTCAGGGGGGTGTATTGCTCTGAATATGCCATTATACTACTTTCTACGCTATCTAGGTACAGACATATATGCAGTTCCGGTTTCCTTGCAATATTATTGGCTTATAAAGTGAAATGATTTTATTGATAGTTGAGAACTTTGCATAATTAAGCAAAAGATTATAAAAGTGACTAAAATAAAGGGGCTTAGTGATAATAATAATAATAATAATAATAATAATAATAAATTTTATTTTTATAGCGCCGACATATTCCGCAGCACTTTACATTTCAGAGGGGATTTGTACAGACAATAGACATTACAGCATAACAATAATCACATACAGTAGATTATAACAAATACCAAGAGGAATGAGGGCCCTGCTCGCAAGCTTACAGTCTATGAGGAAAGAGGTAGACACGAATGGTGGGTGGTAACAGTTGCTCTGATTGTATGGACCAGCCATAATGTTAAGTGTGTAACAGTACAGACACAGAGGGCTAATGGATGCATAAAGCATGTGGGAACATGATGCTGGGAACCTGGTTATGGTAAAACTTTTGGCTCTGCCACACAGGGATAGGTTAGGTTAATGTGTTGAGGCGATAGGCCAGTCTGAATAAATGCGTTTTCAGGACACGCTTAAAATTGTGGGATTGGGGACTAATCGTATTGACCTGGGAAGTGCATTCCAAAGAATTGGCGCGGCACGTGTAAAGTCTTGGAGACGGGAGTGGGAGGTTCTGACTATTGAGGATACTAACCTCAGGTCATCAGCAGAACGGAGGGCGCGGGTAGGGTGGTATACTGAAACAAGGGAGGAGATGTAGGGTGGTGCTGAGCCATGGAGGGCTTTGTGGGTGAGGGTAATAAGTTTATACTGAATTCTGGAGTGGATGGGTAGCCAGTGTAATGACTGGCACAAGGTAGAGGCATCGGTGTAACGATTGGTGAGGAATATGATCCTGGCTGCAGCATTCAAGACAGATTGGAGAGGGGAGAGTTTGGTAAGAGGGAGACCGATTAGAAGAGAGTTACAATAGTCGAGACGAGAATGAATAAGAGAAACAGTAAGAGTTTTTGCAGAGTCAAAAGTAAGAAAAGGTCGAATTCTATAAATGTTTTTGAGGTGCAGATGACAAGAGCGAGCCAGTGATCGAATGTGGGGGGCAAAGGAAAGCTCGGAATCAAGTATGACCCCAAGACAGCGGGCATGTTGCTGGGGAGTAATAGTGGAACCACACACAGAAATAGCAATGTCGGGTATAGGTACATTAGTAGCGGGAGGAAACACCAGGAGTTCAGTCTTTGACAGGTTCAGTTTCAGATATAGTGAGGACATGATATTAGACACAGCGTTCAATCGCCAGTGTTTTCTAGAAAGGCTGGCGTGATGTCAGGAGAAGAAGCGTATAATTGGGTGTCATCAGCATAGAGATGGTACTGGAAACCAAATCTACTGATTGTTTGACCAATAGGGGCAGTGTACAAGGAGAAGAGGAGGGGGCCTAGAACCGATCCTTGAGGAACCCCAACAGTAAGGGGAAGGTGAGAGGAGGAGGAACCGGCAAAAGAAACAGTAAAGGAGCGGTCGGAGAGATAGGAGGAGAACCAGGAGAGAACGGTGTCCTTGAGGCCAATGGAATGGAGCATAGTGAGGAGGAGCTGATGATCCACAGTGTCGAATGCTGCAGAGAGATCCAAGAGAATTAGCATGGAGTAATGACCATTTGATTTAGCTGTTAGCAGATCATTAGAGACTTTAGTGAGGGCAGTTTCAGTGGAGTGTAAAGAGCGGAAACCGGATTGGAGAGGGTCGAGAACAGAGTTTTCTGAGAGATAACGGATAAGACGGGAGTGGACCAGGCGTTCCAGGAGTTTAGAGATGAAGGGAAGATTAGAGACAGGTCTATAGTTAGCGGTACAGTTTTGGTCGAGGGATGGTTTTTTAAGTAGTGGATGTATGATGGCATGCTTAAATGAAAAGGGAAAAATACCAGAAGAGAGAGAGAGGTTAAATATTTTAGTTAGGTGAGGGGTGACAGCAAGGGAAAGGGACTGGAGGAGATGTGACGGAAATGGGTCACTGGTGCAAGTAGTTGGGCGAGAAGATGCAAGGAGCCTGCTTACTTCTTCTTCTGTGACTGGTTCAAAATCAGAGAGTGAGTTAGATGCAGTGGGGGAGGGAGGACAGTGCATGGTATGAGGGGATTTGGAGATAATTTCCTGTCGGATCTGGTCAATTTTTTCTTTGAAGTAATTGGCCAGATCGTCAGCTCGGAGCTCCGTGGTTGGGGCCTGTACTCTTGGATTGAGTAGAGAATTAAAAGTGTCAAAGAGACGTTTCGGGTTATTGGACAGTGAGGTGATGAGGGTGTTGAAATAGGTTTGTTTGGAGAGGTGAAGGGCAGTGTTGTATGTTCTAAGCATAAACTTAAAATGGATGAAATCTTCGTGTAGATTGGATTTTCTCCACAGACGTTCGGCGCACCTGGAGCACCGCTGCAGGAAACGTGTTTGCACCGTGTGCCAGGGTTGTCGCCGTCTGTGTTGTGGTGTTCTATTTATAGGGGGTGCAAATTCATCCAGGGCACTTTGAAGTGTTTCATTGTAATGCTTCAATCTGCCTCAATCCTCCCGTACAGAAACCCCTGTCTCTGTGTGGTCATTTGAGTTGCTAGCAACACTGGAATAATTTGGACATCACTGGCTCAACCGTGAAGGGTTAATTTTAGCCCTCCCTAAATAGCTACCCTGACACTCTATGTTCATAATGTGGTGGTCAAAGTATGTATTTTTTGCTTATTGGACTAAGTTTAATGCCCTCATCTTAGTCCACATATGTTTCAACTTACAGACCAGAATGTTATGTGTAATATGTACTGAATATCACTTAGTAATTGTGCAACCAAATATGTGTGTGTTAGTCGCTCTGAATACCTAACAAGTTTGGTATGTATGTACCTGCTTTTTTTGGAATTTGTGCATTCTAAAATCTTCCTTTTCTGTTGTTCTTCAGCTTCCTGTCCACTGGCCTGTCTTATGCCGCCCTCCACCATGAGTTTCTCATTGGAAGATCTACCATTTCTGGCATAGTCAGGTCAACATGTATTGAAATCTGGACAAGACTACATCAAGTCGTCATGCCCGAGCCCAGGATGGAGGACTGGTTGAGGATATCAAGGGACATTGAGGAGGAATGCCAATTTCCAAATTGTATTGGGGCCCTTGATGGCAAACATATCCGGGTGCGTAAGCCGCCGAACTCTGGCTCCCAATTCTTCAATTATAAACAATACTTTTCTGTTGTATTGTTGGCTCTGGCCGACCCTCAATACAAGTTTATAATTGTTGACATTGGGGCCTATGGAAGGACGGGAGACTCTCGAGTCTTCAATACTTCCATTATGGCTCGGCGGCTACGCACCAACCAGTTGGATCTACCACCACCACGCCAGCTACCAGGCTCCACTCAAGAATCTGTCCCTTATGTCCTTGTGGCAGATGAGGCGTTTCAGTTAACACGCAATGTCATGAGGCCATATCCCCGGCGCAACCTTGACCACAGGCGCAGAATTTTTAACTTGCACCTATCACATGCTCGGCGACTGGTGGAGTGTTCCTTTGGCATTCTTTGTGCCAAATGGCGGGTACTCCAGTCTGCCATTCAGCTGAGTGAACAAAATGTTAATGAAGTAGTTAAAGCCTGTGTGGTTCTTCATAACTTCACCAGGATACATGATTGTTCCTCCTCTGCTGGTGTTGGGTGTAGGCCGGACAATGTGCGTACGGTGAGACCACCTATCAACCCTCAACGTAGACCACTCTCTGGGCTCAAAGTGCGTGATATTTTCAGTAATTACTTTATGTCACCTGAGGGGGAAACTTCTTGGCAAGAGCATGCTGTATCTATGTTATAATTTTTGGCTTTATGTGTGTCTAAATATATATATTTCTACCCCTTCTGATTCTATGACTGTTTAATTGCATTGGTAAGCGTATGTTAGTATGCTGACACGGTTTTTGAGAATTGAGACAGAGACGTAAACTGTAGTAGACACATTTTTACATTTGCCTTTTTTTTTTTTTTAAAGGCAAACATATTATTGCCATATGATAACTGGGGCAATGGGCCAAATTGGCCTTTTCGCAGATGTGAACATTTTAGTAAAATACAATTTTCACACATCTATAATAATAAATGCCCTAAGCAGCTTCCGGTTGTAACAACTTCCGTCCAGTTGTAACCGGTGACGTCACCGCACACCTTTTTCCATGTTAACCCTCAACACACACACTCCTCTCACCTTTCACCATCTCCACTCACGTCCACTCACTCTTTCACTCCACATACGACCCTTTCTCTCACTCCGTCTCTCATACTCACGCCGTCATCGCCGCTGATCCACGATCCCCGACATCTTCTTCCGCCGGCGCCATCCTGGATCCAGACGTCCTCCACGCCGGCGACATGTTCTTGCGGCGACGCCATTTTGGATCGGCGAAATCCCGCGATAGTCACGATGGCGTCGCCGCAAGAACATGTCGCCGACGTGGAGGATGTCGGGATCAAAAATGTTCGTCAACGCCATTTTGGATCCCGACGTCGTCCACGCCGGCGACATGTTCTTCCGGCGACGCCATCTTGAGTATCGCGGGATTTCACGATACTCAAGTGTGTGTGTTGAGGGTTAACATGGCAAGAGGTGTGATGCTATCGGGCCATAATCTAGTATTCAAAAAAAGCATAATGCAAGAACAAAATTGCTACATTAGACATTTTGAATCCAAAGGAAAAAAGAGGTGGTCTCCATCATCAAAATTATATAAAAAAGATAAAACTCACATTTATTAGGAAGGTTTTCAAATCATATTAATAAGCCACCATGACAGGCAAGGCTACCTTACGCGTTTCTGACACATATTACATGTCTGTAAAAAAGACAATATTTCACCGCGCTATACTGGGAAAGTCAAAGGATCAAAATAGATTACTCACTTGATAATGCCTAGAAAAGGCGTGCTGCCCTTATTCAACTAGTCACTTTTTTTGGCAGCTAAATATATTCCCAAATCAAGGCGAACAGCCTCAAGAACATCACGCTCTCTCTATGTATTATCAAGTGAGTAGTCTATTTTGATCCTTTGACTTTCCCAGTATAGCGCGGTGAAATATTGTCTTTTTTACAGACATGTAATATGTGTAAGAAACGCGTAAGATAGCCTTGCCTGTCATGGTGGCTTATTAATATGATTTGAAAGCCTTCCTAATAAATGTGAGTTTTATCTTTTTTATATAATTTTGATGATGGAGACCACCTCTTTTTTCCTTTGGATTCGGATTTAGAGCACCAGTTGAACCACACTGGACATCTCCTGGCATCAGACCGCTTAAGCCTGGATCACACTTCCGTTTTTTTAAATCCGTCCAAATCCGTCATTTTCCGTTAAAAAACGGATCCGCCATGTTTTTGGCAGATCCGTTTTTTTCCCCATAGACTTGCATTAGCGGCTACCGCGGATCCGTCAAAAAAACGGATCCAAACGGATCCGTTAGCATCCGTTAGCGGCAAAAAACGGAAACGGATCCGTTTGGCGGACACAAAAAACGGATGTGTGAAACAGGGCTTATGGACACTGATGTACGGTATGCGTAAAGAATTTGCATGTTTTTATGCTCTTATAAATTGTGGAAAGTTGGGGAAGGCGGAAGAGCAGCCTGTGGTTGCTGCTGGCTACTTTGCCCAACATCGCCCTGTGTGGGGGCATACTGTTGCCCATGATGTGGGTAGTGTCCTTCCTCCTGGGATTGTTGGGGGTACTGGCCAGAGTAATAATGAAGAGGGGCATCTTGTTGGCTCGGGAAGGCCCGTGTCTCTTACCCTCCAATATAGCCATGTCGTCCCCAACCAGGTTGGGAATGAACATAAGGATGAGTGACCTCATGGAGATCAACATCCAACACTGCGGAGACACCATCACATGTTTCTCAACGCAGTGATCTAGAGCAATGCCCCCATCCCTTATGGGAAATATGCAAAAGCATGTAAATCAACAGCCGCGGAGACACCATCACATGTTTCTCAACGCAAGCAATGACTAGCCAGGTCTTTCCCCGGGAAGGAACAACCACGGGAAGGGCAGTCTCCAATGAAGGAAACCACCTATGCCAAAACATGGTATCCATCCACAGACAGCTGTTTCGGGGTATTGCCCCTCATCAGTGTGGAGTAGGAAACTGGCTAGTAGGAGCAATGCCTAGTGAAAGGCTATGAACATAAGGATGAGTGACCTCATGGAGATCAACATCCAACACTGCGGAGACACCATCACATGTTTCTCAACGCAGTGATCTAGAGCAATGCCCCCATCCCTTATGGGAAATATGCAAAAGCATGTAAATCAACAGCCGCGGAGACACCATCACATGTTTCTCAACGCAAGCAATGACTAGCCAGGTCTATCCCCGGGAAGGAACAACCACGGGAAGGGCAGTCTCCAATGAAGGAAACCACCTATGCCAAAACATGGTATCCATCCACAGATGGGACCAGCCTCCAACACTGGGTGGGAAAAAGTGGCCACATTGTTGGGGTTGGCTAGAGGCAGACATATGTTGCTGGTGTTGTAAAGGTTGGGTAGGGGGAGGAAGGGGGTTGAGGTGTAGGCCCACGTATTTGAGGATCCTCAGAGCCTGCTTGAGCAAGCATCTGTGTGGGTGGTCTCATGCGCATTAGATTTCGGGGGGAAAGCTGCCACCTCTCCTGATATTCAAACAGCTCATATTGGATATTGGGGGGTGTGCTTGCATCAAGCAGGATCTGAAAACATCCTCAAATATGGCGCCTCACCTCACGGGAAAGGGCACGTAGATAAAGGGCCAGGCAACGTGAGTATGCCTCCTCCCCATCATCTGTATTCACTCTAGCCAGATAGTTGAGGACCCCTGTGTCCACATTGGTCCGGGTATCTTGGGCAGGGATCTGGCGCCTTCTTCGTCCTCGCCAGGATGTTACAGCAGGCTGTGGGGAGACCCGGATCAGGGCAGTTGGGTTGCTGCTCATGTTGCCCTGCTCCTTCAGGTACTGGTGGTGGGGTTTGTGGCGCAGGCAATGGGTTCTCCTGAGAGGATTCTTCACCCATGCTTCTTGTAGGGGGAGAAGATGGGCCAGCCACCTCATCCCCTACAGGATCAATGATGGGCTCTGTATCTGAGCCCGTTCCTCTATCCGTAAGGTTGGACTGAGTTCTGTTATGAAATAGAACAGAGCCAAAAATACATTAATATTTTTGCCCTGTAAAGTATCGGTGTAATATGGTGTGAGGTATCTACTTACGGTCTCAGATCCAGAATAGGGCGAGGAAGGAGAGGCGGTCATAATAGATGTATTTTCGCTTGACGTAGCCTGCATCACCACTCCTGGACCGCTGCTGACGTTCCCGCCTGAACTGATCGCGGATGCTGCGCCAGCGTCTCATCACATCTTCCACTGCAATGTGACAGGAAATATTCTCAATTTAACATATTTGATCGGTCAAATTTGCTACCAGTATTCTAGGCATGTGGTCTTCTGGGGTGTGCTTTCTACCCAGGGTGGCATATCTAATTGGGGCATCCAGGCCAGATACACAGGGTCACAATAGTTCATGTATCAAGTAACTACACTTAAGAACTTGGTTGGCTAAGAGGATGAGGAGCTTGTGGCCTGGGCCTAATTATGGCAGTGTCAAACCATGTGTCACATCAAAATCTACCCACCTCATGAGGAAAAAAGTACAAGCACAGGAAGGGGGGGGCTGATTCTATATGCATTTTCTGATGTGAGGTAATTTTAATCATTTTTTGGCTTGTACTTACTCAGTTTCTGCTGCTCCTCACGTGGCCGATCACCAAAATCAAGGAACATCTGGCGACATATGCGCCTCCATGACGCCTCCTTTCTTGCCCGGTTTGCATAATGGGCATCACATTGGTCCCAGAGTTCTGGCCACTCCTGCACCAGTACAATGAGCATCTCCACATTGAGGAAATATGGCACCATGACGCTGCTGTACTCCGTGGAGGCGTACTTCCTGGATGTCTGGAGCGGTTTTTGAGCTCATTTGCATGTTTAAGCTTCCTGATGATGGATTGGCCCATTTCCTGTCACCAGTCAAAAGACCTGCGTATTTCTCGCAAGTCACATGTCTGGTCCGTGTGTAATTTGTATTTTTTGCGCACCCATAGACTTGCATTGGCATACTACGGGCGTAGTACGCTGACAATCGCAGCATGCTGCGATTGGCACGGACCCTAGAATACGGACGAGAAATATACGGCTGATGGGAGCTACCCCATAGAGAATCATTGGTCCGTGTCTAATGCGTGCTTTTAACTCCTCTCACTCGTCCGTATTCCTCTCTAGTGTGACCCCTGCCTTAAGGTGAAATAATCATACAAACCATCCACTATCATAAAAAGTCTCTCAGCCATATTATTAGCCTCTATATATTTTTTGCTTTCACTTTTATTTTTTTTTATTAATGTATTCATATCTGTTTGCTTATTACATCAAATATTAATTTGTATGACAAAATACATCCATTTTCACACCGTAAGGACTGACATATCCAAACTCTTGATTAGCGCACCTGGGATGCCTAAAGACAAAAAGCAAAGAAACAGGATTTAAATTCAATGACCAAATAATCTAATTTACATAAATGGCCAGTGTGACCATGCTCCTACATGTTGCTTGTACACCAACTTAAACTCCAGTTCATTTCCTTCGGTTTTGCTTTAGGTTCTTTCACGCAATGTTCACAAAGGCATGACGTTCCTTTTTTTTTTTGAGCTCGGCATTACATTTAGGGCATAGACAGACTGCCATATTTCACATGCGAGAATCGCATCGTAAAGCTCGTACTGGCTGTCGGCTCTCCTGACTTGAGCTTGACAGCTGCATAGTAGTCCATCACGCTATCATGCTCAGGTCAGGAGAGGTGCTGGCCAGTCCCTGTAGCGCGATACGATTATCGCACGAGAAATACGGCAGTGTGACTCCAGCCTTATATAGCTTCCCATTGCTGGATGTCCATAATAGTGCTCCAGTGCTGCTCAGCCCTTATTCACATTGAACTCATTTTTGACACACGGAAAGGTTTTAATACTAGAGGTTAGGACCGTCCCTATTGGGTACATCTTGGTGCTGGTGGGATGACTTTTGCATTTTTTTAATCAAAAACAGTGTTTATTAATGCCCTTTGCTATTTATATGCACTATTTCTTTACTTACAGCATGGTATATGTGAACATGCTCCTGCAGGTTTCATGTATACCAACTTATACTCCAGTTCATTTCTTTTGGTTGTGCAGCACAACATATAGTCAATGATTTGACCGTTAGAGTGGACTATTTGATGACTTTGTCCGTTATTATCATCATTTTTTGACTAACTGGTTATGTGAACACCGTTAAGACCAACTTCCTACAAATCTCGCAGAAGATGAATATTTTTTTATATATTGTAGTTCATTTTAGGGCAGAGACAGACTGCCGTATTTCTCAAGCGAGAATCGCATCGTAAAACTTGTCCTGGCTGTCGTCTCTCCGGACCTGAGCTTCACAGCTGCATAGTAATCCATCCACTGTCTTGCTCAGGTCAGGAGAGGTGTCGGGCCAGTCCGTGCAGTGCGATGTGATTCTCACACGAGTTCTACCTATGTCTGATTCTGCCATTACTTTCACAGTCTGCACAATTTCATTTATATCTACAGAACTTTATGATGTTCACTTGAGAAATTAATTTCAACACGTGTACATTTGTTTGTCTTTGGTAAAAAAGTGTCCGCGAAATCAATAAACATTTTCCTAGCAGCTCATATGAGTTTTCCCTATAAGCTTCTTATTCTGCCAGACTTGTAGATGCAAATTAACAAGCTTCTGATCAGGCATGGATTTTAACAGGATTTAATAACTTGGCATCACTGTTTCCTTTGGATCTAATTATTATCTTGTGGCTGTGATATTGTCACACTGATGTTGATACATTCTAGAAATATATTATTTTAATCATTTTGTTTGTATTCAGAAAAGTAGAAACATATTAAACAATAAAACTTAAAGAGAACCTGTCACTAAGTCAAATGTGAATCTCAAATTTTCCCACTGTTCCAAAGTCTTCAGTTTCTTTTCGTTTCTTTGTGGTCTTTACAAGGGGGTGTAACTCAGAGGGTAATAATGCAGATGCAGGAAATGGAGAAACAAATGGATTAATTCTGCTCTGCCGTGTGGGAAGGATAAAGGATGCCAATCCGAGTATACGTGGCTTATTCCTCAGCGCTTTTCGAAACCACGATAGAGATACATTTATCAGAACTCACCATAGACAACATTTGAAAAAAGGCCTTTTTCAATTAACCCATTGTTTCTCTATTACCTGCACTTTCGTCCTCTCATGGGTCTGCAGCAGTCTTAAGCACTACCAGTGGTTGTATGCACACAACTCTTTTAACATTGTAAGGCTAGTTTCACACAAGCTCACTGAGGCGCAGCGCAGGGCCGCCGATAAGCCCCGCCCTGGCCACGCCTCCTCCGGTCAGCTCCTCCTCTGATAGCATGACGCTGCATGCGATCAGCGTACCCTGTTGTGAATTCCCTGGCTCAGACTTCTGAGCCGAAGCTCCCCCTGCTCCCTGCAGTGGTTACTGGAGGTAGTGGAGCTGGCCAGATTGACAGAGGTCTGCCACCTGATGACGGTGATTGGAGATCTGGGGTTACTGATTGCAGTATTTAAGTCTGCAGACTTCCTTCAATCCCTGCTGGTGATTGCTTTCTTGTGCATTCTGAGGTCTGATGTCTCCTGCCCTGATCCTGCATTGTTCAGCTAAGTGGTTCATTTGCTAATCCTTTGCATCTGATCTGTTTTTGTCTCTCTCTGCTTGTTGTGCGGGTTCAGCTTGCTCCTCTAGGGGCTGTGCTGGACCACTGCTCCATATGTTACAGCCTGCGTCAGTTTGTTCAGTCCCCTGTTATATTGGTCTGTTTTGCTTTGCTTCCAGTTCATACCGGAGTGCTGATATAGTGGGGGTGAAGTCGTGTGACTTCAGTGTTTTTTTGTACATCAGACGTGTTGGATTTTTCAGGGTTTTTGCGTGATGGTAGACAGTGTCTTTCCATTCCTATCCTATCTAGTCAGTTTGGGCCTCATCATTTGCTCAGTCTATTTTTCTGCCTGTGTTTGTGTTTCATCTTGTCTCACCGACAATATATGTTTGGGGGCTATCTATTCCTTTTGGGGTCTGCTCCAGGGCAATTTAGATTTCACCTTTCTTGCTTTAGGCATAGTTAGCTCTCCGGCTGTGCCGAGGCGTCTAGGGCATCGTAAGTACGCTCCACGGCTACTGCTAGTTGTGTGGATAGGATCAGGGGTCTGCAATCCGCTTAGTTACCAACCTCTCTGGTTTTCTGGTGGCTTAGCCTGTTCCTGCCATTCTCCTCGGTGACCCATTCATAACAGTAACCTATATTTAGCGTTGGGTACGCTGGCCGTGCGCTGGCATGATTTTGCCGGTGCTTGCGCCCTTTTGCCGCTGCGCCAAGCGCACAAAAATGCAACAGAGTGCAATTTTGTGTGCTTGGCGCAGCGCCAAAAGGGCGCAAGCGCCGGCAAAGTCATGCCAGCGCACAGCCAGCATATCCAACGCTAAATATAGGGTACGCTGATCACATGCAGCGTCATGCGATCAGAGGAGGAGCTGATCGAAGGAGGCGCGGCCGGGCCTGTGCTGCGCCTCAGTACGCTAGTGTGAAACTAGCCTTAGCAAGATAAGACCCTATTTGTGCTTTGTGTCTTTCCAGTCTTTCTTTTCTTAGGGTAATAATGCAGACAGGGGTGAACTTAGCCTCTCTGCTGCCTGAGGCGAACAGCAAAATGACGCCCCCCCACACACGAAGTAAATATTCATATCTATCCTGTAAAACTGAGTACAATAGTGGACATTTTGATTTAGATAAATAGAAAAAAAAGGTGTCCAAACACAAGGATGTCAGCGCCATCACACGCACATACATGAACAACACAGAAGTATCCAGAACAAGGATCATTAATGGCAATGGTAGGCCTGGCACAGGGCCGGACTGGGACAAAAATGCAGCCCTGCCACACAAATCCCACCAGCCCACAAACTATAACACTCATCAGCCCCAATCAATGAATTTTTGCTATACTTTGTCGTCCCTTCATCACTCTCTTAAAGGAGTTATTTGAAGAGCCACATGTGAATGGCACCACAGTGCGTATGACTGACGACTAGTGTTGAGCATTCCGATACCGCACAGCTTTTACCATAAAGTGAGACTAGGGACTTTTTTTTTTTTAAGTGGCGGAGGAATACAGTGCGGGAGGATACCTACCTTCCGTCATTGGATTCCTGCAGCCCGTAGAGAGCGGCAGCATCAGCTGATGCTGCAGTTCTCTACCCAAGATCGTCGTGGGACACACTCGTGGACTGCTTCGGATCATGGGTGAGTATTTTTGTGGTTTGTTATGTTAATATTTATTCCGTAAAAGACAATGGCTTCGGGGAACAATGTGACAAGTATTGGTAAGTATGTTACTCTATGTTATATGTACTGTATGTCTATGTATGTATTGTATGAATGTATTGTATGTAGCATGCATGTAGTATGTATGTAGTATGTAGTATGTATGTAGCATGCATGTAGTATGTATGTAGCATGCATGTAGCATGTAGTATGTATGTAGCATGCATGTAGTATGTATGTAGCATGCATGTAGTATATATGTAGTATGTATGTAGTATATATGTAGCATGTAGTATGTATGTAGCATGCATGTAGTATGTATGTAGCATGCATGTAGTATGTATGTAGTATGTATGTAGTATGTATGTAGCATGCATGTAGTATATATGTAGTATGTATGTAGCATGCATGTAGTATGTATGTAGTATGTATGTAGCATGCATGTAGTATGTATGTAGTATGTATGTAGCATGTAGTATGTATGTAGCATGCATGTAGTATATATGTATGTATGTAGTATATATGTAGCATGTAGTATGTATGTAGCATGCATGTAGTATGTATGTAGTATATATGTGGTAAGTATGTAGCATGTAGTATGTAGCATGCATGTAGTATATATGTGGTATGTATGTAGCATGTAGTATGTATGTAGCATGCATGTAGTATGTATGTAGTATGTATGTAGCATGTAGTATGTATGTAGCATGTAGTATGTATGTAGCATGCATGTAGTATGTATGTAGTATGTATGTAGCATGTAGTATGTATGTAGCATGCATGTAGTATGTATGTAGTATGTATGTAGCATGCATGCAGTATGTATGTAGCATGTAGTATGTATGTAGCATGCATGTAGTATATATGTGGTATGTATGTAGTATGTATGTAGTATGTATGTAGTATTTTTTTTTTTTTTTTTAAACATTTAACACATTAGCCGGATGATGGGACTACTACTGTCCCATCATTGGCTAATGTGTCAATCACTGTCATGGTAGCAGGCATCGCCAGATGGGACTTGTAGTCCCATCGGACGATGCCTGCACGGACCCCCGGACATCAGCGCAGCCCCCCGGCAGGCCGGTACAGACCCCCACAGGCCGGCACAGCCCCCCGGCAGGCCGGCACAGCCCCCCGGCAGGCCGGTACAGACCCCGGGCAGTCCGCACAGCCCACCGGCAGGCCGGCACAGCCCCCCGGCAGGCCGGCAGAGACCCCCGGAAGGCCCGTACAGACCCCCGAGAGGCTGTACAAGGGCAGGAAAGGGTTTTTCCAATTCCGATACCGGAAGTCTCATAGACTTGAATGGGACTTCCGGTATCGGCATCGGCGATACCGATACTTTTTTTAAAGATCGGCCGATCCATTCCGATCCAATATTTTGAAGTGTCGGACGGTATCGCTCAACTCTACTGACGACAGCTCCATTTACATGGTGCTCTTCAAAGCTACATTTCCCAGGATCATGGGGGTCCCAGCGGTCAGATCCACAACAAACAGAAAGTCATCCCCTATCCCCACATAATGCTCCATACAGTATTATGGGCCCCATATAATGCTCCATACAGTATAATGGGCCCAATATATTACTTCATACAGCATAATGTGCCCCATATATTACTTCATACAGCATAATGGGCCCCATATATTACTTCATACAGCATAGTGGGCCCCATATATTACTTCATACAGTATAATGGGCACCATATATTACTTCATACAGTATAATGGGCACCATATATTACTTTATACAGCATAATGGGCCCCATAAAATTCTTCTCACCATACCCCACTGCTCTGGTCTCCTTAGTGTATTCTGATCCTCTGCACTGCTTGGCACAGGGACATCATTAACTTTACCTATATAATTGTCCACTTGGACTGATAGTAATAGTTATTTGTTTGTACCCTGTTGTCTGGGGCTGGCCCACTTTATGGGGGTGCTCAGGGCATATGATTATACACCAGTAAAAAGTATGAAAGGATCAATGTGACCAGTGCCACCTAGTTTCCTACCCCTCTTATTCTACCAGTACTGTGGGCACCCTGACTGGTACTGAGGAAAAGAAAAAAAAGAACAGAGAGAGAGAAAAACAGAGAGAGAAAGAAAGAGGGGAAAGAAAGAACAGAGAGAGAAAGAAAGAGGGGAAAGAAAGAACAGAGAGAGAAAGAAAGAAAAAAACAGAGAGAAAGAGGGGACAGAAAAAAATAACAGAGAGAGAAAGAAAGATGGGACAGAAAAAAATAACAGAGAGGGAGATAGAAAGAAAGAGGGGAAAGAAAGAACAGAGAGAGAAAGAAAGAGAAAGAGGAGAAAGAAAGAACAGAGAAAGAAAGAAAGAAAGAAAGAAAGAAAGAAAGAAAGAAAGAAAGAAAGAAAGAGGGGAAAGAAACAACAGAGAGAGAAAGAAAGGGGAAAGAAAGAAAGAAAGAACAGAGAGAAAGAAAGAGGGGACAGAAAAAGAACAAAGAGAGAGAAAAAAAGAAAGAGGGGAAAGAAAGAACAGAGAGAAAGAAAGAGAAAGAAAGAACACAGAGAGAGAGAAAGAAAGAATAGAAAGAAAGAGAACAGAGAAAGAAAGAACGAACAGAGAGAAAGGAAGAACAGAGAGAGAAAGAAAGATTACAGAGAGAAAGAAAGAGGGGATAGAAAGAGAAAGAAAGAACAGAGCAAAAGAAAGAACAGAGAGAAAGAGGGGAAAGAAAGAACAGAGAGAGAGAAAGAAAGAAAGAGGGGAATGAAAGAAAGAACAGAGAGAAAGAAAAAGAACAGAGAGAGAAAGAAAGAGTGGACAGAAAAAAAGAACAGAGAGAAAAAGAGGGGAAAGAAAGAACAGTGAGAGATCGATAAAGGAAGAGGGGAAAGAAAGAACAGAGAGAAAGAAGAGAGAGAGAAAGAGAGGAAAGAAAGAACAGAGAGAGAAAAAAAAAGATTAGACTGAGAAAGAAAGAAAGATTCTATAAAGATACTATAGCAGCCCGGCTCCCATTGTAGTGCCCACCTGAGCCTCCCGATGCAGGACATATCATGATCCACTCACATGGCCGGTATCCCTGAGTCCAAGGCGATCCCGCTGTCCGCTCTGTCGGAGGACATGGTGATGGATCTGAAGCATTCCCTGAAGTGCCTCCATGGTTCCGTCATAATCTCCTCCCGAAATTATCTCATTTCTGGTCAGCTTCTAGCACGTCACTTCCGGTGGAACGTCATGTGCAAATTTTAAAGTGCTCCTCGGGGCTCCGCTGTGTACTCCTGTGTCCACGGGAAAAGTAAGCTTCAGGCCGGGGCAGAGAGGCAGACTCTCTCAAAATCGGGACTGTCCCGCTGGGAGGTATGGGTGCTCCCCACCATATACCTTGTACACATATGGCTCCGTACACCTCATACACACACGGTTCCGCTTTTTACACCTCGTACACACACGACTCCGCTCTGTACACCTCGCACACACACGGCTCCACTCAGTACACACATAGCTTCACTCCGTAAACCTCGTACACATGCGGCTCTGCTCTGTACACCTTTTACACAAGTGGCCACGCTCTGTACACCTTGTACACACACGGCTCCACTCCGTAAACCTTGTACACATGCGACTTTGCTCCATACACCTCGTGCACACGCGGTTCCACTCCATACACATATGGCTCCAGTCTGTACACACATGGCTCTGCTCCGCTCCATACACACACGGCTCAGCTCCGTACACTTCGTACACACAGGGCTCCATTTTGTACGCCCCATACACACACAGCTCCACTCCGTATCCGTACAACCCTTACACACGCGGCTCCGCTCTGCACACCTCGCGCACACGCGGCTCCACTCAGTACACATATGGCTCCACTCTGTAAACCTCATACACATGCCGCTCTGCTCCGTACACCTTTTACACACGTGGCCACGCTCTGTACACCTTGTACACACATGGCTTCACTACGTAAAGCTTGTACACATGCGGCTTTGCTCCATACACACGCTGCTCTTTTCTGTACACCTCGCACACACACAGCTCCAATCAGTACACACATGGCTCCAATCCGTAAACCTCGTACACATGCGGCTCTGCTCCGTACACCTTTTACACACGTGGCCACGCTCTGTACACCTTGCACACACGGCTCCACTTAGTACACACATAGCTCCACTCCGTAAACCTCATACACATGCGGCTCTGCTCTGTACACCTTTTACACACATGGCCACGCTCTGTACACCTTGTACACACATGCGGCTTTGCGCCATACACCTCGTGCACACGCGGTTCCACTCCATACACATGTGGTTCCACCCCGTACACACATGGCTCTGCTCCGCACACACACGGCTCCGCTCCGTACACCTCACACACACGGCTCCACTCAGTACACACATGGCTCCACTCTGTAAACCTCGTACACATGCGGCTCTGCTCCATACACCTTTTACACACGTGGCCACGCTCTGTACACCTTGTACACACATGGCTCCACTCCTTAAAACCTTCTACACATGCGGCTTTGCTCCATACACCTCGTGCACACGCTCAATACACACGCTGCTCTGCTCCGTACACAGGCGGCTCCGCTCTGTACACCTCACACACATGGCTCTACTCTGTAAACCTCGTACACATGCGGCTCTGCTCCGTAAACCTTTTACACACGTGGCCATGCTCTGTACACCTTGTACACACATGGCTCCACTCAGTAAACTTTGTACACATGCGGCTTTGCGCCATACACACGCGGTTCCACTCCATACACATGTGGTTCCACCCCGTACACACATGGCTCTGCTCCGCTCCATACACACACGGCTCTGCTCCGCACACACATGGCCCAGCTCCGTACACCCCGTACACATGCGGCTCCGCTCCATACACCTCGTACACACATACCAACACCAATGAAAAACACTGTAACAAGTCCAATATAAAAATAAAATAGCAATCTTTATTATAAACAGATGAGGCACAATAGAGCTAAAAAGTGACACTACAAAAATGGCAGTGTATAGTAAGCTACAGATACATCAATACTGTATATATAGATAAAGTAACCCATTGGCAATGTGAACACAAGTGTTGCATAGGCAAAAATAATACATGGAAGTGCCATCAGAATAAAGGGAACAATCCCCGGCTATAACATCAAAAGTAGAAAAACTGCCTAGACATAAATTAATAGGATCACATACCTAATGGGGAATGCAGCTCAGTATACACAGCCGTACCCCAACGCGCGTTTCGGAGAAGTTCCTTCCTCAGGGGGCGCGTGCTAGGGCCGATATCAGTTCAATTTATAGGATAATCACGGGGACCATTAATTGTGCCCGGTATGTATAAAACCTTCCCCCCCATCCCAACATGGCAACCGCCGCTGGCGCTGACACACAACGGGGCCCCGTGATGTCAGACGCCAGACAGTGGGCGGAAGGGAGGAGGAGACCGGTGACATAATCCGGCACGTCAACCCGCGCATGCGCAGACTGTACTAATGCAGCCGCGGCCATCTTAGAAGGGGGCAGACCGATAAAGAAACCACATAGTACATAGTAAGCCTATAACGCCGTGGTACATAGTGCGATCAAAAATCACAAGCGGATATTTGGGCCGCAAGAGAGAATGCATATGTAACGGTGACATGTCAATAATGAAAATATGACCTCATCCTACACGTCAACCCGCGCATGCGCAGACCGCAATAGTGCAGCCGCGACCATCTTAGAAAGGGGCAGACCGAGAAAAAACAACATGATAGATAATAAGCATATATCGCTGTGTTACATAGTGTGATCAGACGTCATAGACAGATATTATGGCCACAAGTAAGAATACATATATAATGGTGACATGCCAAAAAATGACAATATATCATATAGAATCACATTAGTAAAACATGAATAAGGGCGCATTTATATACTTGATAACCCTTTAAGACCAACAAGTATTATATATGTATAAAAATAACAATAGCCATGAAAGTACATTATACCCACTACAATTGTCAAAGACAACAGGGTATTGTATAATATATATAGAGAACAAAATGTACACAACATCAATACCTAATTATGTTTATTGTTTTTAGATAATAAAAAATCTTAGAAATTACATCCATAGACTTATTAGGATTAACTGTAAAACAAAGAACCACGGATCAGGGCTTCAAAGGTTGGTAGGCAGACGTGGGAAACAACCAAAGGCTGGTGTATGTCAGATCCATCCCAAAATTGAGCAGACGTCAGCCAGAATGGGAAACGATGGTCACTAGAATTTAAAAACAGAAAGTGATTAAAACACACACTAAAAAAGTGTCACATAGGCGGACATAGGACTATAAAAAAGGAGCAAAAGAAAGGCATTCATTAAGCCCGTGTGGATGGACTGTCTTAAGCTGCCGTATCCATTTTGATTCAAGCTGACCAAGTCGCTTGGATAAACTGCCACCCCTGATATCAATTCTTAGGGCATCAATGCCTCTAACTTTCAACTGGGTAGCATCACAGGCGTGGTGATCCTTGAAGTGGCGTGGAATGGTCTTTAGGGTGGTGGAGTCCTCATGCGTGCGTGCTGCCAGGATCCCCAACACATGCTCCCTTACCCTCACTTTGAACTGACGCATAGTGAGACCAACGTAAATCAAATCACAGGGGCAAGTAGCATAATAGATGACATACCTTGTGGTACAAGTAATGCGTTGACAAATGGCATAAGTCTTAGTACCACTGGAATCAGAAAAGGAATTGCTACGTAGTATGTTGGGGCATGCCACACAGCCGCCACATGGGACACAACCCACCCTAGGGGTAAGGGCGTTCAAAAATGTAGTCGGCTTTTCTGCAGAATAATGGCTGTTAACCAGGTGATCTCTGACATTTTTGGCACGTCGAAACGACATAGATGGTTTGTCTGTCAAAAAATTCTTCATGATTGGATCAATCTGTAAAATAGGCCACGCTTTCTTTAATGCCTGACGTACAGAATCAGATCTAGAACTGAATGTTGTGACAAATCTGACGGTCTGACTTGTGTTCACAGGTCTAGTTAAGTGAGAACGATATAGTAACTCCTGACGGGAGGTATATTTCGCCCTATTAAAGGCCTTCTTAATAGACCTGCGACTATAGCCACGTGCTAGAAAGCGTTGACGTAGGATTTCTGCTTGCCTAAAAAAATCATTATCTGTAGAGCAGATCCTACGGAGCCTTAAAAATTGACCCACTGGGACAGCTCGAATAATATGTTTAGGGTGGCTAGAAGACGCATGTAATACTAAATTGGTGGAGGTTGTCTTCCTGTAGATGTCGGTCTGTAACACCCCAGATGTTACAAAGATTATCAATCAAAGAAAGTATATATGTGGAAACATAATTTCAACAACCATTCCTCCATACGTAAGGCCTCATCTGCCTTATCCATTTCTTCTTTGAGTGGACGTTCTGATCTGTCCTCGGCTTCCACTGCATCCACTACAAACAATGAGGTGGCAAGACTTCGAGACCATACGTTTCATCCCTACAAAAGGAATTTGGGGCCTTCTACATCTAAATATGATAATAAGGTGATTAACCTTAGTGATTTTTGCCTTTCTGATGTTGATCTGCGACTCCTCAGCAGAGGGCTCTCCTTTTCTCCTACTTCTAAATTTGACCTATTTGATACCATTAAGGATCTCCACCTTTTTGCGCGGTCATTGTTGTTCAGGCGTTATTTTCATTCTAATGACACTCAATCCCTATTTCCCACAGAGGAGGAACAAGCGGCATTAGACATATTGGAGGAATTGGCGTCTGGAAGCGAGAGTGATGGAGGTAAGATTCCTCCCTCTATCCGTCCGAGATCCAAGAAATTTCCCCCGTTGGCTTCTTGTGCAAACTTTGACATGTTTGTACGACTAGTTACGGATGAACTATATAAGATTCCTAGATTCATAGTGAATGACAATTTGACCAATGAAGAGAGGTGCAGGCTGAGATCACTCCAGGAATTACCGGGGATTCTTATTAAACCAGCAGATAAAGGTGGTAATGTCGTCCTGTGGCCTGTGGATATGTATGAGAGAGAGGCTTTTCGACAACTTAACAATAACATCTGTTATAAAAAACTTACGTATAACCCTCTCTCTGCATATTCCGCCCATTTGGAAACCATTTTGAAAAGATCGGTACAGGACGGCATTATCACCAAGGATCTTTCTAGTGCATTACTAGTACCCGAGCCTCGGATCTCTACCCTGTACCTCCTTCCAAAAATTCATGAGGATTCCTCTGTGCCGCCTGGGAGACCCATTGTCTCAGGACGGGGGAATTTTCTCGAGAACGTCAACAGATGGATTGATTTCCATCTCCAACCTCTAGTAATGAATCTCCCCTCGTTCCTCCGGGACACTGGTGATCTGCTGCGCAGGGTCGACGGGCTTTGCCTTGAGGGTGAATCTCTTTTAGTTTCAGCAGATGTAGAGTCCCTCTACACTAATATCAAACATACAGACGGACTTAAGGCTGTCAAATTCTTTCTTAGTACATCCAACCTCACATTGGGGTTGAGGGACCTCCTGCTGGAACTACTTGAATTCACCCTCACACACAATTTCTTTGTGTTTAAGGGGTCCTTCTACCTGCAGCTCCAGGGGACCGCTATGGGAGCGGCCTATGCGCCCTCCTATGCTGGTCTTTTCCTGGGGCTGTGGGAGAGGGATCTCTTTATGTCAGACGAGGGTATCTCAATGTGCCGTGTCCCCTTTTGGACGCGGTACATTGATGATATATTCTTCGTCTGGCAGGGCACGCCCGTCGACCTTGATCAGTTAATGATCTTCCTGAACACCAATGACCGCAACATTCACCTTACTTTTACACATAGTACTAAATCTTTGGATTTCCTTGATGTTACCATTAGGAGGGACCATGCTGGGGTGTTACAGACCGACATCTACAGGAAGACAACCTCCACCAATTTAGTATTACATGCGTCTTCTAGCCACCCTAAACATATTATTCGAGCTGTCCCAGTGGGTCAATTTTTAAGGCTCCGTAGGATCTGCTCTACAGATAATGATTTTTTTAGGCAAGCAGAAATCCTACGTCAACGCTTTCTAGCACGTGGCTATAGTCGCAGGTCTATTAAGAAGGCCTTTAATAGGGCGAAATATACCTCCCGTCAGGAGTTACTATATCGTTCTCACTTAACTAGACCTGTGAACACAAGTCAGACCGTCAGATTTGTCACAACATTCAGTTCTAGATCTGATTCTGTACGTCAGGCATTAAAGAAAGCGTGGCCTATTTTACAGATTGATCCAATCATGAAGAATTTTTTGACAGACAAACCATCTATGTCGTTTCGACGTGCCAAAAATCTCAGAGATCACCTGGTTAACAGCCATTATTCTGCAGAAAAGCCGACTACATTTTTGAACGCCCTTACCCCTAGGGTGGGTTGTGTCCCATGTGGCGGCTGCATGGCATGCCCCAACATACTACGTAGCAATTCCTTTTCTGATTCCAGTGGTACTAAGACTTATGCCATTCGTCAACGCATTACTTGTACCACAAGGTATGTCATCTATTATGCTACTTGCCCCTGTGATTTGATTTACGTTGGTCTCACTACGCATCAGTTCAAAGTGAGGGTAAGGGAGCATGTGTTGGGGATCCTGGCTGCACGCACGCATGAGGACTCCACCACCCTAAAGACCATTCCACGCCACTTCAAGGATCACCACGCCTGTGATGCTACCCAGTTGAAAGTTCGAGGCATTGATGCCCTAAGAATTGATATCAGGGGTGGCAGTTTATCCAAGCGACTTAGTCAGCTTGAATCAAAATGGATATGGCAGCTTAAGACAGTCCATCCACATGGGCTTAATGAATGCCTTTCTTTTGCTCCTTTTTTATAGTCCTATGTCCGCCTATGTGACACTTTTTTAGTGTGTGTTTTAATCACTTTCTGTTTTTAAATTCTAGTGACCGTTGTTTCCCATTCTGGCCGACGTCTGCTCAATTTTGGGATGGATCTGACATACACCAGCCTTCGGTTGTTTCCCACGTCTGCCTACCAACCTTTGAAGCCCTGATCCGTGGTTCTTTGTTTTACAGTTAACCCTAATAAGTCTATGGATGTAATTTCTAAGATTTTTTATTATCTAAAAACAATAAACATAATTAGGTATTGATGTTGTGTACATTTTGTTCTCTATATATATTATACAATACCCTGTTGTCTTTGACAATTGTAGTGGGTATAATGTACTTTCATGGCTATTATTATTTTTATACATATATAATACTTGTTGGTCTTAAAGGGTTATCAAGTATATAAATGCGCCCTTATTCATGTTTTACTAATGTGATTCTATATGATATATTGTCATTTTTTGGCATGTCACCATTATATATGTATTCTTACTTGTGGCCATAATATCTGTCTATGACGTCTGATCACACTATGTAACACGGCGATATATGCTTATTATCTATCATGTTGTTTTTTCTCGGTCTGCCCCTTTCTAAGATGGTCGCGGCTGCACTATTGCGGTCTGCGCATGCGCGGGTTGACGTGTAGGATGAGGTCATATTTTCATTATTGACATGTCACCGTTACATATGCATTCTCTCTTGCGGCCCAAATATCCGCTTGTGATTTTTGATTGCACTATGTACCACGGCGTTATAGGCTTACTATGTATTATGTGGTTTCTTTATCGGTCTGCCCCCTTCTAAGATGGCCGCGGCTGCATTAGTACAGTCTGCGCATGCGCGGGTTGACGTGCCGGATTATGTCACCGGTCTCCTCCTCCCTTCCGCCCACTGTCTGGCGTCTGACATCACGGGGCCCCGTTGTGTGTCAGCGCCAGCGGCGGTTGCCATGTTGGGATGGAGGGGGAAGGTTTTATACATACCGGGCACAATTAATGGTCCCCGTGATTATCCTATAAATTGAACTGATATCGGCCCTAGCACACGCCCCCTGAGGAAGGAACTTCTCCGAAATGCGCGTTGGGGTACGGCTGTGTATACTGAGCTGCATTCCCCATTAGGTATGTGATCCTATTAATTTATGTCTAGGCAGTTTTTCTACTCTTGTTGTTATAGCCAGGGATTGTTCCCTTTATTCTGATGGCACTTCCATGTATTATTTTTGCCTATGCAACACTTGTGTTCACATTGCCAATGGGTTACTTTATCTATATATACAGTATTGATGTATCTGTGGCTTACTATACACTGCCATTTTTGTAGTGTCACTTTTTAGCTCTATTGTGCCTCATCTGTTTATAATAAAGATTGCTATTTTATTTTTATATTGGACTTGTTACACTGTTTTTCATTGGTGTTGGTATATATATATATATACATACAGTGTGTCCTGCACTGTCTCATGATGTGCTGGAATCTTGATGGTGGTCACCAGTACATTCATTGTTAACATGTGGTTGACTAAGTTTTCCAGCTCATCTTGCTACCAATTGTTCTTATTACCTCGTATACACTCGGCTCCGTTCCGTACACCTCACACACACACGGCTCCACTCAGTACACACATGGCTCCACTCTGTAAACCTCGTACATATGCGGCTCTGCTCCATACACCTTTTACACACGTGGCCACACTCTGTACACCTTGTACACACATGGCTCCGCTCAGTAAACCTTGTACACATGCGGCTTTGCTCCGTAAACCTCGCACACATGCGGCTCCGCTCCATACACACGCGACTCCACTCTGTATACACACGGCTCCGCTCTCTGTACACCTTGTACACACATGGCTCCACTCCTTAAAACCTTGTACACATGCGGCTTTGCTCCATACACCTCGTGCACACGCGGCTCCACTCCATACACACGCAGATCCACTCCGTACACACGCTGCTCTGCTCCGTACACACGCGACTCCACTCTGTATACACACGGCTCTGCTCTGTACACCTCGTACACACACGGCTCCGCTCCGTACACCTCATACCCACGCGGGGCCGCTCCGTACACCTCGTATACAGGTAGGGAAGGTGACCTGACGGGCGGACGGACTAGTCAGAGTAAAGAAGGAAAGGTTTGCACAGTGTAGGTAGGTGTCAGTTATTACAGTGGGGAAACAGCTAGGAAAGTGTAGTGGACGTGCAGTACCTTGGGTTGACCATTAGATGGCAGGGAGGAGTGTGAGCAAAGGACTTGATATCAGCTTTGGGCTTTAGAAACCGTTGGTCATGGGGGGCGGGGTTACAGTGACAGGGGACCGGGAGAGCTATCAATACTGAGGGAGGGTTCCATAAGGGTCCAGTCCCCAGGGGGAGCTCCAGTGACAGGAGGACTGCGACAGTCTGTGCGCTGTGAGGAGAATCTAAACCAGGGGGACTGAGGAGAGAGAACGTCAGGGGGGTGGTCCTGATAGGAAGAACCGCAGAAGGGACGAGGCACTGGGTGTGAGACACCGTATTTGTCACGACAACTGATCAGTGGAAGCGCTGTTGGTTTAAGGGCCTAAGGCGCCCACAGTGACGGACCTGTCAGGAGCGTTGATGGGTGAAGAGGGGACGGTGTGTGCATACATGTCCCCCAGTGTAACGTGCGGTGTGTAAGAAGCGACCCTAGAAACGGAGGGCTGTGAGATAAAGAAAGTGCGGTGTGCTCTGAGGCCGTCAGACGGACGGCGAGTGAAATAAACTTGGACTTGTTGCACCCAGAATCTGCCTCCATCGTGTCTCTGTTTTCGTCTCTGCGTGGTAAGTAGAGGGACCACCCCCCCAGCTCGGCCCACCGACCCTACATTTGGCGTAGTCGGCAGGATCGCCGCCGCTAATACATCATCTTCTGCGGCAGGCCTGCCTTAAAGGATGGAGAAGGACTTGGACTGTGCTGCTTGGATAATAAATACTTGTGGATTACAATTGGCTTACCTGTGGATTACAAATTGGGAGCGCTGTGGTGACTCCGTGGTGCTGACAGAAGATCCGGGGCGGTATCAGGTGCTGCGCAAGATGGCGGCATTAATACAGCGCAGGGGAGAGGTCCGGGTGTTTGCAGTCGTGTTGAATGGACTGGGACCCCCTCCAATGTACCCCCGTGGACAGCAGTATGTGCCCGGAGGCCGACGCTCCCATGTACTGGACCCTGGCAGATGGGTGGAAAGGCCTGCCGACGCCCCACCCAGCAGGAGGAGTGGCACAGAAGAAAAGCTTGGCTGTAGCTGTCTGGCGCCATTCGATTGCTGCCCAACGGACGGTATGAGATGCTGCGGGTGTCGGGGCATCGGCCGCCTGGAGTGGCAATGGAGGCGGGAGATGGAGCTGTGCCAGAAGTCTCCCTCAGAGCCACGGGTGAGCAGCGGAATACTGAGCTGGGGAGCGGAGCCTGAGCGGAGTCATCGGGAGCGGCCGCCACCAATACCAGCAGAGAAATTCACAGCGGAGCCCCCGAGTCCGGAGGAACGGCCCGCCGGACAGTGGAGCAAGGATCGGAGGCTACGGGGGCCACCGTGTGATGATGGGACGGAGGCTGCAGCGCCGGGGAAGGTGAGAGTACCCCCGGCCCTATCAGTGGCTCCGCAGGCGGCCCCCACCATTCTGCTGCAGCACGCTGCCCCCTGCGCACCGGAAGGCCTAGTTACCATGTGCTCCGTGGTGTATGCGGAACTGAGCGAGGCCCCCGCTCAAGTCCCTGAGCTACCCTGCCCGGAGCTACCAGTGCGGCGTTCATCCGAAGAAGACGCTGCTGCGCTCCCCTTCCCAAGAGCTGCCTTGTTGGAACTGGCCGTTACTCCGGCTCCGTTAGAAGTTTTGGATGCAGCCTACCCTGCGGCCGCGGTATTGCCAGTGTTAGAACCGGCTGTGGCCTGTTTGACAGGCCCTGTTACTCCAGCCCTCAAGGACCCAGCTGTCCTCACCCGCCACCCGGCCCCAGCGGCTGCTGGGCTGCAGATTTCATCGGCTGCCTCTGCCACACGCGCTTTTACAGCGAAGTCCCGCCCACCAGACTCTGGGACTGGCACGGCACCCTCCGTTTGGGTCGCGGAGGTGATCAAACAAAAGAAAGTTCGGGAGCAGGAGGTATGGAGCCTGCTCCACTCAAAGGGGGAGGCTGGCATGGCGGTGGAAAGATCCCGGGGACGGCTGGTATACACCAACATTGATAGAGGATACGGTTTTATCCGGGATGAGACTGGACAAAAGGTCTATATTAATGTGGCATCTATTCGTCACGGCCGGGCTCTACATGAGGGGGACTGGGTGTCGTACTACATGGAGTACTGCCCCCGTGGCTACTACGCGGTAGCTGTGGTTGCTGAGCCAGAGGACAGTGAACCCCCGTAGTAAGAACTCCTAGGACACTCCCTATACCCCGGGCGCTCCACGGCTGTGGGGCCCCTCGCTGCCAGCCGTCTGGGAGTGGTTTGAACTCTCGAAATTTCGTTGCATCGTTGTGACAGTTGATGTTAATTATAAGAAGTTAAAGTTGTTGGTTGTATAAAGCCTGGCAGAGCGGGGTGTCAAGAAGCGAGGGAGTGCATATGTCCAAGGAAGGGGGGGAGAAGAAAAAAAGATGTGATGTTTATTTATTAAATGTTGGTTTAAAGAAAATGAGCAAAAGAAAATGAAAAAAATATATAAAAATGGGTACTTGTGCTATTATAAAGTGGTTTAATGTATAATATGCCAAAGTAAAATGCAACAGGTCCGGGTAAGGGAAGGTCTGCGGGACCAAAGGAAAGTGTGAGATCCGGTAGGGATCTAAGAGTTGAGGAGGTCTGGGAGACCGGGACGCCGACCATAACATGAAAGTGAAAGAAAGGAAAATGAGTTGGAAGACGTGAGAGAGACAGCCATCCTAGGTCAGGTCCCCAACACCACGGAAACCCCTGAAGGAGGAAGGCGGGCGCTGGTAATGATCTGGAAGGTAAGAGACCTCGATCATGACGTACCGAATAGTGGAAGGTGACAGTAGGGGAGAGTAGGGGAAGGTACACGCCATAGAGAGAATATGGGTGTACCTAGCCCAATTTGAAAGACGTTGTCATGTGGCGTGCACGCTGGTGAGTAGCAGTAGGCTGCTCAGAGCATAGTGCTCCCAGTATGGTTCGGCCCCCGCAGATAGTGGGTTTGGCTCAACAGCTGGTCCGACAACAGAATGTAGGTGTAGCTGCAGAACGACGAAGGCAGGGATGACGATTGTCGAGGATGACAATGGACAAAGGAAGGGGGAGTGTAGGGAAGGTGACCTGATGGACGGACGGACTAGTCAGAGTGAAGAAGGAAAGGTTTGCACAGTGTAGGTAGGTGTCAGTTATTACAGTGGGGAAACAGCTAGGAAAGTGTAGTGGACGTGCAGTACCTTGGGTTGACCATTAGATGGCAGGGAGGAGTGTGAGCAAAGGACTTGACATCAGCTTAGGGCTTTAGAAACCGTTGGTCATGGGGGGGCGGGGTTACAGTGACAGGGGACCGGGAGAGCTATAAATACTGAGGGAGGGTTCCATAAGAGTCCAGTCCCCAGGGGGAGCTCCAGTGACAGGAGGACTGCGACAGTCTGTGCGTTGTGAGGAGAATCTAAACCAGGGGGACTGAGGAGAGAGAACGTCAGGGGGGTGGTCCTGATTGGAAGAACCGCAGAAGGGACGAGGCACTGGGTGTGAGACACCGTATTTGTCACGACGACTGATCAGTGGAAGTGCTGTTGGTTTAAGGGCCTAAGGCGGCCACAGTGACGGACCTGTCAGGAGCGTTGACGAGTGAAGAGGGGACGGTGTGTGCATACATGTCCCCCAGTGTAACGTGCGGTGTGTAAGAAGCGGCCCCGGAAACAGAGGGCCGTGAGATAAAGTGCGGTGTGCTCTGAGGCCGTCAGACGGACAGCGAGTGAAATAAACTTGGACTTGTTGCACCCAGAATCTGCCTCCATCATGTCTCTGTTTTTGTCTCTGCGCGGTAAGTAGAGGGACCACCCCCCCAGCTCGGCCCACCGACCCTACATACACACGGCTCTGCTCCGTACATCCCGTACACACACAGCACTGCTACATCCACCCTGTAAACTTCTCCTGACCTCACACAGAAACTTCCCTTCATCCAGCATGGCAAAGTCCAGCATACACAGAGAGGCCCCTGATCATGTGACCTTGACTCCTCCCCCCCGTGACCACATCACAGGTCCTGTGGCAGTCTTGGCAGAGCAGGGAGATGATGATTCTCCTTGCTCTGCCACAGATACAGTTACAGGCAGCAGCGTAGCCCAGGTGGTCTAAAGTCTTGCCACCAGAGACCTGTGAGCTACCCTCTCCACTATAAAAATTATAGGAAGTCTCATATTTCTGGAATCCAATGGTGGATTAAAAAAAAAAATAGAATACTCTAGGGAGGACCAGGAATAAAATAAGAGCAAAAAATGATCACTTTGGACCTGATGACAGGTCCTCTTTAACCCCTTCCTTACATTGGACTTACTGACTTTTTACATATGGATATATGGTATTTTTAATGTGGCACTGCGACCACAGTCATGATGATCGTACTAGAATGCTGATACCATCTTGGAGCTGAGCACATTGAGTCGTCATCCCAGGGGGTGACGATGCCCCCCCACAACAACAATCGCTGCGATTAGCTGTTCAATTCTGAACAGCCAATTGCAGTGTTTCTCAGTATTTCAGGCAATCAGATTGCCAGAAAATGCTCGGTGCTGTAAGAGCCCAGAGTGTAGGCTGGAGCCTAGCAATACCAGGATCACCAGGCCCAGCTCTGAGTTATGCAAATCGACGATGACATCAATCGCACCAATCAGAGTACACAGATGCTGTGTGACCTGGCAGTGACCGCTCTGCACTTCCTCATTCTAGCTGCGGATTTGTGCAGTGGTCACTTTGTCCTTCTGTGTGCCATGCTGGGCCTTGTGGTGCCACAGAAGCCTGTGATATCACAATTGCTGCTGATGCCTGTGCAAAAAGAAGAAAGAAGAGTTCCTGATTCCTCCCTAATCCTTGCCTGATCTTTCCTAATCCTCTCCAATCCCCCTCTTGCCCCACTTCCCCCCTTTTCTCACCTTTTGCCCCTTCTCCCTACCTCCCTTCTGCCACTGAGCACTGATCAGTACTTGATCGCTCGATTTTTGGATTTTTTTTTTGTGCATCCTGCAGCTGCCGAGCATTGATTAGTGACTAGTGTTGAGCATTCCGATACCGCAAGTATCAGGTATCGGCCGATATTAGCGGTATCGGAATTCCGATACTGACTTCCGATACTTTTGTCATATCGGATACCGGAATCGGAAGTTCCCATCATGCTATGAGCCTGCTTGCTTTGATTAAGCCAATGGGAATCCTCCGAAGTGTGGGCACATCCTGTTAGGCATGTAGGCATGTTAACTATTGGCATGGCTGTGATTGGCTGCCGAAATGATGTCATGATGCACTATAAAAGCCACCGCAGCAGCCATTTCTGGTTCACTCTGCTGTGAATTCAGTTAGGGACAGGCTGCTGTAGAAGACTGTGAGGGACAGTTAGAAATAGCGATTCCACCAAACATCTAGTGCTTTACCCAGGCTACATAAACCACCACTGTAGCCTTCTTTGCCCTAGCAGCAGTGTTCACAGCTGTCTGCAAGGGCTGTGTGAGTGCAGCTCACGCTGTGGAGTGGGTCCTACAGCCACGTCAGGCTGTAGGCCACCCAGTGTGATCACTGCTGCCTCATACATCTTTTAATTTTTGAGCTGCATTTTTTACATAATTTCAATCTAGTGTGCTTCCATCCGTATCCATATACGTTGGTTGCAAACACTAGTAGTAGACAGCGGAGCCTTTCTGCAGCCTTTCAGTGCTAGTGTCCACTTTGCTGCACTGTTCACGGCTGTCTTAGAGGTCTCTGACTGTGTGTGAGTGCAGCTCACGCTGAGTAGTGTGTCCTGCAGCTACGTCTGGTTGTAGGACGCTCAGCGTGTCACTGCCTCACACATTTTTCTTTTATTGCAGCTCATTTTTTCTTCTATTAGTGTGCATCCATCCGTCTCCATCTACGGTGGTTGCAAACACTATATAGGGGTACACAGCGGAGCCTTTCTGCAGCCTGTCAGTGCCAGTGCCCACTTAGCTGCACTGTTCACGGCTGTCTGAGAGGTCTCTGACTGTGTGTGAGTGCAGCTCAAGCTGAGTAGAGTGTCCTGCAGCTACGTCTGGTTGTAGGACGCTCAACGTGCGTCACTGCCTCACACATATTTGTCTTTGAGTGCAGCTCATTTTTTCTTCTCCTATTAGTGTGCATCCATCCGTATCCATCAACATTGGTTGGTTGCAAACACTATATAGGAGTAGATAGAGGAGCCTTTTTTTCAGGCTTGTGCCCTGCTGGCGCAGCCAGATTAGTATTACCCAATTTTTTTGGAGCCTCATCTTTTGCATTGTAGGTTACCTGCCTGCATTGTAATAGCTCCAAAAAGTTGGTGATACTATCAGTTTCAATTCTTTGTTCACATACTTTGAGTTTGTTTCCAACAAAGAAACCACAAAAAAAGTTCACCAAACACTACATTTGGAACTTGTGTAGGCCACATCAGCTCCTATTAAAGTGTAGTCCACACACACACACTTCATAAAATTAGTGTTTCTTGTACCTGTAACCAGCTGTTCAGGAATAAGCACACTAAGGCCCCCCTTTGTACTTTTCTGCCTATCTTAAGCAGTCTGGCAAGATGAAGAAGGCAGGGAGTAAGGCGCGTGAGCGTGGGCGTGGGCGTGGAGTTTCAGCAGGGAGAGGACGTGGGGATTCTGCAGGGAGAGGACGTGGGGATTCTGCAGGTAGAGGACGTGGGGATTCTGGGCCTGCTGCGGGCACCAGTGGATCTGCATCCCCCAGTTTTAGCAGGCAACAGTCCTTTATGCGCAGCTTTGTAGGACCTCAACGTACCCCACTGCTGCGGGAGGAACAAATTGAAGCCGTTGTCGGATGGATGGCAGCTAACGCATCGACTTCAATTACTTCCACAGCCTCTCAGGACCAGAGCACCGAAGAGCAACCATCTGTCTCTTCACCACCTGCCAAAGTGCCCAGGCAGTCAGAGAGACATGGACAGGAGCCATCACAGTCTTTTTTTTCAGCAGGCGAGCCGTTCCTGCCCTGCAGAAACATGTTGAGGGCAAAATAAAACATGCGCTACTAGACGCCGTTAGTAGCAAGGTCCACCTGACCACCGATGCGTGGACCAGTAACCATGGACAGGGACGATACCTTTCCCTCACTGCCCACTGGGTCAATGTTGTGGAGCCGGGTACAGATCTGGAGAGTGGCGCTGTACGTGTTCTTCCAACGCCACGGATTGCAGGACTCCAGTCTGTACACATAGACTCCTCCTCCTACTCAAGTTCCTCAGAAACAGCAGAGCAGGAGCCTGTTACGACCGATATGAGCACAGCCGTGGCCAAACGTCAACAAGCTGTACTCAAATTAATTTCTTTGGGGAATCGAAGCCACACAGCGCAGGAGCTCTGGAATGCTATCAAGCAGGAGAGCGATGTGTGGTTTGGGCCAGCGAATCTCCAGCCGGGCTTGGTAGTGTGTGACAATGGCCGAAATCTGGTGGCAGCTCTTGGCCTAGGCAACCTCACACACATCCCATGTCTGGCACATGTGCTTAACTTGGTCGTGCAGAGCTTTCTGAGGGACTATCCGGATCTTGATACACTGTTGCACAAGGTCCGCATAGAGTGCGCTCACTTGCGGCGTTCCAGCACGGCAAGATCGCGCCTCGCTGCTCTGCAGCGACGATTTGACCTTCCGGAACATCGCATCATATGTGACCTACCCACCCGGTGGAATTCAACGTTACATATGTTGGAGCGGTTGTGTGAGCAGCAGGCAGCAGTCATGGAGTACCAGCTGCATCAGGCGCAAACAAGTCGCACTGTGCGCCGTTCACACTTCAGCACCATTGAGTGGGCCTCTATGAAGGACATCTGCCTCGTTTTGCGTGCCTACGATGAATCCACGCGGATGGCGAGTGCAGATGATGCACTAGTCAGCATGACTGTCCCCCTTATCTGCCTGCTTCAACAAACACTGCAAGCACTAAGGGATGAGGTTTCGGAAGAGGTGGAGGATGAGGAGTCCCAAATGCCATCTGCTTCTGGACAGTCTGCGCTACGTGTTTCCTCACAAAGGCCTAGGCAGGGGACACTTTGTGAGGAGGATGAGGAGGAGTCGATGGAGGAGGAAGACATCTCTCCAGAGGAGGGAGGTACACAAACCTCTACTCAGTATGTACAGCGAGGGTGGGGTGATGCAGAGCAGGCCGAGGTCACACCTCAAACAGGGGACAGCGGTTCTTTGGCAGTTGGGAGTCTGCAGCACATGGTTGATTTCATGCTGCAGTGCCTGAGAAACGACCGCCGCACCGCCCACATTCTCGTCTCAGCTGATTATTGGGTGTACACCCTCCTAGATCCTCACTACGGGACAGCGTACAAAGGCTCATACCAACGTTGAACCGGGAGCGTAAACTGCGGGAGTACGAAGAGTCACTGGTGCAGTCCATAATGTTTTCCATTCCACCCGACAGCATTGTTGCTAGTGCTTCACAAAGCAGCTCTGTGCGTCGAGGCAGTGGAGGAAACTCTGCACAAAGAGGGAGCAGAGGCAGCGCCGCAGCACAAGGCAAGACCACCATGGCCCAAATGTGGCAAAGTTTTGTGTGTCCACCACAATTGTCTACACCATCAGCGACGCCTCGAGTCAGCAGGAGGCAACGCTTCCGTCAGATGGTGTCAGACTACATGTCTTGCCCTGTCACTGTACTCCCAGATGGCTCTTCCCCCTTCAAGTTTTGGGTCTCTAAGCTGGATACATGGCCAGAGCTTAGCCAGTATGCATTGGAGGTGCTGGTTTGCCCTGCTGCCAGTGTATTATCGGAAAACGTCTTTAGTGCCGCAGGTGGTGTACTAACAGACCGTCGCACGCGACTATCTTCCGATAATGTTGACCGGCTGACTTTTCTGAAAATGAACAAGGCCTGGATCTCCAAAGACTTTGCCATTCCTCTTACAGACTAAATTAGTGGTTGGCAACTGTATCCAGGTCTGCTGGTGTGTTCATTTTTCTTCCACCTGAACTATAATCCCTGTGCTTCAACACAGCCAGTTGTCGCTCAGATGTGTCGTCTGCACAGAGAAACACACTAGCTCCTGTGTTAGTGGGGTTCAGTAACGCCAGCTGATCCCCTGCTGTGTGGATGGCAAAGTCACCAGCTCCATCAACATTCAAACCACTACTGATTTTTAACCGTGCCCAACTTAGGTCTCTGGCTCCACTGTCTCTACTATTTCCCCTGGCCTCCAACCGCGCCATCTACATCTCTGAAGTGGCGTCAGCACAATCTACACTTGTTCCTGAGTTCCTGTGGCTCAGTCCCATCAGTTTATCCCCTGATGTGTGTCCGGCAAGGTCTCCTGCTCTGTCCACATTCCCATAACCAGTAGTGGGAATGAGGACAGAGCTGGCGAACTTGCCGGACAAACATCAGGGGATCAACTGACGGGACTGAGCACCAGTAACACAGGAACAAGTGTAGATTGTGCTGACGCCACTTCAGAGATGTAGCTGGCGGGGTTGGAGGCCAGGGTAAATAGTAGAGACAGTGGAGCCAGAGGCCTAAGTAGAGCATGGTTAGAATCAGTAGTAGTCAACAACCTCCATAAAAACCGCTGCCCATTGGCCTCTGCATGCGGCATGCGTAATCCTGGGCTCCAACAGCGTCAGTTGGTGTTCAGAAGTGTCGTCTCCACAGAGCCAAACACATTCATTCAAGTGTTAGTGGGGTTCAGCACTGCCAGCTGTTCCCCTGCTGTGGAGATGGCAAGTCTCCTGCTGCCTTCACCTGCCAAAATCCAGTAGGCCCCAGCCTGCTCCACGCCTGATCCTGGGCTCCAACAGCGTCAGTTGGTGTTCAGAAGTGTCGTCTCCACAGAGCCAAACACATTCGTTCAAGTGTTAGTGGGGTTCAGCACTGCCAGCTGTTCCCCTGCTGTGGAGATGGCAAGTCTCCTGCTGCCTTCACCTGCCAAAAGCAACAGGCCCCAGCCTGCTCCTCGCCTAATCCTGGGCTCCAACAGCGTCAGTTGGTGTTCAGAAGTGTCGTCTCCACAGAGCCAAACACATTCGTTCAAGTGTTAGTGGGGTTCAGCACTGCCAGCTGTTCCCCTGCTGTGGAGATGGCAAGTCTCCTGCTGCCTTCACCTGCCAAAAGTAACAGGCCCCAGCCTGCTCCTCGCCTAATCCTGGGCTCCAACAGCGTCAGTTGGTGTTCAGAAGTGTCGTCTTCACAGAGCCAAACACATTCGTTCAAGTGTTAGTGGGGTTCAGCACTGCCAGCTGTTCCCCTGCTGTGGAGATGGCAAGTCTCCTGCTGCCTACACCTGCCAAAATCCAGTAGGCCCCAGCCTGCTCCACGCCTGATCCTGGGCTCCAACAGCGTCAGTTGGTGTTCAGAAGTGTCGTCTCCACAGAGCCAAACACATTCGTTCAAGTGTTAGTGGGGTTCAGCACTGCCAGCTGTTCCCCTGCTGTGGAGATGGCAAGTCTCCTGCTGCCTTCACCTGCCAAAAGCAACAGGCCCCAGCCTGCTCCTCGCCTAATCCTGGGCTCCAACAGCGTCAGTTGGTGTTCAGAAGTGTCGTCTCCACAGAGCCAAACACATTCGTTCAAGTGTTAGTGGGGTTCAGCACTGCCAGCTGTTCCCCTGCTGTGGAGATGGCAAGTCTCCTGCTGCCTTCACCTGCCAAAAGCAACAGGCCCCAGCCTGCTCCTCGCCTAATCCTGGGCTCCAACAGCGTCAGTTGGTGTTCAGAAGTGTCGTCTCCACAGAGCAAAACACATTCGTTCAAGTGTTAGTGGGGTTCAGCACTGCCAGCTGTTCACCTGCTGTGGAGATGGCAAGTCTCCTGCTGCCTTCACCTGCCAAAAGCAACAGGCCCCAGCCTGCTCCTCGCCTAATCCTGGGCTCCAACAGCGTCAGTTGGTGTTCAGAAGTGTCGTCTCCACAGAGCCAAACACATTCGTTCAAGTGTTAGTGGGGTTCAGCACTGCCAGCTGTTCCCCTGCTGTGGAGATGGCAAGTCTCCTGCTGCCTTCACCTGCCAAAAGTAACAGGCCCCAGCCTGCTCCTCGCCTAATCCTGGGCTCCAACAGCGTCAGTTGGTGTTCAGAAGTGTCGTCTTCACAGAGCCAAACACATTCGTTCAAGTGTTAGTGGGGTTCAGCACTGCCAGCTGTTCCCCTGCTGTGGAGATGGCAAGTCTCCTGCTGCCTACACCTGCCAAAATCCAGTAGGCCCCAGCCTGCTCCACGCCTGATCCTGGGCTCCAACAGCGTCAGTTGGTGTTCAGAAGTGTCGTCTCCACAGAGCCAAACACATTCGTTCAAGTGTTAGTGGGGTTCAGCACTGCCAGCTGTTCCCCTGCTGTGGAGATGGCAAGTCTCCTGCTGCCTTCACCTGCCAAAAGCAACAGGCCCCAGCCTGCTCCTCGCCTAATCCTGGGCTCCAACAGCGTCAGTTGGTGTTCAGAAGTGTCGTCTCCACAGAGCCAAACACATTCGTTCAAGTGTTAGTGGGGTTCAGCACTGCCAGCTGTTCCCCTGCTGTGGAGATGGCAAGTCTCCTGCTGCCTTCACCTGCCAAAAGCAACAGGCCCCAGCCTGCTCCTCGCCTAATCCTGGGCTCCAACAGCGTCAGTTGGTGTTCAGAAGTGTCGTCTCCACAGAGCCAAACACATTCGTTCAAGTGTTAGTGGGGTTCAGCACTGCCAGCTGTTCCCCTGCTGTGGAGATGGCAAGTCTCCTGCTGCCTACACCTGCCAAAATCCAGTAGGCCCCAGCCTGCTCCACGCCTGATCCTGGGCTCCAACAGCGTCAGTTGGTGTTCAGAAGTGTCGTCTCCACAGAGCCAAACACATTCGTTCAAGTGTTAGTGGGGTTCAGCACTGCCAGCTGTTCCCCTGCTGTGGAGATGGCAAGTCTCCTGCTGCCTTCACCTGCCAAAAGCAACAGGCCCCAGCCTGCTCCTCGCCTAATCCTGGGCTCCAACAGCGTCAGTTGGTGTTCAGAAGTGTCGTCTCCACAGAGCCAAACACATTCGTTCAAGTGTTAGTGGGGTTCAGCACTGCCAGCTGTTCCCCTGCTGTGGAGATGGCAAGTCTCCTGCTGCCTTCACCTGCCAAAAGCAACAGGCCCCAGCCTGCTCCTCGCCTAATCCTGGGCTGCAACAGCGTCAGTTGGTGTTCAGAAGTGTCGTCTCCACAGAGCCAAACACATTCGTTCAAGTGTTAGTGGGGTTCAGCACTGCCAGCTGTTCCCCTGCTGTGGAGATGGCAAGTCTCCTGCTGCCTTCACCTGCCAAAAGCAACAGGCCCCAGCCTGCTCCTCGCCTAATCCTGGGCTCCAACAGCGTCAGTTGGTGTTCAGAAGTGTCGTCTCCACAGAGCCAAACACATTCGTTCAAGTGTTAGTGGGGTTCAGCACTGCCAGCTGTTCCCCTGCTGTGTGGATGGCAGTCTCTCCTGCTGTCTCCACATTCCAAATACAGTAGGCCTCTGCCTACACCCTCCTATTTCCTGGGCTTCAACACAGCCAGTTGTAGCTCGGAAGTGCCGTCCACACGGAAAGAGACACTTGCTCCCGTGTCTCAGTGGGGTTCAGTAACGTCAGCTGATCCCCTGCTGTGTGGATGGCAAAGTCTCCTGCTGCCTACACAGTCCTACTACTACTGATTTTTAACCGTGCTCCAATTAGGCCTGTGGCTCCACTGTCTCTCGTATTTCCCCTGTCCTCCAACCCTGCCAGTTACAGCTCCGAAGTGGCGTCTGCACAATCCACACTTGTTCCTGTGTTACAGGTGTTCAGTCCGGTCAGTTAATCCCCTGATGTGTGTCCGGCAATGTCGCCTGCTCTGTCCACATTCCCATAACTAGTTATGGGAATGTGGACAGAGCAGGCGACATTGCCGGACACACATCAGGGGATTAACTGACCGGACTGAACACCTGTAACACAGGAACAAGTGTGGATTGTGCAGACGCCACTTCGGAGCTGTAACTGGCAGGGTTGGAGGACAGGGGAAATACGAATATCAGTGAAGCCACAGGCCTAAGTGGAGCTTGGTTAAAATTAGTAGAAGTCTACAACCGATCTTAAAATTTCTTCAATGCAGCCTCAGCCTGCTCCGTGCTTGTCCCTGGGCTTCAACACAGCCAGTTGTTGCTCGGAAGTGCCGTCTTCACAGAGTAAAACACTAGCTCCTGTGTTTGTGGGGTTCAGTAACGTCAGCTGTTCCACTGCTGTTTTGATGGCAATCTGTCCTGCTGCCTCCCAATTGACAGCACATCAGGCCTCAGCCTGCTAAGTGCTTGTCCCTGGGCTCCAACATCGCCAGTTGCTGCTCATAACTGACTTTGGCACGGGTACTCCCTCCTGCCCAGCTTGGTTCCAGCCCTGCCTGCTGTTTCCAGGAAGTGTCAATGTCAGGTTGCCACCCCAAGTTGCCATGTCGTGTTGCGGTTGGGTTAGCCGAGGCTAGGGTGCCAGCAGTTTAGGTGCTTCCTATGTGGACTGCGGGTTCTGGTAAGAAAGGCTTGTTCCGTAGTGCCAGTAGGACAAGCACCCCCTGTAGGACTGTGTGATTCGGTAACTGCGGCCAGCTTGCGGCATGCCAACTTTGCTTTTCAGGGGTAACTTCAGCTGCCTCTCTGGGTTCCAGCACCGTCAGCTGGTTCTCGGCAGAGCCTTTGGCCTAGGTGCCTCCATCTCGGTATCCGAGTTCCGGCAACGTCTGCTGGTCCTTGGTAGTGCTTTGTAGCACAGGTACCTCCTGCTTAGTAACCGGGTTCCAGCACCGTCAGCTGGTCCTCGGTAGTGCCATTGGCTCTTATTCCTTCTGCTGCCCCTCCGGGTGCCAGCACTGTCAGCTGGTCCTCGCTATTTCCATTTGCTCTTGTAGCTTATGCTACCCCTCCGGGTTCCAGCACTGTCAGCTGGTTCTCGGCAGAGCCTTTGGCCTAGGTGCCTCCATCTCGGTATCCGAGTTCCGGCAACGTCTGCTGGTCCTTGGTAGTGCTTTGTAGCACAGGTACCTCCTGCTTAGTAACCGTGTCCCAGCACCGTCAGCTGGTCCTCGGTTGTGCCATTGGCTCTTATTCCTTCTGCTGCCCCTCTGGGTGCCAGCACTGTCAGCTGGTCCTCGCTATTTCCATTTGCTCTTGCAGCTTATGCTACCCCTTCGGGTTCCAGCACCGTCAGCTGGTTCTCGGCAGAGCCTTTGGCCTAGGTGCCTCCATCTCGGTATCCGAGTTCCGGCAACGTCTGCTGGTCCTTGGTAGTGCTTTGTAGCACAGGTACCTCCTGCTTAGTAACCATGTTCCAGCACCGTCAGCTGGTCCTCGGTTGTGCCATTGGCTCTTATTCCTTCTGCTGCCCCTCCGGGTGCCAGCACTGTCAGCTGGTCCTCGCTATTTCCATTTGCTCTTGCAGCTTATGCTACCCATCCGGGTTCCAGCACCGTCAGCTGGTTCTCGGCAAAGCCTTTGGCCTAGGTGCCTCCATCTCGGTATCCGAGTTCCGGCAACGTCTGCTGGTCCTTGGTAGTGCTTTGTAGCACAGGTACCTCCTGCTTAGTAACCGGGTTCCAGCACCGTCAGCTGGTCCTCGGTAGTGCCATTGGCTCTTGTTCCTTCTGCTGCCCCTCCGGGTGCCAGTACCGTCAGCTGGTTCAAGAGGACAAAGAACAGGAAGACAACCACCAAGATGCAGAACAACAAGAGAGAGAAGACAAAGAAGCATAAAAAAACAAAGCAGAAGAACATTAAGCATAAGACTAATACTCTGAGCAAATTATATTATCTTATTTATAAGCAGAAGAAGACTAAGCAGTGTATGGGGGTGAGTCCGTTCCTCCTCGTGGTGCCCCTGGAAAAGGCCTGCTGCTGCAGGCCAAACTGAACGTGGACAAATCCTGTTGTAAATCTTTTGTGACAGGCAGAACGGAAGGTGTAAACTTCTAACTTTTCTAGATAACAACTACAGGAATGCCTGACACAAATAAGAATATGATGAAGAAGAATAGGAAGAAGATGAAGAAGTTGAATATGTAGAATAATAATTGTTGAATAAGAAGAATATGAAGAATGTAAGAAAAGGAAGAAGAAGAATGTAAAAAAAGGAAGTAGAAGAATTTAAAAAAAGGAAGAAGAAGAATGTAAAAAAAGGAATAAGAAGAAGAATGTAAAAAAAGGAAGTAGAAGAATGTAAAAAAAGGAAGAAGAAGAAGAAGAATGTAAAAAAAGGAATAAGAAGAAGAAGAAGAAGGTAAAAAAAGGAAGAAGAATAAGAAAGAAGAAGAAAGAAGAAAGAAGAAGAAGACATACATGTCTGGCAAAATATAAATGAGGCTAACATAGTCACGCCAGAGAGGCAACGGGAGATTAGGGAGGTTAATAAGTGGCTCAGGAATTGGTGTAGGAAGGAGGGTTTTGGGTTCCTGCAGAACTGGGCCGACTTCTCAGTTGGCTACAGGTTCTACGCTAGGGACGGGCTGCACCTCAATGGGGAGGGTGCAGCTGTGCTGGGGGAGAAAATGGCTAGAAGGTTGGAGGAGTGTTTAAACTAGGGACGGGGGGGGAGGGTATTCCTTTTATAGGAGGGGAAGACAGTGCAGATAGAGACCTGGGCACAAATAATGACATTGGGGGTGGAGGTGGCATGGGGGGTGGGGTTAGAACAGTTAATAATTTAAGAAAGAATAGAGGTACAGAGAGATACATAAAGTGCATGTATACTAATGCCAGAAGTCTCGCCAACAAAATGGAGACTGTGCTCGCTGTTTTCCAGGTCTTTCTTTAGTCCCTGTCCATTCCTCTCTCCCCCTTGCACCACCTCCGTGAATATGTCCTGCAGGCACTGAGCATTAATCCACACTGGTGTTTGCCTGCTATGCTATTGTACAACTTTTTTTCACTATTTCCCCCCTCCTTCCTTTGCACCACTCCATGTGTGCATTCTACAGCCGCCAAGCCACTGAACAGACACCACTGATTATCACCCATGCTTGTTTTTGGCAAGGACTTTTTTTCCTGTCTATTTTTTATCCCCGTTTTTCACCACATCCATGCATCACTGACAGGTCTCCAGTTTGCTTTTTGGTGAAAAAAGAATCGAGAAAAATAAAGGTGTGGTATAAAAAACTGGCCATGCACATCATACAGAGTTTGCCATTTATATGGATAGACCTAAATAAAATGGGAATGGTTGGTGATATCAACTTCCTTTTTGTGGCACATTAGTATATGGGAGGGGGAAAACTTTTCAAGATGGGTGCTGACCATGGCGGCCATTTGAAGTCGGCCATTTTGGATCCAACTTTATGTTTTTCAATGGGAAGAGGGTCATGTGACACATCAAACTTATTTAGAATTTCACAAGAAAAACAATGGTGTGCTTGGTTTTAACGTAACTTTAGTTTTTCATAAGTTATTTACAAGGTTCTCTTTGTTTACAGCCATTGACATATCGCAGAGGTTAACACGTGAGGAGCGGATAGAAATTTTGTTGATGTCTGGGGAACGCAGTACCCCGGTCATTGCAGCAGATTTCAATGCAAGACATCCTACGCAAGAAAACTGTCACCATTCCTGTTTTATTTTGGTGTATCCAGGGTCCTGTTCCAATTTTTGTTTTGTCCATTCTGCAAATTCAGCGCTCCGATCTGGGTCACCATCCATTCCCATTTTATTTAGGTGTATCCATATAATTGGCCCACACTTTACAATGCTTTCGTGCTATCGCAATGTGCAGGACAGATTAGTGTGTATGTGGTAATAGCAGGTACGCAGGATGCAGTGACGAGACGCGAGACAGATATGACTTTAAACGTTAACTTTTATAGATAAATGCCGTTAGGGCTATTGTTATGCAACCAACAGAATAACAGTAGTTGTCCTCGCAGGGAGCCAATGCACATAAACAAGGATTGGGAGAACACGACTAATCCGGCAAAGACCGTTCACTATAGGGCCGCAGAATGGCCGACTACGGGTCCTTAGTCACTATGTATGACTTATCCGTCCTGACGTCCCTCTGCGATCTGTTCCATGGTGTGTCTACGTCGCAGCCACTGGGCCCAGCCGCTGAAGATCTGGCATAGTCTTCGGGCGTTCCGACGCCCAGGAGGAGTAGGGGCACAACAGGCCCACAGAGAGTCCTTTGGCAGGATGTCCCCCAGCGGAGGCAGCGGGATACGGCCTGGGAGTGGGAGAGTGGAGGTCGCATCTCCCTGACAAGGACTGGCAGCGGCGGTGATAAGTGGCGGTTGATAGGCCACAGGCGCAGTCTGCGGTCGCACTGGAGAATCAGCAGCGGGCACAGGCCCAGTCTCTACCACGCACTGGAGCAGGGCAGTGGCAGCTGCCTAGCTTTGCTCCCTGGAAACAGATACCCCAGGAACCTAGAAGACGGTCCCCTCGGTTCCGGCCCGGGTACTCAGCGGAGGCCTCTCCTCCTATACTCCCCATCCTGTATTCTTGCCAGTCCTCGGGCGAGGGTCTTGGTAGGCTCGGGTTGGCCTTTTGAGACAAAAGTTTCTGTTGCCATACAAACTGATCCTGTTCGTAGCGTTTGGGGGGTTTGCCGGCAGTTGACCGCTCGGAGCGTCTTGGTTCGACTGTGGTGGAACTTTCTGGGGTGGTGGCCGGTGGTGGACTGGCCGATTCTGGTGAGCTGGGGTGACTTGCTGAGATATTGTTCCTAGGATAGCCCGCTTGTACCGCTGGGCTATCTTCTTCGTCATCTAGGTCCCAGACTGTGGGTATTGGTTCGGGGGCCCGAGGAGTGGGTTCGGGTTGCACGGGATCGTAGGATGTACAGGGCCGCAAAATATTATGGTGCACAGTACGAGTGGGAAGTGCCCCGTCCCTTTCAGTTCGTATCTCGTACACAGGCCCATCAGGGCTTATTCGGTGCAAAACTCGATAAGGACTCTCTTCCCACCGTGGTTCAAGCTTGTCCTGGGGGCGCTGGTCTAGTACGAGTACTCGATCCCCAGTCTGAAAGTTGGTGGGTGGAGGTAGAGTCCCCCCTGGGTGCTCTAGGTCCTCTAGTTTTGTCTGGACGATGCGGTGAAGGGTCTGTAGCCGGTGTCGGTGGTTTCGGACCCATGATGACATTCCAGACCAGGGTTTGGGTTCCTCCGGGTTTAGTTCTACCTTCGTGATCCCTTTGCCTTCTCGGCCGAATAGCAGTGAGTAGGGGGTATAGCCAGTAACTCGGTGCACCCGGTTGTTATAGACCCACACGAGTTCAGGGACATACTCAGGCCAGCGGGCCTTCCGGTCACTCTCCAGAGTACGCAACATTTGAATTAGTGTCCGATTAAAGCGTTCACAGGACTCGTTTCCCTGTGGGTGGTATGGTGTGGTCCGAGATTTATTGATACCATAGAGACGATGTAGCTCCTCCATGACCTTCCCCAGGAAGCATGCTCCCTGATCTGAATGTATCCTTTGAGGGCAGCCATACACTTGGATAAAGTTCTTGCAGATTGCATAGGTGGCTGACTCAGCAGTTTGATCTCGGGTGGGGGTTACCTCGGCAAATTTGGTGAGGTGATCCACCATGACGAGGCAATGTTCATACCCCTGGTATGCAGGGCCAATGGTCACATAGTCCACCGTCAAGAGCTCGAGGGGTGCTGATGTCACTATCGTTTGCACCGGGGCCCATTGTGCAGGTGGTTTAGCTAGTTCGAATAGGCGGCAGGCCCGGCAAGTTTCTTCCACAGCAGCATGCAAGCGCGGATGGTAAACTATCTTCTGCAGCCATTGCAAGGTCTTCTGGACTCCGAAGTGAGCTCCCTTTTCGTGGGCTTCCCGTGCCAGTTCACTGAGTTGGGCTCTGGGCACGACTACCTGCCAAGTTGTTGCAGACGTCGCCCGCGATACTGTCTTACGATACAACAGTCCTTTCTTGATGACTAGATTCTCCCATTGGTGTAGCATCAGCAACATATCCTGAGACGAAGTCTGTCTCTGGGCGTCGGTGGGTAGTCTGCCGGTGGTCACCCATCGGCGTAGGAGCCCAATTTCTTCATCTTCTTGCTGCTGTTGGATCCATCTGTCACATGATTGCTCCAGCACACCCCTTGGGGGTCCTTTTTGCGTGGCAGCCGTGAGCACAGCGGCGCTGAGGGCATACGGTGTCTCTCCTCCTTCCAATTCGTCGTCTCGACTATTCCCTGGCGTTGTGTGCCGCATCCTGGAGAGGGCATCCGCGTGCACATTTTCTGATCCTCTTTTGTAGATGATCTTGTACTTGAATTTGGCCATCCGGGCCACCCATCACTGCTCCAGAGCCCCCAATTTGGCATTTTCCAAGTGGGCTAGCGGGTTGTTGTCGGTCCGCACCACCACTTCGGAGCCCGCCAGGTACTCTACGAACTGTTCCGTCATGGGCCACACTACCACGAGGAGCTCGAGCTTAAAGGAGCTGTAATTGTCAGGGTTTCGCTTGGAGTCAGGAAGTGATCAGCTACCAAACGCGATCACTCTCTCCCGGCCGACCTGAACTTGTGACAATACAGCTCCTAGCCCGTGGAGGCTCCCGTCGGTGTGTAGTATGAACGGTTGTAAGAAATCCGCATAAGCTAACACTGGGGCACCCGAGAGAGCAGACTTAAGGTCTTGGAAGGCCTCTTCTTGCGTTTGTTGCCACTGGATTTTCCGTCCATTCGCCCCGGCAGGAGCCCCCTTTAGCAGGTCCTGCAGGGCTCGGGCCCGGCATGAAAAATTCTTTACGAAACGACGATAGCATCCAGCCAGCCCCAGGAAGGCCCGCACATCTTTTATCGTCTCATGGGTAGGCCTTCCCTGAATGGCAGCAACCTTTTCCAGGGATGGTCTAACACCCTCGGCAGAGACGACATGATATTCAATCTGGGTGTGAAACAGGTGGCATTTCTAGGGCTTCATCTTCAACCCGTACTTCTGCAGCCAGCCGAGCACCTGCCCCAACTGCCGCAGGTGGTCCTCAAGCGTGGCAGCATAGATGATTATGTAGTCCAGATATATCAGCGTGGCCACGAAGTTGAGATCCCCCATACACCGCTCCATCAGCCACTGAAAGGTCCCAGGGGCATTGGCCAGCCCGGATGGCATTCGATTGAACTTGAACAGTCCCATAGGAAGAATGAACACCATCTTAGCCCTGTCTTCCTCCGACATCGGCACCTGCCAATACCAGCTGGCCAGATCTAACGTTGAAAAGTACTTCGCCTTCCCCAAGGCAGACAGTAATTCTTCTATACGAGGCAACGAGTACGAGTCTATGATGGTACAGACATTCAGCTTTCTATAGTCCACGCAGAACCGCAGGGTGCCATCCTTTTTGCGGACCAACATGATGGGAGCCGCCCAGGGGCTCTGGCTCTCTCGTATGACCCCCTTCCGCAACATTTGGGCCAATAAAGTTTCTACCTCCTGGTATAGTTGTGGGGGGATTTTTCTGTATCGTTCCCGTATGGGGGCCGTTTCTGCCGTGGGAATTCTGTGCGTGATGGCTGTGGTGCATCCAAAATCATCCTCGTGGCTAGCGAATACCCCGTGATGCTGTCCTACTAGTGTTTCTACCTGGAGAAGGTGGGCGGGAGCCAGGCCAGAGAGTTCAGCCCGCATTCTTTCCAGGATGTTTCAGCCCTTTTCCTGAGTCGAGGACTCGGCAGCCTGCAGAGTTCGAATTGTCACTGCCCAAGGGTCCTCGGGTTGCACCTTCAATTGGACCGTAGGGGTTGGCAGCACCTCTTCCAATGGCCTCACCAGCTTGGCCATCTCGACCCGGGGCCTTAAGACGATGTCTTGGTCTTCAAGGTTGACACAGCGCACCAGGACGGTCCCTCTCTACACAGTGGCCAGGGAGCGGGCCACAAGTATGCCAGGAGGTAGGCATTCAGAGTAGCATGGCTCCACCTGCATCTCCATGCTCTCCAAAGGCACTGGGGCCCGGATGGGCAGGGCCACCACTGTCTGCCCGGGGGGCAGTATGAGCGGGGGAGCCACTGGTGCAATGACTTTGCCCAGTGCCTTGCCCTTCTGGCAGTCCTGGAGAACTCGCGCCTCCCGCACCAACTGCTGGAAGACCTGCCCTTGGGGCGCGCGGGAACCCCACTGGTTCAGAGTCTCTTGCGTGGGGTCATTGAGGAGTAAATTGCCAAACTCCCGCAGGATATTCATGCCCAGGATAACTGGATGTTTGTCATTGGTTTCTCCATGAGTCAGGACCACTCCCTGGCGTCCGAGAGATTTGCCACACAGCGTCATCTGCACCCAAACCACCCCGGTGACAGGGACTGGTAATTGATTGGCAGCTACCAGTTTTATCATGGGTCCCCACTGGGGTCTCATTGCCTCAGGGAAATGCTGCCAAAAGTAAGTTGCAGGCATGGTCATTACTTGTGACCCCATGTCCACTAGGCACCGTACGGCACGGCCCGCGACTTCTGCCAATACCACTTTACACTTTGCGACCAGATCTTCGGGACTTCCACCAACCCATGTCATGGCTTCTGGCTCCAAGCGACGTCCCCCCAGCCCGAAGCCCTCTAGTTTAATGGCGGCCGGGATGGGCGTCTCCCATGCCACGGACACTCTCGTGCGAAGTGTCCCAGCTCCCCGCACTCATAGCACTGGGGCTGTGAGGGCCGGCCGCACCGAGCATTGCGAGGCCCCCGGGGCCAGGGATTGAAACTAGGCCGCCCAGATGTGACCTCGGTTCTTCTCTTCACTTTGGCCAACTTGCCCCTGATGTTCTTCAGCTCTTGTTTCATCTCTTCTATCCATTGGGGCTCTCCGACAGCAGTCACAGCGGCCTCCACACTCTGGACCTTCCCCGCGGGGACCGTCATTCCCTGCTCCTTTTCTTGTGCACGCGCCTGACTCCCCACCTCAGAGAAAGCTAAATGTGGGTTCACTCGTACCTGCTCCCATAGTGCCTGCTTTATCAACGGGTCTTGGAGTCCAGTCGCTAACAAGTCGCGTAGGGTAATGTCGATGGGTCCTACCCCTACGCCGTCCTTCCGCTCCATGGCCGTGTATAACTCTTGGATGATATTCATATACTGGGAGATAGTCTCCCCCTCTCCCTGCATTCGACTGAACAACCGGGTCCTCAACTCTCCCACATCTGTCGGATCCCCATGGGTATCCTCAAGACCCTAGCAAAGGTGTTGTGGTGTCCCGGGGGACTCAACATTACTGAATCCCGGGCCTCCCCTTCTAATGCCATGAGAGCTACCTCGACTTCCAGGTCAGGGGTCATCAGATGCATTCGGAAGAGGCCTTGCATTCGCTCTGCCCAGCTTCACAGCATGGTGTTGGAGCCTGAGAACCTGGGCAGGTTGTTTAGCATGGCCCCCAGAGAAATGCTGGACCGGGGTCCCTGGTTGCTTGCTGTGTCTATGGCCCCGCTCTGGCCTGGGGTGCCACTGTCGGCGCTCGGAGACTGCATCCTGCCGACTACGCCAAATGTGGTAATAGCAGGTACGCATGATGCAGTGACGAGATGCGAGACAGATATGACTTTAAACGTTAACTTTTATAGATAAATTCCGTTAGGGCTATTGTTACATAACCAACAGAATAACAGTAGTTGTCCTCGCAGGGAGCCAATACACATAAACAAGGATTGGGAGAACACGACTAATCTGGCAAAGACCGGTCACTATAGGGCCGCGGAAAGGCCGACTACGGGTCCTTAGTCACTATGTATCACTTATCCATCCTGACGTCCTTCGGTGTTCTGTTCCTTGGTGTGTCTGCGTCGCAGCCACTGGGCCAAGCTGCTGAAGATCTGGCATAGTCTTCGGGCGTTCCGACGTCCAGGAGGAGTAGGGGCACAACAGGCCCACGGAGAGTCCTTTGGTGGGATGTCCCCCAGCGGAGGCAGCAGGATACCACCTGGGAGTGGGAGAGTGGAGGTCGCAACTCCCTGACAGGGACTGGCAGCAGCAGTGATAAGTTGTGGTTGATGGGCCACAGGCGCACTCTGCGGCCGCACTGGAGAATCCGCAGCGGGCACAGACCCTGTCTCTACCGCGGACTGGAGCGGGGCAGTGGCAGCTGCGGGTGGCAAAGGAGGAGTCACCGCCGTGGTTGGGAGTGAAGCGACGGTGGCTGCGGGCAGCAGCCGCGAGCTGGAGTGAGGCAACGTCGGCCGCGAGTAGGCCGCAGCCGAGAGCTGGAGTGAGGCAGCAGTCTTCTTTTGTCGGTAAGCTCGGCGCCGTCTCCCTGCGGTCCACCGAGAGTCATCCTCCTGTCGCTGTCCTCTCTGGTAGCTGCTCGTGGCTCTCGCTCCCTGGCCCTCACCAAGTCTCCACCTCCTTCCCTCTCGTTCTGCTGACTCACACAGTCTGGCCCTTTCCGCCCCTCTTCTCTGGACTTCTCCCCCAACTGCCCTGTCAGTCTCAGTGGTCCATCCTCTAGCTTTGCTCCCTGGAAACAGATACCCCAGGAACCTAGAAGACGGTCCCCTTGGTTCCGGCCCGGGTACTCGGTGGAGGCCTCTCCTCCTACATGTACCTTCAGTTCCAAGAGGTAGTAATCAAGGCTCTAATGTATGCAGATCAGGAAGGAGCGAGCCCCAGTACTTCGTACCAGGCCAGTATTTCCCCAGGGAAATCCCTCAAAGCACAAAAAAAGGAAGATCGCAAAAGAGGTGCCGAGTGTGTTACAAAAGGGGGATACATAAAGACAACACTTATCAATGTCACACCTGCCCCGACAAACTACTTAATTCATTTCTGACTTACACAACTCACATATGCCAACATGACATACACTGCACAACACATGTATGCCAACCAGCCAATTTAGTATATGCCACCACATTATAAAATTCACATACCAGAAAAACCCTAGATCGATTCTAATATAGGATCACTTGTGGGAGGTTTCTACTGTTAGGCACATCAGGGGCTCTGCAAGCTTGGAATGACTGCAACGGACCATTTCATCAAAGTCTGCATTCCAAATGTCACTACTTCCCTTCTGAGCCCCAATGTGTGTCCAAATAGTAGTTTTCTCCCACATATGGGGTATCAGCATACTCACGAAAAATTGCATCACAGCTTAAGGATTAATTTTCTCCTCTATCCCTTGTGAAAATAAAAAAATGGGAGCTAAAAGATAATTTTTGAGGAAAACTGTGATTTTTTAATTTTCACGACTCTACGCTATCAACTTCTGCAAAGCATCTGGGGTTTAAGGTGCTCATCACACATCTAGATAAGTTCCTTGAGTGGTTTGGTTTCCAAAATGGGGTCACGTGTGTGGGGTTTCCACTGTTTAGGCACATCAGGGGCTCTCCAAAATTGACATGGAATCTTCTCTTGATCCCAGCCAATTTTGTATTCAGAAAGTCAAACTGTGCTTTTTTTTCATCCACATTCCAATAACTCCTGGAAACACCTAAAGGCTAATAAACTGCTTTTTGGGTAAATTTTCTCCTGATACCCTTGTGAAAATAAAAAAATGTGGCTTAAACATTAGTTTTGTGGAAAAATTTGTGATTTTTATTTTTCATGACTCTACGTTATAAACTTATGTGAAGCATCTGGGGGGGGTTCAAGGTGCTCACCACAAATCTATATAAGATCCTTGAGGGGTCTAGTTTCCAAAATAGGGTTGGAGCATCTCCATAGTTTAGGCACATGAGGGGGCCTCCAAACACGACATGGGGTCTGCTCTTGATTCCAGCCAATTTTTGTCTGAAAAAATCAAAGGGTGCTCCTTCCAAGCAACACTGTGCTCCCAAACAGTCTACTTTATCTGAGTGTCCAACTCCAGTAGGAATTCATGCCTGAAAATGATCCACATCAAAGCACATGGTGATACTGCTGCACTATTATAGTAAATAGCACTGTCAGCACATATGCCCAAAACCAGTTTTGTGTGGGTTTGGACGTAAGCCTCAATGGGACCACTGAACATGAATAATATTAATCTTTATTTTCATATAGCACTAACATATTCCACAGCACTTTGCAGTTTTTGCACACATTATCATCACTGTCCCCGATGGGGCTCACAATCTAAATTCCCTATCAGTACGTCTTTGGAGTGTGGGAGGAAACCAGAGTACCCTGAGGAAACTCACACAAACACAGGGAGAACAAACTCCTTGCAGATGGTGTCCTTGGTGGAATTTGAACCTAGGACAAGCGCTGCCAGACTGCAGTGCTAACCACTGAGACACCATGCCGCCCATGATGAAAGAGGCCTTAAATAGTTTAAGGGAACCTGTCAGATAATTCATGCTTTCCAAACAATGGACAGCATAAATTGCAGCCTGGCAGCATCATTGCAGCCAAATCATAGGGCAGCATGGTGGCTTAGTGGTTAGTACTACAGCCTTGCAGTGCTGGGGTCCTAGAGAATTTATATTGTGAGCCCCCTTGGGGACAGTGATGATAATGTCTGCAAAGCACTGCAGAAGATAATGCTAAATAAGTAAGGCATATTAAATATATAATATTATTCTGGCATTTAAGAGTAAAAAGTTTTTGAAGATAACCAGTGATGAGACTAGTCTGGTTCGCACCCTAGGTTGACTCTTCCAAGTTGGGGTTCACAGGTCTCTCCTTGTGTATACACAGCTCTGGCAAAAATTAAGAGACCACTGCAAAATTTTCAGTTTGTCTGATTTTTCTCTTTATAGGTATATTTTTCAGTAAAATGTAAATTGATCTTTCATTCTATAAACTACTGACAACATGTCTTCGAATCTCCAAGCACTAAATTTTGTATTTATTTTCAAAAAATGAGAAATGGTCAAAATAACAAAAAAAACACAAAGCTTGCAGACCTCAAATAATGCTAAGAAAACAAGTTCATAATCATTTATAAACAACAATACTGATGTTTTAACTCAGGAAGAGTTCAGACATCAATATTGTGTGGAATAACCATGATTTTTAATTACAGCTTTCATGCGTTTTGGCATGCTTTCCACCAGTTTTTTACACTGCTTCTGGGTGACCTTATGCCACTCCTGGTGCAAAAATGTAAGCAGTTCTTCTTTGTTTGATGGCTTGTGACTTTCCATATTCCTCTTGATTACATTCCAGAGTTTTCAATGGGGTTCAGGTCTGGAGATTGGGCTGGCCATGACAGGGAATTGATGTGGTAGTCATTCGTCCTCAAATTGATTGACCTAGCTGTGTGGCATGGGGCATTGTCCTGCTGGAGAAATCAGTCCTCAGAGTTGGGGAACATTGCCTGAGCAGAAGGAATCATCTGTTTTTCCAGGAACCTTGTATGCGGCTTGATTCATACATCCTTCGCAAAGATTAACCTGCCCAATTCCAGCCTTGCTGAAGCATCCCCAGATTATCACCGATCCTCCACCAAGCTTCACAGTTGGTGCAAGACACTGTGGCTTGTACGCCTCTCCAGGTCTCCTTCTAACCACTAGATGACCAGGTCTTGGGCAAAGCTGAAAATTAGACTCATCAGAGAATATTTTTTTAGGCTGCGTGCACACGCTGCGGATTCACCTGCGGATTTTTCCACGCGGATTTGCAGGTAAAACCGCAGGTAAAGTGACCTGCGGTTTTCCTGCGGAATTGCCAGTGGTTTTCCCCTGTGGATTGACACCTGGACAATGGAACAGGTATCAAACTGCTGCGAAATCCTCAGAAAGAATTGACATGCTGCGGATTTAAACCAGAAGCAAAGCCGCACAGAAAAATCTGTAGCATGTGCACTGCGGATTTGAAATCCCATTGGCTAACATTGTACTGTACACTGTCTGCGGAACTGCTGCTGCGAATCCGCAGGGCGAAATCCGCTGTGGATCCGCAGCAGAATCCACAGCATGTGCACATACCCTTACTCCAGTCCTCTATGGTCCAATGTTTCTTATTGATGAAAGGTTTTTTTCTAGCTTTCCATGACTTGAGCCCTGCCTCTAGGAGCCTGTTACAAACTGTTCTTGCCATGCACTTCACCCCAGCTGCCATTTGCCATTCCTTTTGTAGGTCACTTGATGCCATCCTGCAGTTGCTGAGTGAAAGTCGAATAAGATGACGGTCATCCCGCTCAGTGGTGTCACGATCCATTTTTTGATCTGTGTCAGATTCTGGATTCTCTTATATAAACTTTTTTCCATTCAGGCCATCGGGGGTTAATATTAGTTTTTGCCCCCGGTGGCCGCTGGTGTTACTACATGTTTTGTTAGTCTGAGTCTGCTGATGGTGACCACTCCCACCTTCCTATAAAAGGTCACCTGAGGCATCACCTGGGGTTGGTGCTACACTTCCTTTTGAATACCAACCGTGGTCAAGACAGGAGCTGGTTGTGAGCAGTGGTGCTTCTGCTGAATGCTGATCTGGTGCCTTAATCTGCTGCTTGGTGCATTGCAGCAGAGAAAGCTAAGTGTTGTTTGTCTTACCTTGTCTGTTATTATTTTTCCTTGGTGTTTATTAGTGCAGCGGTGGGACCAGTGTCCGTACTTACCAATTCCCTAGTGAGGGATAGGTGCAGGGTAAGTGAGGGACAAGGTATCCTGCTCGGCGACAGGTTGAAAGACCCTGTATAGGGATGTCAGGTTAGTCTAGGACTCAGCAGCAGCAGAGTGCAGGAGGTGTCCCTTTCCCCATCCCCTATTGCAGGGCCCACCGTTGTAATAGTGTCCCCGGTGTCCCCTCGTTTGTCCAGTTGTTTTTGTGACCGTGTCCGAATGTCGGGTCGCGTCACGCAGGGCCAGTCACATATCGTGACATTATCACCAACCATGTAGTACAAAAACTTGGCACTCAAAAGAAAAATTGATTTGACAGTTCCTTTATTGTAAAAGGCATCCAGTTAAATATACTTCTTTTACTTCTTAAAGAAGTAAAAGAAGTATATTTAACTGGATGCCTTTTACAATAAAGGAACTGTCAAATCAATTTTTCTTTTGAGTGCCATGTTTTTGTACTACATTGTTAGTTGGCTGGATACCCGACTTGTGCACCTCCCTCCTCATTGAGTGCCGTGTTTTTTCTATTTTGCATTATCACCAACCATCCCATTTTGTCTGGTGACCCGTGGCTCAAATGCAGGCCTTTGCCCAACTGCTTCAGACCCTCACTGATGAGCTTAGGGTGCTGCATGATGAGGTGGTGCAGCAGCTGCAGCAGTTGGTGGGATTTGTAGCCTTGGTTCAGGTGCAGGCTCAACCAGAACCCAAGATATCTCTCCCTGACAGGTTTTCTGGAGGGAGAGATACATTTTTGCTTTTTCAGGAGGCCTGTAAGTTGTACTTCAGACTCCGTCCTCGTTCATCAGGGAGTGAGGAACAACGGGTGGGAATCATTATGTCCCTTATTAAGGGTAATCCCCAATCCTGGGCCTTCTCCCTGCCTGTTGATTCACCATCTCTACCATCAGTGGACGAGTTCTTTGCGGCATTGACGCTGGTGTATGGAGATCCTGATGGCGTCTCCCTGGCTGAAACCTGACTCCGTAAGATCAAGCAGGGGGTCCGGCCTGCTGAGGAGTACTGCTTAGAGTTTAGGAGGTAGGCTACTGACACACAGTTGAATGACCCTGCCCTTAGGAGTCATTTTGTGCAGGGTCTGTCCCGAAAAGTTGCAGGATACTCTGGAGCAGTACGCCGCCCCCAGGTCATTGGAGGCCTCAGTGTCCCTTGCCAACCGGGTGGATAGATGCCTCAGGGAGAGGCATACACCAAATGTGCCCCCTATAGTCCTGGCTAAGGAGGAGGACACACCAATGCTAACGGACAAACCCATGCAGGTGGGAGGAGCTAGTTCCCAAACAGTGTAGCCTGCGGTTTGGCGTGGTGTGGTGGCATGTTTTCACTGTGGGCAGCCTGGTCATTTTATCGGGGTCTGCCCAGCTCGCGCCAAAACATCTGTACCACCTAAGAAGCAGCGTCCCCCTGGTCGTGTGGAGGGAGGCGACAAGGGAGTGTATATTTCCTCCATTTTTTCCCCTCAGTGTACCTTGCCAGCAGAAGTGGTGATTGGCGGGGAAACTGAGGGTATACCGGTGCTTGTGGACAGTGGAGCAGGAGTCAATCTGGTGGATGCTCACTTTGTCCAGACCCGTGACCTGGGGTGTAGGACGCTAGCAAGACCCCTAAGCGTCCAGGCCATTGACTCTGTTCCACTGAGCCAGGGGAGGTTGACCCAAGTCGTGGATAATATACATCTGCATATAGGGACTCATCATGATGATTCCCTGTCATGCTATGTCTTGGGAGGAATGCCATCACCTATCATTTTAGGCCTCTCTTGGTTGAAAAGACACAACCCGGTCATAGATTGGCGTTCTAGGAAAGTAGTCAGCTGGGATCAGTCATGTGAGGGCTGCTGCCCAGGGGCTACTGTTGTTAATTCACTTTCTGGCCTACCTCTGGTTACTAGTGAAGGTAGTGGAGTTGGTTACATTGACAGAGGGGTCGCAAGTTCTCTTTCCGGGCTCCCTCTGGTGGTTACTGGAGGTAATAGAGCTGATCTAATTAACAGAGGCCTGCCACTTGATAATGAGGAGGATGACTGGAGATCTGGAGTTTCTGACTGGATTTAAGACAGCCGACTCCCTCTATCCCTACTGGTGATTTTTTCCTGCCTCCTGAGGTCTTAGTTTCCAGCTCATTCCCTGCATGCTCAGCTAAGTGTTCTTTTGCTATTGTTCACATTTGATCTGGTTTTGTCTATTTCAGTTATGTGTGTTCAGCCAGCTTCTGCTGGGGCTGTGCTGAATTTCCATCCTTATGTTACTGCTTGTTCCAGTTTGTTTTTGTCCCTTATTAGATTGGCCTCTTTTTGCTCTGCTTTGAGAATATACCAGAGTGCTGATACAGTGGGCGAAGTCTAGTGACTTCAGTATTTTTCTATCAGACGTTTTGGGCATTTCTTGCAGGGTTTTTTGCGTGATTGCAGACAGAGTCTTTCCTTTCCTGTCCTGTCTAGTTAGTGTGGGCACCAACGTTTGCTCAGTCTATTTTCCTACCTGTGTTTGTGTTTTCATTTTGTCTCACCGACAATATATGTTTAGGGGCGATCTATTCCTTTGGGGTCTGCTCTGGGGCAGTTTAGATTTCCCTTTTCTTGCTTTAGGCTTATTTAGTTCTCTGGCTGTGTTGAGGCATCTAGGATCATCGTAGGTACGCTCCACGGCTACTGCTAGTTGTGTGGATAGGATCAGGGGTCTGCAATCCGCTTAGTTACCAACCTCTCTGGTTTTCTGTGGCTTAGCTTGGTCTTGCTTTCCTCCTCGGTGACCCAATCATAACAGAATCACCAGCCTAAACTGCAGATTCTAGGGTACTCAAAAGCAGGAGAGAATTGTAAAAAAAATAAAAAAGTATCAGAATTTTTTTTTTATATATATTTTTTCCTCTTTTTCTCTGGGGCCGTAGGAGGATTTTTTCTTTAATGGAGATTAAGCAATTGTCTGATCGTGTTGAGCAGCTCGCTGCTGAAGTGCGGGGAATTTTTGCCTATCTCGCTCAATCATCTGCTGTTGAACCAAAAATCCCTACTCCTGATGTGTTTTCTGGGGATCGGTCTAAATTTTTGAATTTTAAGAATAATTGTAAACTATTTCTTGCCTTGAAGCCTAACTCATCGGGGAGCTCTGTGCAGCAGGTTAAAATTATCATCTCCTTGCTGCGCGGCGATCCCCAGGATTGGGCTTTTTCTCTGACACCTGGAGATCCTATTCTGACTAATGTGGATGCATTTTTTCAAGCCGTGGGGTTGTTGTATGATGAGCCTAATGCTATTGATCAAACTGAGAAAACCCTATTGGTATTGAACCAGGGTCAGGATTCTGCAGTTATACTGTCAAAAATTCCGAAAGTGGGCGGTCCTTACTACATGGAATGACGGTGCCTTACAGCGCTCTTTCGGAAGGGTTTGGCAGATTTCCTGTTCCCTCTGGTCTTGATGATTCTATGTCGTTAGCCATTCAAGTTGATCGGCGTTTACGTGAGCGTAAAACTACACGAGAGGCGTTGCCGCCTTTTGAACTAACGTCTGAACCCATGCAATGTGATAGGGTTTTGTCAAGGGCGAAACGTCAGGAGTTTAGAAGGCATAATAAGCTGTGTTTTTTCTGTGGAGACACCTCTCATACTATTTCTGTCTGCCCTAAAAGAGAAAAACGTTTTGCACACACATTTGCTGTTGACAGTGTACAACCTAAGTTTCTTTTGGCAATTACTCTGATCTGCTCCTTGTCTACATTTTCCGCTAATGCTTTTATAGATTCAGGAGTAGTGTTGAGCATTCCGATACAGCAAATATCGGGTATCGGCCGATATTCGCTGTATCGGAATTCCGATACCGAGTACCGATATTTTTACCATATTGAATACTGGAATCAGAAGTTCCCATAATGCAATGAGCCAGTTGTGTTAGCCATGTTAACTAATGGCATGGCTGTGATTGGCTGCTGAAATGATGTCATCATGATGCGGTCTGTGCGGGCCTGCTGGGGGTCTGTGCGGGCCTGCTGGGGGTCTGTGCGGGCCCGCCGGGGGTCTGTGCGGGCTGCCGGGGGTCTGTGTGGGCAGCCGGAAGTCTGTACGGGCCTGCCAGGGGTCTGTATGGGCCTGCCAGGGGTCTGTGTGGGCTGCCAGGGGTCTGTGTGGGCCTGCCGGGGGTCTGTGCGGGCTGCCGGGGGTCTGTACGGGCCTGCTGGGGGTCTGTGCGGGCTGCCGGGGGTCTGTGCGGGCCTGCCGGGGGTCTGTGCGGGCCTGCTGGGGGTTGTGTGTGTGTGTGCAGGCATCGTCCGATGGGACTACAAGTCCCATCGGGCGATGCCTGCTACAATGACAGTGATTGACACATTAGCCAATGATGGGACAGTAGTAGTCCCATCATCCGGCTAATGTGTTGAATGTAAAAAAACAAAAAACATACATACTACACATATACTACATACATACTACATACAGTGGGGAAAAAAAGTATTTAGTCAGTCAGCAATAGTGCAAGTTCCACCACTTAAAAAGATGAGAGGCGTCTGTAATTTACATCATAGGTAGACCTCAACTATGGGAGACAAACTGAGAAAAAAAAATCCAGAAAATCACATTGTCTGGTTTTTTTTCATTTTATTTGCATATTATGGTGGAAAATAAGTATTTGGTCAGAAACAAGCAATCAAGATTTCTGGCTCTCACAGACCTGTAACTTCTTCTTTAAGAGTCTCCTCTTTCCTCCACTCATTACCTGTAGTAATGGCACCTGTTTAAACTTGTTATCAGTATAAAAAGACACCTGTGCACACCCTCAAACAGTCTGACTCCAAACTCCACTATGGTGAAGACCAAAGAGCTGTCAAAGGACACCAGAAACAAAATTGTAGCCCTGCACCAGGCTGGGAAGACTGAATCTGCAATAGCCAACCAGCTTGGAGTGAAGAAATCAACTGTGGGAGCAATTATTAGAAAATGGAAGACATACAAGACCACTGATAATCTCCCTCGATCTGGTGCTCCACGCAAAATCCCACCCCGTGGGGTCAGAATGATCACAAGAACGGTGAGCAAAAATCCCAGAACCACGCGGGGGGACCTAGTGAATGAACTGCAGAGAGCTGGGACCAATGTAACAAGGCCAACCATAAGTAACACACTACGCCACCATGGACTCAGATCCTGCAGTGCCAGACGTGTCCCACAGCTTAAGCCTGTACATGTCCGGGCCCGTCTGAAGTTTGCTAGAGAGCATTTGGATGATCCAGAGGAGTTTTGGGAGAATGTCCTATGGTCTGATGAAACCAAACTGGAACTGTTTGGTAGAAACACAACTTGTCGTGTTTGGAGGAAAAAGAATACTGAGTTGCATCCATCAAACACTATACCTACTGTAAAGCATGGTGGTGGAAATATCATGCTTTGGGGCTGTTTCTCTGCAAAGGGGCCAGGACGACTGATCCGGGTACATGAAAGAATGAATGGGGCCATGTATCGTGAGATTTTGAGTGCAAACCTCCTTCCATCAGCAAGGGCATTGAAGATGAAACGTGGCTGGGTCTTTCAACATGACAATGATCCAAAGCACACCGCCAGGGCAACGAAGGAGTGGCTTCGTAAGAAGCATTTCAAGGTTCTGGAGTGGCCTAGCCAGTCTCCAGATCTCAACCCTATAGAAAACCTTTGGAGGGAGTTGAAAGTCCGTGTTGCCAAGCGAAAAGCCAAAAACATCACTGCTCTAGAGGAAATTTGCATGGAGGAATGGGCCAACATACCAACAACAGTGTGTGGCAACCTTGTGAAGACTTACAGAAAAAGTTTGACCTCTGTCATTGCCAACAAAGGATATATCACAAAGTATTGAGATGAAATTTTGTTTCTGACCAAATACTTATTTTCCACCATAATATGCAAATAAAATGAAAAAAAAAACAGACAATGTGATTTTCTGGATTTTTTTTTCTCAGTTTGTCTCCCATAGTTGAGGTCTACCTATGATGTAAATTACAGACACCTCTCATCTTTTTAAGTGGTGGAACTTGCACTATTGCTGACTGACTAAATACTTTTTTTCCCCACTGTATATACAACATTCATACAGCATACATACATACTACATACATACTTCATATATACTACATTCATACAACATACATACATACTACATACATACTACATTCATACAGCATACATACATACTACATAATACATACATAATACATATATGCTACATTCATACAACATACATACAACATACATACTTACTACATACATACAACATACATACAACATGCTACATACATACATACTACATGCAACATACATACTACATACAATACATTCATACATTCATACAATACATACATATAGGCATACAGTACATATAACATAGAGTGCATACTCACCATCACTTGTCACTTTGATCCCCGAAGCCAGTGTTGTTGTGAGTTCATTTTTCCCTTCATCATTGAGGTCTGATGAACTCCCTCCTCTGGTGAAGGAAGGTAGTGAGACTGATTACCAAACACCTGGGCAGCTAGATGATAACTGGGTGGCTGGAATTGAGGACTGGATATAAGGCTGCCGACACCCTTCTTCCTGGCTGGTGATTTTCCTGCTGGATTCTTGGAGACCAGTCTGATTCCTGAGTGCTGATATAGTCTTTTGAAGCCTAGCGACTTCAGGGCCAGTTTTTCCTATCAGTCGGTTGGCTCATTTTGATAGGGTTTTTGCGGATGGCAGACAGCAGCTTTCCTATCCTGTCCTATGTAGTTAGCTTGGGCCCCATCATTTGCTCAACCTATCTTTCCATCTGTGTTAGTGTTTTCATCTTGCTTCACCGTCATTATATGTTGGGGGCTGCCTATTGCTTTGGGGTCTGCTCTGGGGCAGTTTAGTTTTTCCCCTTTCTGTCTTTAGGCTATGTAGCTCTCCGGCTGTGATCAAGGGGTCTAGGGCACCGTAGGAACCCCCCACGGCTACTTCTAGTTGTTGTGGATAGGTTCAGGGGTCTGCAATCCGATAGCTGCCAACCTCTCTGGTTTTTCTGGACTTAGCTGGTATTTTGTTCTTTCCTCCTTCGGTGACTCATCATAACAGAATCACCAGCCATACCGCAGATCCTAGGGTACTCAATAGCAGGAGAGAATTGTAAAAAAAAAAGGAAAAAAAAAAAAGGAAAAAGTGTCAGAATTTTTTTTTTTTTTTTTTTTGTGTGCATATTTTTTCCTCTATATCTCTGAGGCCGTAGGGGGAATTTTTCTCTCAATGGAGATGAAGCAATTGTCTGATCGTGTGGAGCAGCTCGCTGCTGAAGTGCAGGGAATTTCCGCCTATCTTGCTCATTCACATGCTGCTGAACCAAAGATTCCTACTCCAGATGTGTTTTTTGGGGATCGGTCTAAATTCTTGAATTTCAAGAATAATTGTAAATTATTTTTTGCCTTGAAGCCTAACTCGTCGGGGAACTCCGCGCAGCAGGTTAAAATTGTCATCTCTTTGCTGCGCGGCGATCCCCAGGATTGGGCGTTTTCATTGAAACCTGATGATCCTATTCTGAATAATGTGAACGCATTTTTTCAAGCCTTGGGGTTGTATGATGAACCTAATGCTATTGATCAGGCTGAAAAGACCCTGTTGGCATTAAGCCAGGGTCGGGATTCGGCAGAGGTGTACTGTCAAAAATTCCGAAAGTGGGCGGTCCTTACTACATGGAATGATGGTGCCTTGGCAGCCCTCTTTCGGAGGGGTTTGTCAGAAACTGTAAAAGATACTATGGTGGGATTTCCTGTTCCCTCTGGTCTTGACGATTCTATGTCATTAGCCATTCAGGTTGATCGGCATTTACGTGAACGCAAAACTACACGAGAGATGTTGCCACCTGTTGAACAAATGTCTGAACCTATGCAATGTGATAGAGTTTTGTCTAGGGTGCAACGTCAGGAGTTCAGAAGGCGTAATAAGCTGTGTTTTTTTGTGGAGATGCCTCGCATATTATTTCTGTCTGCCCTAAACGAGAGAAACGTTGTGTAGTACACATGTTTTCTGTGGGTGGTGTTCAATCTAAGTTTCTTCTGGCAATTACTCTGATCTGCTCCCTGTCCACATTTTCCGCCAAGGCTTTTGTGGATTCAGGAGCAGCTCTGAACCTGATGGACTTGGATTTTGCTAAACATTGTGGATTTCCTATGACACCTCTGCGGACGCCTATCCCTTTGAGGGGTATTGATGCTACTCCTTTGGCGAAGAATAAACCTCAGTTTTGGACCCAGGTGGTAATGCGGGTCGCCCCAGACCATCAAGAAAATTGCAGATTTTTGGTGTTGCATAATTTGCATGATACCATTGTTCTGGGGTTTCCCTGGTTGCAAATCCATAATCCAGTTTTGGATTGGAAATCTTTGTCTGTGGTGAGTTGGGGTTGTCGGTGTGCCCTTAGTGATGTTCCTGTTTTCTCCACCTCTCCCCAGTCGCATGATGTTCCTGACTATTTGGCTGACTTTTATGATGTATTTAGTGAGAATGAGTCTGCGTCTTTGCCTCCTCATAGGAGATATGACTGTGCAATTGAGCTGAACCCGGGGTGTAAATTCCCCAAGGGTCGGCTTTTCAATTTATCTGTACCCGAGCACGAGGCTATGCGATCCTATATTAAGGAGGCATTGGAGAAGGGTCATATTAGACCATCCTCTTCACCCTTAGGTGCTGGGTTTTTTTTCGTGGCTAAAAAGGATGGTTCATTAAGGCTAAGTGCACACGTACCGGAACTCTCGCGGAAATTACCGCGAGAATTCCGGAATTCCAGTCCGCGGGAAAATCGCATTTTAAATTCCCACGGAAAAACTAGCATTTTGCAAGCGTATTTAGCTTGCAAAATGCTAGCGTTTTCCAAGCGATCTGTAGCATCGCTTGGAGAACTGATTGACAGGTTGCTCACACTCGTCAAACATAGTGTTTGACGAGTGTGACCAACTTTTTACTACTGAGGCCGCCTATGCGGCATCAGTAGTAAAAGATAAAATGTAAAAAAAAATAAAAAATGGTGTTATTCTTACCTTCTGACGTGCCGCGCATCCGTTCCCAGTAATCCTTTGCGAAAATGCCCGCGATGACGTCCGTTCTCGCGGGATCGCGATGTCTCGCGGTAATTCGTGATGACGTCGCGCAAATGACCGCGAGACTTCGCGATCCCGCGAGAACGGACGCCATCGCGGGCATTTTCGCAAAGGATTACTGGGACCGGGAGCGTGAAGAGAAGCGGGAAGACTGCGCGGGACGTCGGAGGGTGAGAATAATAATATTTTTTATTTTTAAATTCTATTTTTTACAGGGATATGGTACCCAGAGCCCGGAGGACAGTCTCCTCTCCTCCGGACCGTGGGTACCATCCGCAAATGTTCTGCTTACTTTCCGCATGGTGTGCACAGCCACATGCGGGAAGTAAGCGGAACAATGCATTCCTATGGGTGCGGGATCGCCGCGATTCTGCAAATTAATGAGCATGCTGCGGTTTTTACCGCGAAGCGATTCCGCCGCGGTAAAAACCGCAGCATTAGCACAGCATTGCGGAATCCCATAGGGATGCATGGGATGCTTATTTTTCGCGTTTTCGCGGCAAAATCGCACGGTTAAAACTGCCGCGGAAACGCGAAAAAAACGCCATGTGTGAACTCAGCCTAAGGCCTTGTATTGACTATCGTGCCCTCAACAAAATTACTGTTAAATATCAGTATCCGTTACCCCTGATTTCTGATCTATTCTCCAGAGTTAAAGGTGCTTGCTGGTTTACCAAGCTTGACCTCAGGGGGGCGTATAATCTTTTTCGCATTAAGCATGGGGATGAATGGAAGACGGCGTTTAATACTCCGGAGGGACATTTTGAGTACCTGGTGATGCCTTTTGGGCTCACTAATGCCCCTTCTGTCTTCCAGTGCTTCATGAACGATATATTCCGAGACTTTGTGGATAAATTTTTGATTATCTATCTGGATGATATTTTGATCTTCTCCAAGAATTGGGACTCTCATGTGGAACATGTTCGGACTGTGTTCCGGATTTTGAGGGAGAATTCCCTGTATGTCAAGGTATCGAAATGCCTTTTTGGGGTACAGAGGGTTTCATTTTTTGGATTTATTTTGTCTCCGTCAACTATTGAAATGGACCCGGCCAAGGTACAGGACATTTATGATTGGGTTCAGCCCACTTCTTTGAAGGCCCTCCAGAAGTTTTTGGGTTTTGCTAATTTTTATCGGAAATTTATAGCTAATTTTTCTGGTATTGCCAAGCCATTGACGGATTTGACTAGGAAGGGTGCTGATGTGCTGAACTGGTCTCCGGAGGCTGTTTCTTCCTTTCAGGAGCTGAAGCGAAGATTCACTTCTGCTCCGGTTTTGCGGCAACCTGATGTCTCACTCCCGTTTCAGGTGGAGGTGGACGCTTCTGAGATTGGTGCAGGAGCGGTGTTGTCCCAAAAAGATCCTGTGACATCTAAAATGAATCCTTGTGCTTTCTTTTCCCGAAAGTTCCCCCCATCCGAACGTAACTATGATGTGGGGAATCGGGAACTGTTGGCCATGAAATGGGCATTTGAGGAGTGGAGACATTGGTTGGAGGGAGCCAAACACCAAGTTGTGGTCCTTACTGACCACAAGAATTTGATTTACCTGGAGTCGGCCAAGCGCTTGAATCCTAGACAGGCTAGGTGGGCCTTGTTTTTCACACGTTTTGATTTTGTGGTCTCTTTTCTTCCGGGCACTAACAATGTCAAGGCAGACGCCCTCTCTAGGAGTTTCCTTGCTGATTCTCCTGTTGTGACTAAGCCTGCTACCATCTTAGGCGAGGGGGTAGTTCTTTCTGCCATCTCGCCCGATTTGAGATGTGCTCTGGAAGAGTTTCAGGAGGACAAACCTGAGCGTTGTCCCAGTGGAAAGTTGTATGTTCCTGACCAGTGGAGGAAGAGAGTGATGTCTGAAGTTCATTGCTCTGCATTGGCTGGTCATCCAGGTATTTTTGGTACTAGAGATCTGGTGAGTCGGTCTTTTTGGTGGCCCGCCTTGTCTCGTGATGTCAGGAATTTTGTGCAGTCCTGTGGGACTTGCTCCCGGTCTAAACCTTGTTCTCGCTCTAGTGGCTTGTTGATGCCTTTGCCGGTGCCCAGGAGGCCAAGGACCCATATTTCAATGGATTTTATCTCTGATATGCCTGTCTCTCAGAGAATGACTGTTATTTGGGCGATTTGTGATAGATTCTCTAAGATGGTCCATCTTGTACCACTCCCTAAGTTGCCATCTTCCTCTGAGTTGGTGCCCTTGTTTTTGCAACAGGTGGTTCGCTTGCATGGGATTCCTGAGAACATTGTATCTGACAGAGGAGTTCAGTTTGTGTCTAGATTTTTTTTGTGTCTAGAGGACTTTCTGTTCCAAGCTGGGAATTCAGTTGTCCTTCTCCTCTGCGTTTCACCCTCAGACCAATGGGCAGACGGAGAGAACAAACCAGACTTTGGAGTCATATTTGAGATGTTTTATTTCTGCCGATCAGGATGATTGGGTTTCATTTTTGCCCTTGGCCGAATTTGCTTTAAATAATAGAGCTAGTTCTGCCACTTTGATGTCATCTTTTTTTTGTAACTTTGGTTTTCACCCTCGATTTTCTTCAGGGCAGGTGGAGCCTTCTGCCTGCCCAGGTGTTGACACTGTGGTGGAGAGAATGCACCAGATCTGGGACCAAGTAGTGGATAAGTTGTCTCTCTCCCAGGAAAAGGCCCAGCGGTTCTCCAACCGGCGTAGGACCGTTGGTCCCCAGTTTAAGGTGGGTGATATGGTTTGGTTGTCATCAAAAAATATCGCTATGAAGGTGGCTTCTCCTAAGTTTAAGCCTAGATTTATTGGACCTTACAAGATTTTGGAGATTATTAATCCGGTCTCTTTTCGGTTGGCTTTTCCTGTCACATTTAAAATTCATAATGTGTTTCATAAGTCCTTGTTGAAGAGGTTTGTTGAACCAGTAGTTCCTGTGGTGGCACCTCCTGACCCTATATTGGTTGAAGGTAACATGGAATATGAGGTAGAGAAGATACTGGATTCCCATCTGGCTAGACGGAGACTCCAGTATTTGGTTAAGTGGAAGGGTTATGGTCAGGAGGATAATTCCTGGGTCACTGCCTCTGATATTCATGCTGAAAGATTGGTGCGTGCCTTTCATCGGGCTCACCCGGATCGCACTGGTGGCATGGATGAAGGTTCGGTGACCCCTCCTCAAGGGGGAGGTACTGTTGTGAGTTAATTTTTCCCTTCATCATTGAGGTCTGATGAACTCCCTTCTCTGGTGAAGGGAGGTAGTGAGACTGATTACCAAACACCTGGGCAGCTAGATGATAACTGGGTGGCTGGAATTGAGGACTGGATATAAGGCTGCCGACGCCCTTCTGCCTGGCTGGTGATTTTCCTGCTGGATTCTTGGAGACCAGTCTGATTCCTGTGTCTCAAAACTAAGTTTTTCTGCTCTCCTTTGTACTCTTCAGTTTTGTTTTTGTTTTGCCTTGTTTTTTGGGAGTTCTGCCATCCCCGGCCGGGGGTGAGCTGAATTCCATTTTTGTCTCTGATCTGTTGATCTTTTGCTCTGTCTTCAGAATATACCTGAGTGCTGATATAGTCTTTTGAAGCCTAGCGACTTCAGGGCCAGTTTTTCCTATCAGTCGGTTGGCTAATTTTGATAGGGTTTTTGCGGATGGCTACTGCTAGTTGTTGTGGATAGGTTCAGGGGTCTGCAATCCGATAGCTGCCAACCTCTCTAGTTTTTCTGGACTTAGCTGGTATTTTGTTTTTTCCTCCTTCGGTGACTCATCATAACACAGTGTCATCTCACTGTAAAAAATATTAAAATAACAAACAACTGATATACTCCCTGATCTGCAGAAATCCACAAGTGTCCCACGATGATCTCCTGCAGTGCATCAGTGAGAGGTTACTATAGTTCACTGGTCTCACTTTATGGCAAATGCTGCATGGGAACTTTCTCACACAGCAATGCCAAAAGTGAGACTAGGGACTATTTTTTACAGTGGCGGAGGAATACAGTGCGGAAGGATACCTACCTCCCGTCATTGGATTCCTGGAGCCCCTAGAGAATGGTCGCATCAGCTGATGCTGCTGTTCTCCACGGGAGATCGGCGTGGGACACTTGTGGATTTCTGTGGATCAGGGAGTATATCGGTTGTTTGTTATTTTAATATTTTTTACAGATGACACTGGCTTCGGGGATCAAAGTGACAAGTGATGGTGAGCATGTACTCTATGTTATATGTACTGTATGTCTATATGAATGTATTGTATGTAGTATGTAGTATGTATGTTGTATGTCTGTAGCATGTTTTATGTATGTTGTATGTATGTAACATAGTAACATAGTTTTGAAGGCTGAAGGAAGACCTTATGTCCATCAAGTTCAGCCTATTTTTAGTGCAGCTGTTCTGCATTGTTGATCCTGGGGAAGGCAAAAAACCCATAGAGTAGAAGCCAATTTTCTCCATAGGGAAAAAATTTTCTTCCCCTAAGCTGGGTCAGCCATCTACCTATAATATTATGTTATTCGTAACCTTCTATACTGTTACTCACAAGAAAAGCATCCATTCCTTTCTTAAATTCATTCAGTGAGTTGGCCATCACCACTTCCTCAGGAAGAGAATTCCAGAGCCTCACTGCTCTTACCATGAAGAACCCTCTTCTATGCTGGTGCAGAAATTGTCTTTCCTCCAAACGAAGAGAATTCCCCCTTGTTCTTGTCACAGTCCTTGGTACAAACAGTTCATTGGAGAGATCTCTGTATTGCCCTCTGATATACTTGTACATATATATTAGGTCTCCCCTAAGTCTTCTCTTTTCTAGAGTAAATAGACCTAATTTTGATAACCTTTCTGGGTATTGTAGTGAACCAACTCCATTTATCATTTTAGTAGCCTGCCTTTGAACCCTTTCAAGTTCAGTAATGTCTTTCTTGAGCACCGGCGCCCAAAATTGCACACAATACTCCAAGTGTGGTCTGACGAGTGATTTGTACAGAGGGAGAATTATGTTTTCATCTCGTGTCCCCAGACCTCTTCTAATGCATCCCATGACCCTATTTGCTTTGGTGGCAGCTGCCTGACACTGGGCACTCCAATTTAGCTTCTTATTGACTAAGATGCCTAAGTCTTTTTCCATGTCTGATTTCCCCAGCAGTTTCCCATTTAGTAAGTAATTGTAGCATCTGTTTCTCCTTCCCATGTGCATAAACTTACACTTATCTGTGTTAAACCTCATTTGCCATTTTTCAACCCAATTCTCCAATTTACTCAAATCTGTCTGTAGTTGCAAACTGTCCTCCTTTGTGTTAACTACCTTACATAGTTTTGTATCATCTACAAATACTGATATTTTACTGTGTAAGCCATCCACTAGATCATTAATAAATATATGAAATAGTAGGGGGCCCAATACAGAACCCTGTGGTACCCCACTAGTAACATTGGCCCAATCTGAGTATGCCCCATTAATAACCACTCTTTGTTTTCTATCACTAAGCCAGCTACCTACCCATCTACACACATTTTCCCCTAGCCCAAGCTTTCTCATCTTACTTACCAATCTTTTATGTGGGATAGAGTCAAATGCTTTAGAGAAGTCGAGATAAATGACATCCAATGATTCTCCTTGGTCCATTTGAGAGCTTACATACTCATAGAAGCTGATCAGGTTAGTTTGACAGGAGCGATCATTCATAAATCCATGTTGATATGGAGTTAAACATTTATTAACATTGAGATATTCCATAATGGTATCCCTTAGAAACCCTTCAAAAATTTTACCCACAACAGACGTTAAGCTTACCGGCCTATAGTTTCCAGGTTCTCTTTTACACCCCTTTTTGAATATTGGTACCACATTTGCTTGCCGCCAATCAAAAGGAACAGACCCTGTTTCTATAGAGTCTTTAAATATCAGGAATAGAGGCCTGTCTATCACATTACTTAACTCCCTTAATAACCGAGGGTGAATGCCATCAGGGCCTGGTGATTTGTCAGTGACTCAGTGACGTCAGCAGGAGTCCCCGCAATTTAATACAACGAATTAACCCCTTAAATGAACCCCTACAACTCCAAACTTTTAGCCACAAACCCTCATATAATTAATAGTGATAGACATAAAAAAAAAACCATGAAATGAAATGGTTAACTATATGTAAACCATGTGTCATTTCATGTTGGGCAGAAGAATGATTATACAAAAGCCGGCAAATGTTTCAGCGGCTATTCTGCAATGAAGAACTGTATGAATTAGAAATATATTTATAAATGTGTCTCTATGACATGTATAATATATATATATATATATATATATATATATATATATATATATATTGTGATAAAACACTCCGGGATCGCCTTTGCTGGGGTCAAAGGTCACGTGCATTCAGCATGAAACTCAGGCGCAGAGCTGGGATTCGTGTATAACTGACCCTGGGTCAGGTTTATTAACGATGAAAGCAATGCAAAAGGAAATAAAACATAAAACAAATCCTTGCCTGTCCGGCACTAACTAAACAATGGACAACCTAACTACCAACTGGCGGGCTTCTCCAGGCCAGCCAAACCACAGTTGCAGTGGGCACTGCTTCCACTCACGTGTGTCTCTCACACAGACAGGCTCTCTGTGTTCCCAGGCTGAGACACTCACACAACCACCTGGCATCCTTTTATATCCACCTCCCATTATTCATTAGCAAGCAGGTGCGATACTGACCAGACTAGGCCACATAGGAAAGGAATCTGGGCGAGATATACCTGCCCTCATCCACTATTCCCACATGATTCTCACATATCCCCCCCCTCTGCTCAGACCACTCTGGTCGAGCAATGACACCCGCCAAACAGTGCACTCGGGACAGGGCATCTGCATTCCCCATCTGTACGCCTGGGCGGTGCTCAATCGTAAAAGTGTAGGCCTGCAGGGCAAGGAACCACCGGGTCACCCGGCTATTCCGTTCCTTGTTCAAGTGCATCCACTTGAGAGGGGCATGGTCAGTGATCAGCCTGAACTTTCGGCCCACCAGGTAATATTTGAGGGCCTCTAGAGCCCACTTAATGGCGAGGCACTCTTTTTCTACGACTGCATACCTTTGCTCGTGTTTATTCAGCTTCCTGCTGAGATAGAGGACTGGGTGTTCCACCCCGTCCCTCACTTGTGAGAGTACGGCCCCGATACCGGTATCAGAGGCATCAGTTTGTACCACAAACTCGCTGCGGAAGTCCGGAGTCACCAGTACGGGCTGAGAGCAAAGTGCCCGTTTTAGGCTATGGAAGGCTTCTTCAGCCGCTAAACTCCATTTAATCATGACGGAGTCTTTCCCTTTTGTAAGATCCGTCAGGGGGGTAGCGATGGCTGCAAAATTGGGTATGAACCGGCGATAATAGCCGGCGATCCCCAGGAAGGCTTGCACCTGCTTCTTGTTGACAGGTTGTGGCCAGTCCTGAACCGCCTGAATCTTATCAACCTGGGGTTTAACAACACCCCTCCCAATTACATACCCCAAATACCGGGCTTCTTCTAGCCCTATGTGACATTTCTTGGGGTTCGCGGTTAGACCTGCCTCCCACAGGTCATCAATCACAGCTTGTACTTTCTGGAGATGAGTCTCCCAGTCCAAGCTGTAAATGACAATGTCATCCAAATAGGCCGAAGCGTACCGCCTATGTGGCCTCAGGACTCGATCCATCAGTCTCTGGAAGGTCGCCGGTGCCCTGTGCAGTCCAAACGGCATATACACATACTGAAATAAACCTTCCGGCGTAGCAAATGCCGTCTTTTCTCTGGCAGCCTCAGCCAGAGGGATCTGCCAATACCCCTTTGTTAGATCTAGGGTCGTAATATACCAGGCTTTTCCTAACTGATCCATTAACTCGTCGACCCGGGGCATAGGGTAGGCATCAAATTTTGAGACCGCATTCAGTTTCCTGAAGTCATTGCAGAACCGGATGGTGCCGTCCGGTTTAGGAATTAGCACAATCGGGCTGGACCAAGCACTGTGCGATTCCTCAATGACACCTAACTCTAACATTGCCTTCACTTCTCGGGAAACGGCTTCACGGCGCGCTTCCGGGATTCGGTAGGGCTTTACGTGAACTGTGACACCAGGTTCCGTTACAATGTCATGTTTCATTAGCGTAGTCTGCCCTGGTTTTTCTGAGAAAAACTTTTGGTTGTGAAGTAGAAACTGCCTGACCTCAGTCTTTTGCCGCTCCGAGAGAGTCTCTGCAACCCGTACCTCCGGTACGGTGTGCGAGCAGACAGGACGGGCCAGCTCCGCTGACAAGACAGACCGATCTTTCCAGGGTTTTATCAGATTTACATGATAAATCTGTTCAGGTTTCCGTTTACCTGCCTGGTATACTTTGTAGTTTACTTCACCAACTCTTTCCTTAATCTCAAAGGGGCCCTGCCACTTTGCCAGGAACTTACTGTCCACCGTGGGAACCAGGATCAACACCCTATCTCCGGGTGCAAACGTACGGATCTTGGCGCCCCTATCATAGATTCTTTTTTGGGCTCCTTGAGCCTGCATCATGTGTTCTTTGACTATAGGCATAACAGCCGCAATACGGTCCTGCATTTGTGTGACGTGATCTATCACCGTTTTAAACGGTGTGACCTGACCCTCCCAGGTTTCTTTTGCAACATCTAACAGTCCGCGAGGACGTCGGGCGTACAATAATTCGAAAGGCGAGAATCCCGTGGAAGACTGGGGTACTTCCCTGATGGCAAAAAGCAAATACGGAAGTAAATAGTCCCAGTTCTTCCCATCCTTGTCTATCACCTTTCTCAGCATCTGCTTCAGAGTTTTATTGAACCATTCAACCAACCCGTCTGTTTGAGGGTGATACACGGATGTGCGTAACGGTTCGATTTGTAACAATCGGCAGAGCTCCTTCATTACCCTGGACATAAAGGGGGTCCCCTGGTCGGTGAGTATCTGTTTTGGTATACCGACCCGACTAAACACATGCACCAGCTCCTTGGCAATCGTCTTGGTGGCCGTGTTACGCAAAGGGATGGCCTCCGGGTAACGAGTGGCATAATCCAAGATGACCAGGATATGTTGGTGTCCACGTGCAGACCGTGGAAGGGGCCCAACTAAATCCATCCCAATCCTCTCAAACGGGACTTCAATAATAGGTAGGGGTACCAAAGGGCTACAGAACCGGGGCTTAGGTGCAGAGGCTTGGCAGTCAGGACAAGACTCGCAATATACACGAATATCGTGATGAATGCCTGGCCAAACAGTGTAATATCCTTTTGGTGGTTTTCTGGACTCCCAGGTGACCTCCCATCACATGTCCGTGGGCCAGGTCCAGCACCTGCCGCCTGTAGGGTTTTGGCACGACTAATAGTTGCACCGTATCTTCCCCCTTTTTCTCTATCTGATAGAGTAAATCATTCTCCAGAACCATGTAAGGATATGCCAGCCTAGAGCCAGGTTCTACGGGTACCCCATTTATCACTTTCACATTTGTCCTAGCCTGAGAAAGGGTAGGATCCTTTATTTGCTCGCTTTGGAAGTCATCTTTCTGAACTTCTAAATCCGGCAAACGGGGAGGTGGACGGCTGTCAGCCTCCTCCTCTTCCCCGGTCTCCTCATTATCACCCGCCATGACTGAAAACGGGAACTGCAGGTCATTTCCCGCAGACTCTTCCCCCGAGTCTTCCGGGGAGACCTCTTCCAGGGGTTCGGGACCCACACGCTCCCTGGGAGAAGAATCATGTACACTATTACCCGAGGGCATCAACTGATTCTCCCACAATTGCCAGAAGTGGGGAAAATCCCGGCCCAGGATAACATCATGCAATAACGCCGGGACGAGTCCCACTTTATGTTGCACAGACCCATAGGAAGTAGTAATGCATATGACCGTGGTGAGGTACGAACAGGTGTCTCCATGCACACACGTTACAGAAAATTTGTCTGATGGTCCAGTCGGGGCTGACACCAGACTGGCCTTCACCAGAGTCACCACACTTCCCGAGTCTAACAATGCCACCACATTTTTGCCATCAACAGTTAAATCACACAAGTGTTTTTCCACATCCTTTTGACCGGCATTCACACTCACTACCCGTGCAACCATAGACATGCGGTTTTTAGAGTCTGTGACGTCGCACTGCATGGGTTCAGTAGTGACCGGACAGTTTGCAGCAATATGTCCCATCTCTTGGCAGCGGAAACACCTAACGGGCCCCTTGCTTAGACCATAGTTCGTTACTCTCGGCCTCGCAGTGCGGGCAGTCCCGTTTTCCTCCCCCACTGTCTTAGGGATTTTTCCATCTCCCCTACTCCCTGGAACAGTCTTACCGGTTCCACGTGGAGATGATGAAGAACGAGGTGGGGTAGCGTCATCTCGGAGTCCTTCCGCCACGGAGTAACGTTCAACCAGATCCACCAGTTGATCTGCCGTCGTAGGATTTCCATGGCTTACCCACTTCCTCAGGGCTGGCGGTAGAGTTCTCAAGTACTTGTCCATGACGACTCTCTGGATTATCTCTGGCGCTGTCAGCACCTCGGGTTGTAGCCACTTCTTCGTCACGTGGATCAGGTCGAACATCTGTGACCGCGGTGGTTTATCCGGCTGATAAGTCCATTGATGCACTCTCTGTGCACGGACAGCGGTCGTCACTCCCAGCCGGGCCAAGATCTCGGCTTTCAGTTTGTCAAAGTCCTGCGCAGCTTCAGGCTCTAAGTCATAATAAGCCTTTTGGGCCTCACCGGAAAGAAACGGGGCAATCAGGCCGGCCCATCTTGCCTTCGGCCATTTTTCTCACAACGCCGTCCGTTCAAACGTGGTCAGGTATGCCTTGACGTCATCTTCGGTCGTCATTTTCTGCCAGTACCGACTCACGTGAATCACTCTCGACTCTGCTTCCAGGTTAACATCAGGTAAGCTTGCCAAGCGCTGCGCCACCTGCTGGAGAAGCGAACGATCGGTAACTGTCATGTCCACCAACTCCTTCAGCTGGGCCATCATCACCCGATTAGCTTCTTGCTGGACGGCGGTGGACTGTACCAGCGCTTTCACCACGTCCTCCATGCTCATGCTTGCAACGTGATGCCCGCATTCTCCACCACAATGTGATAAAACACTCCGGGATCGCCTTTGCTGGGGTCAAAGGTCACGTGCATTCAGCATGAAACTCAGGCGCAGAGCTGGGATTCGTGTATAACTGACCCTGGGTCAGGTTTATTAACGATGAAAGCAATGCAAAAGGAAATAAAACATAAAACAAATCCTTGCCTGTCCGGCACTAACTAAACAATGGACAACCTAACTACCAACTGGCGGGCTTCTCCCGTCCAGCCAAACCACAGTTGCAGTGGGCACTGCTTCCACTCACGTGTGTCTCTCACACAGACAGGCTCTCTGTTTTCCCAGGCTGAGACACTCACACAACCACCTGGCATCCTTTTATATCCACCTCCCATTATTCATTAGCAAGCAAGTGCGATACTGACAAGACTAGGCCACATAGGAAAGGAATCTGGGCGAGATATACCTGCCCTCATCCACTATTCCCACATGATTCTCACAATATACATAGATATATATATGTATATATATATATATATATGTGTCTAGATCTATTAATTCGTTTCTTTATTTAACCGGTCACTGTGATATTACTGTATTTGGAAAAAGAAATCGGGGTTTTGGTGCGATTTTATCGCAACTCACACATCGGGTCTGTTTGCAATCCAATTTTTTCTCACCCCCATAGACTTGCATTGTCGAATCTGATCCGAAAATCGGTGACAATCACAGCATGCTGCGATTGTCTCGGTCCGAGGATCGGATCTGATAAAAAAATCGCATGATGTGAGCTGTCCCATAGAATAACATTGGGACGAATGCAATGCGATTTTTTTATCGCATTGCATTCGTCCGATTTAATCGCTAGTGTGACCCCGGCCTTAAAGTGGATTTTATATATAGACAGACTCCACCCCCTTTCCTTTTTTACGATCCATCCTAAACAAATCATATCCTTACAAGTTAGGCGCCCCGTCATAGCTGTCGACTAACCATATCTCAGTTATTCCTACTATGTCGTATTTTTCCTCATACATTACTGTATTGTAAGGGTTCCAATGGATTGTGATGAATAAGAAAATGCTCACACAAGAATTGAATTTACTAAATTGATTTACTTAATAAGTGATAAGATCAAATAATAAACAGAATAAAACTATAAATACATATGCATTAATCAGAAAGAGACATTATTCATGCATTACATTATTCAGATAGACGTCGACCAGTCATCCTCCATGAGCCAAGAGAGACAGAACATGTGTCCTAGTTCTTTTAAATGTCCAGCTAAAAGGTGTGTCCAGCCCCACCATATGGGGAATGATGTCACAAGACTATTGTCCATTGGCTATAGACACTTCCCCTCAATACCTGTTTTAACCAGTATATAATACAAGAAGCTAGAGGAGGGGGCATCCTGTGTGCCACATGGCAGAAATACAGCAAGCTGGAGGAGGGGCTTTGGAGCACAAGATAACCTAATTATGGCAATGAAGGTCCTTTGTTGGTAGATAAGTGTAAGCCAGTTATTTGCTCTGCTTGGACAATTTGACCATCTCGTTGAAACAAGTTTCAATGACCTTCTAGGAAGGTTCAAAGAGCTGAGTATAACTGATTGAAACTATATCAATAGTTGGTATTAATTAATTGGAGTGTTGAAACCATTAAAAATAAAACATAGTATACATTCCACCCCTTGGTTTCAATCACTTTAATTAATTAACCTGCCACTAAACTATACCATTTATCATTATTTGCATTGCTTATTTATATATATATATATATATTTATTTGCTACCAATAGAAAACCGCTTGGTAAAAAAATAACATCCTGGGCTTAAAACGGAAAAAATCAAAACAAAAACAACATTGGACCAGCAGGTGCTAAAATATCAAATGTCTGTAGAAATCTTCTTTCTTCTGATCTTCTTGACCACAATTTTTAAATGGGTCTCTGTTGCAGGGAAAGCACAGGGATTATTATGCCCTCATCACTTTGGGGTGACTTCACTACTTTCCCTGGTTAGCAAAAGAACAGACTCGAAAGAGCAATCTGTCCCTGCCCTTCATGACATTAACCCCTTGTTTCTCCAAAGCAATGGGTGAGGGAAATGCAGGTGTCCATGGCTGAGCATAAGAGTCCATTCATCTTCTATTGCTGCAGCTGTTCAGGGCCTCACTTTATATGCCATTTGCATCAGCTGGCAGTCATGAGGATTCACCCTGGTTGACGGTTCAGCATCATCTGGGCTCAGTCTCATCGCTCAATTGGACATCTTCAGTCTACACACAAGACACAGCCTGCACTGAGGGAAAGTGAAGTTCACAATCATACTTGAAAGTTCCAAAGTCTTGGCAGAGCTAACTCAGTCCAGAGCAACAGTCCAAAATAACTCAGTCCTGGTGGCTTGTTTTCCACCCCTTGATCAAATGAATCAAACAAAATTACCGTAGGTTTGTTGGTCCAAATTGTGCCCAGAATGACCTTTGAAATTTTCTACTGTAGCAAATATTTCTAGATAATAATACTACATAAAATATATATCATATGTGTATGGACTTATACACTGATCAAACACATCAAATTCATGTCAATCACATTTGCATAAGAACGATGATCATAATTACCAGTACAATTATGTTCATGGAGTTCACAAAATAATGTTACTACTAATCAGAATCAGTACAATTACATGTTAAGGAAAACCGAACCCAAACCAATTTGCTATAAAACCCAATTCTAGCAAATTATTATTTTTACATAATATACACATTACATCAACACACACATCTGGCTAAACCTAAATGCACTCATTCAGTAAGCAGGAGAGATTCTCATTTATATATATATAGACAAACACACACTTTGGGTACCCACACATTTGCATTGCATGACTCAGGTGTAGGTGAACAAAGCTATATCAAGACATTAACAAACTAGCATTCATTGAAATCATTTAACATATATATTCTTCAAAACCCAATTTGCACGGGAGCTCCCAAAAAATAAAAAATGTTAAAACTCAAAAACAAGTCATAAAATATCATCTTATATTAGGTAGATGGACTCCTTTTTCACTACTGCAGGAATTAACAATTTACTGTGCACTGTATTTACATGCTAATTAAATGGCCAAGGTTTCTTCTTTCACTCCTGCAAACAAAAGGTTAATTACACACCCCACCCCCCAATCCAACATGTTGTGGACTGAAAAGAGAAAAAACAATTTCTTTAAAAACCAAGAATGCTAAACACAGTACAATTAAAATTCAGAAAATGAGCTCATAAAAAATATACCAAATAAAAAAGTAAAAATAAAAATACCACGTGGATTTTTTCTTTGGCTGTGAACCAATTTTAATCAAGGGATATCCATGACAAATACACAAAGCACATACAATGACAAAGACAAACACTTAGTACAAATAAGTCATCTATTTATCTTGTCAACCCCCCCCCCCAGTATATTATCAGTCATCTAACTTTAGGTCAGTCTTAAATTCATTGTCTGTACTGCCACTCCCTCTTTTCCTTGTATGTTCCTCTCATGGCTCCCACATACAGAATCATCTTGTATCTGCAGTGGTCTTTTGCCTTATAAAACATCAAGGTCTATTACAAACCCTCAGGTGAGGAATGCACATTTATGCATCACCAAGTCCAAACCCAATTCATCATATATCAGCCAGCGCATACGTCACAGTATGCTCACAGGAGTATTTCTCATCATATATCAGCCAGCGCATACGTCACAGTATGCTCACAGGAGCATTTATCATCATATATCAGCCAGCGCATACGTCACAGTATACTCACAGGAGTATTTATCATCATATATCAGCCAGCGCATACGTCACAGTATGCTCACAGGAGTATTTATCATCATATATCAGCCAGCGCATACATCACAGTATGCTCACAGGAGTATTTATCATCATATATCAGCCAGCGCATATGTCACAGTATACTCACAGGAGTATTTATCATCATATATCAGCCAGCGCATATGTCACAGTATGCTCACAGGAGTATTTCTCATCATATATCAGCCAGCGCATATGTCACAGTATGCTCACAGGAGTATTTCTCATCATATATCAGCCAGCGCATATGTCACAGTATACTCACAGGAGTATTTCTCATCATATATCAGCCAGCGCATACGTCACAGTATGCTCACAGGAGTATTTATCATCATATATCAGCCAGCGCATACATCACAGTATGCTCACAGGAGTATTTATCATCATATATCAGCCAGCGCATATGTCACAGTATACTCACAGGAGTATTTATCATCATATATCAGACAGCGCATATGTCACAGTATGCTCACAGGAGTATTTCTCATCATATATCAGCCAGCGCATATGTCACAGTATGCTCACAGGAGTATTTATCATCATATATCAGCCAGCGCATACGTCACAGTATGCTCACAGGAGTATTTATCATCATATATCAGCCAGCGCATACGTCACAGTATGCTCACAGGAGTATTTATCATCATATATCAGCCAGCGCATACGTCACAGTATGCTCACAGGAGTATTTATCATCATATATCAGCCAGCGCATACGTCACAGTATGCTCACAGGAGTATTTATCATCATATATCAGCCAGCGCCTATGTCACAGTATACTCACAGGAGTATTTATCATCATATATCAGCCAGCGCATATGTCACAGTATGCTCACAGGAGTATTTCTCATCATATATCAGCCAGCGCATATGTCACAGTATGCTCACAGGAGTATTTATCATCATATATCAGCCAGTGCATACGTCACAGTATACTCACAGGAGATTTATCATCATATATCAGCCAGTGCATACGTCACAGTATGCTCACAGGAGTATTTCTCATCATATATCAGCCAGCGCATATGTCACAGTATGCTCACAGGAGTATTTATCATCATATATCAGCCAGCGCATATGTCACAGTATGCTCACAGGAATATTTCTCATCATATATCAGCCAGCGCATATGTCACAGTATGCTCACAGGAGTATTTCTCATCATATATCAGCCAGCGCATATGTCACAGTATACTCACAGGAGTATTTCTCATCATATATCAGCCAGCGCATACGTCACAGTATACTCACAGGAGTATTTCTCATCATATATCAGCCAGCGCATATGTCACAGTATACTCACAGGAGTATTTATCATCATATATCAGCCAGCGCATACGTCACAGTATGCTCACAGGAGATTTATCATCATATATCAGCCAGCGCATACGTCACAGTATGCTCACAGGAGTATTTCTCTAAGAAACTCTAGAATGAAAACGAACATCATTAGACATCAAAAAATGGCAAAACTGTTCAAACAACAATTTTCAGGGATATTCAATTACTTTTATAATTAGTCCAGGAGGGAATCTTGGCAGGGGGTGTAGTATGCCATGGTATTGGAAGAGTGCAAGGGGCGGTTACAGTGGGGGCTTTGCATGCCTCCATCAGGTGTCCCACCTCTATCTTTCCAACCCCCTATCTCATTTGTCGCCACCCTCTTGGGTCTGGCAAGTTGCAATTTACCTTTTCTCCTCAGATATTGCCATCTCCTCAACAGGTCACTTGTAGAGATCCCATCTATCTCCTGGAATGGAACTCCACTAGCTATCAGGTCACAAAACAACTCCGTCCTGCTCTTTCTAATTTGAGTATCATCCTCTTTTCTCCTTTCTTGATCTACTCTCTTTACTATACTATTTTTTGATACTTTTGCTCTCTCTAGAGCAGATAGCTGGGAGATTAGATTGCATGCTGTGTAGACATTAGTGGAATTTCCCATAAGTGCACTGAACATAGTGAACAATGGGGCTTTGTATGACGCTGGGGCACCTTCTATGAACTTATTCTTCATCAATACTGTCAATATTGCAGCATCTGGTCCCTTCCAATCCTCAACAACAGCAAAGTGATCATTCAGATCTGGCAAAGGATTGCGAGTTATACCTCCTATGCATGCGATTTCTCTCAATCTCTGAACTCCATCTGCAAGAGACTCCCATCGTGTCTGTGGTATTAATTCCATGGGAGAGTCATACACTTGTGCCACAGAATCCCTCACCAAATGCAACAAAGAGAAAGTCTCTGTAGTGTCCGTTGCACGTCTCATTTTTAGACGCACCATAGGATCAGTAAAAATACTACAAAGTCCTACTGCCCCAAGACGGTTCAAGATTATAGTATCGGCTCCCTGATCCCATAATCTGAGAATCCATGCTAACAAAGGTTCTCCTGCTTGCTGCCTGTACCTGCTAGCTAATTCTGATAATTCTCCAGCTGTATAATTCCTAGTTACTTCGGTCATTGAAGCTTCTGCTCCTGTAGCTGTTTCCTGCATCCATCCTATCTCCACTACGCTGTGTGACTTCTCTCCTAGTTTTAGTAGTCACAATCGGTCTGGCTTGCTTTTCTTCCCCATTTGTCTCGCTGTCAGAGCCTTCCCATTCTAGCAAATCTGACCATTTCTCACGTGCAATCATGGTCCTAATCTGTGCAGTACAAATATCTGACACTGGCCGCTGTCTCCTCCTGCGCCTATTCTTATTCACATTTTTCATTACATAAGCTTTAAAATTCCTTTGCATATTGTCATGCTGTTTCATTTGGTCTCTCAAGGCTGATTGCAAGCTAATCCTTTGCTCTATAGCTGTATCCAGCTCTAAACGCAAAAGATCTATCTCCTCCTGTAAGCTTTGGGACACTTGCACAAAAATCCATCCCACGGCTGCTGCAGCTTTCTGCTCTTTTGCATCAAACCTTGAGAGATCAAATTTGCCAGCCACATCCTGAGGATTTGATAAGCGCTGTCCCTCCATATACTTGTTACATTCCTGTGCCATTTCAATCCACTTTCCTGGTAACACCCATTCTGGCAAAGATCTGACACTACTCTCAACTGCTTTCCTACTCTTCACAAACTTATTCAATTTTGCAAACATTTTTATTCAAAACAATCCCACTTCTGACACCAATTTGTATTGTAAGGGTTCCAATGGATTGTGATGAATAAGAAAATGCTCACACAAGAATTGAATTTACTAAATTGATTTACTTAATAAGTGATAAGATCAAATAATAAACAGAATAAAACTATAAATACATATGCATTAATCAGAAAGAGACATTATTCATACATTACATTATTCAGATAGACGTCGACCAGTCATCCTCCATGAGCCAAGAGAGACAGAACATGTGTCCTAGTTCTTTTACATGTCCAGCTAAAAGGTGTGTCCAGCCCCACCATATGGGGAATGATGTCACAAGACTATTGTCCATTGGCTATAGACACTTCCCCTCAATACCTGTTTTAACCAGTATATAATACAAGAAGCTAGAGGAGGGGGCATCCTGTGTGCCACATGGCAGAAATACAGCAAGCTGGAGGAGGGGCTTTGGAGCACAAGATAACCTAATTATGGCAATGAAGGTCCTTTGTTGGTAGATAAGTGTAAGCCAGTTATTTGCTCTGCTTGGACAATTTGACCATCTCGTTGAAACAAGTTTCAATGACCTTCTAGGAAGGTTCAAAGAGCTGAGTATAACTGATTGAAACTATATCAATAGTTGGTATTAATTAATTGGAGTGTTGAAACCATTAAAAATAAAACATAGTATACAATTACCAACTCCAGATATTCAATCTTATTGGTCAGGCTTCTTGCGTTGGTCAGCATGCAGGAAAGAAGTTTTGCTTCCTTTTTCTTAGCTTCCTTCTGAGTACCCTATCTTGGGTCCTCTTTACCACATCTAGTATCCTTGATTAGTTTGTCCTTCTGCTGCATGTTCTTGTCTGCTGTTTTTCCTCCCATCCCCTCTTCTTCTAGTTTAAAGCCCTCCTGATGAGTGTGGAAAGTCTTCTGGCGAATGTGTGTTTCCCAGGTTTTGTGAGGTGTATCCCATCTCTTATGAGAAGTCCATCGCAGAGGTAATTCACGCCATGGTCCAAGAATCCAAATCTTTGCTGCCTGCACCACCGTCGTAGCCAGTTGTTCACCTCTAGTATCCTATTCCATCTTCTGATGCCATGACCATTGACTGGGAGGATTGATGAGAAAACAACCTGTACGTTCCATTCCTTTTTCTTCCCCAGAATTTCAAAGTCTTCGCAGATAGTTGGTAGGTCATTTCTTGCCGTGTCGTTTGTGCCTACATGTATCAGTAGGATAAATGTAGTATGTTCTATGTATGTATGTATGTATGTTGTATGAATGTAGTATATATATATAGTATGTATGTTGTATGAATGTAGTATATATGTAGTACGTATGTAGTATGTATGTATGTTGTATGAATGTAGTATATATGAAGTATATATGTAGTATGTAGCATGTATGTATGTTGTATATATAAAGTATGTATGTAGTGTGTAGTATTTATGTATGTTGTATGAATGTTGTATATATATAGTATGTATGTATGTAGTATGTAGTATTTATGTTGTTTTTTTTGTTTTTTTTACATTCAACACATTAGTCGGATGATGGGACTACTACTGTTCCATCATTGGCTAATGTGTCAATCACTGTCATTGTAGCAGGCATAGCCCGATGGGACTTGTAGTGCCATGCACACACACACAACCCCCGGCAGACCCGCACAGACCCCCGGCAGCCCGCACAGACCCCCGGCAGGCCCGCACAGACCCCCGGCAGGCCCGCACAGACCCCCGGCAGGCCCGCACAGAGCCCCGGCAGCCCGCACAGACCCCCGGCAGGCCCACACAGACCCCCGGCAGGCCCGCACATACCCCCGAGAGGCCCGTAAAGAACCCGCCTGCACACACAGACACGCACAGTGTCCGCCCACGCACCGCCCACACTCTTCCCCCATCCCGAACTGGATGTGCAAGGAAAGAAAGTTTTTTTTTAATTCCGATATTTCTGTACCATTGACTTGCATTGGTTTCCGGTATCGGAATCGGCGATACCCGATACTTTTTGGGTATCTGTCCGATCCAATCCGATCCGATATTTCACGATATCGGATGGTATCGCTCAACACTATTCAGGAGCAGATTTGAATCTGATGGATTTAGACTTTGCTAAACGTTATGGTTTTCCCATGATACCCCTGCGGACTCCTATCCCTTTGAGGGGTATTGATGCTACTCCTTTGGCGGAGAATAAACCCCAGTTTTGGACCCAGGTGATAATGCGGGTCACCCCGGACCACCAAGAAAATTGTAAATTTTTGGTGTTGCACAATTTGCATGATACTATTGTTCTGGGTTTTCCCTTGCTGCAAACTCATAATCCTGTTTTGGATTGGAAATCTGTTTCTGTGGTGAGTTGGGGTTGTCAGTGTGGTCTTAGTGACACTCCTGTTTTCTCCACCTCTCCCCAGTCTCATGATATTCCTGATTATTTGGCTGATTTTTCTGATGTATCCAGTGAGAGTAAGTCTGCGTCTTTGCCTCCTCATAGGAGTTATGTGCAATTGAGTTAATACCCGGGTGTAAATCTCCCAAGGGTCGGCTTTTCAACTTATCGGTACCTGAACATGATGCTATGCGATCTTATATCAAGGTGTCATTGGAGAAGGGTCTTATTAGACCATCCTCTTCACCTTTATGTGCTGTTTTTTTTGTGGCCAAGAAAGATGGTTCATTAAGGCCTTGTATTGACTATCGTTCCCTTAACAAAATCACTGTTAAATATCAGTACCCGTTACCCCTGATTTCTGATTTATTTTCCAGAGTTAAAAGTGCCTGCTGGTTTACCAAGCTTGACCTCAGGGGAGCGTATAATCTTATTCGCATCAAGCACTGGGATGAATGGAAGACGGCGTTTAATACTCCGGAGGGACATTTTGAGTACCTGGTGATGCCTTTTGGGCTCACTAATGCCCCTTCTGTCTTCCAATCTTTTATGAACGATATATTCCGGGACTTTTTGGATAAGTTTTTGATTATTTATCTAGATGATATTTTGATCTTTTCCTGTGATTGGGATTCTCATGTGGAACATGTCCGGACAGTGTTCCGGATTTTGAGGGAAAATTCCCTGTATGTTAAGGGATCGAAGTGCCTCTTTGGTGTACAGAGGATTTCATTTTTGGGATCTATTTTTTCCCCATCGGCTATTGAAATGGACCCGGCCAAGGTACAGGCCATTTATGATTGGGTTCAGCACACTTCTTTGAAGGCTCTCCAGAAGTTTTTGGGTTTTGCTAATTTCTATCGTAAATTTATAAGTAATTTTTCTGGTATTGTCAAACCACTGACGGATCTGACCAAAAAGGGCGCTGATGTGGTGAATTGGTCTCCAGAGGCAGTCTCGGCATTTCAGGGGCTTAAGCGGAGATTCACTTCTGTTCCGGTTCTAAGGCAACCTGATGTCTCACTCCCATTTCAGGTGGAGGTAGATGCTTCTGAGATTGGTGCAGGAGCCGTTTTGTCCCAAAAAGATCCGGTGACTTCTAAAATGAATCCTTGTGGCTTCTTTTCTTGAAAATTCTCCCCATCTGAACGTAACTATGACGTGTGAAATCGGGAATTGTTGGAAATGAAATGGGCATTTGAAGAGTGGAGACATTGGATGGAGGGAGCTAGACATCAAGTTGTGGTCCTCACCGACCACAAGAATTTGATTTATCTTGAATCAGCCAAACGCTTGAATCCTAGACAGGCTAGGTGGGCCTTGTTTTTCACGTGTTTTAATTTTGTTGTCTCTTTTCTTCCGGGCACTAAGAATGTCAAGGCGGATGCCCTTTCTAGGAGTTTCTTTGCGGATTCTCTTATTGTGACCGAGCCTACTACCATTCTAAATGAGGGGGGTAGTTCTTTCCGCCATCTCACCCGATTTGAGACGTGCCCTGGAGGAATTTCAGGAGGACAAACCTGAACGTTGCCCTTTGGGAAAATTGTATGTTCCTGATCAGTGGAGGAAGAGAGTAATGTCTGAAATTCATTGCTCCACGTTGGCTGGTCATCCAGGTAGTTTTGGTACCAGAGATTTGGTGAGTTGGTCTCTTTGGTGGCCTGCCTTATCTCGTGATGTCAGGAATTTTGTGCAGTCCTGTGGGACTTGTTCTCGGTCTAAACCCTGTTCTCGTTCTAGTGGGTTGTTAATGCCCCTGCCGGTGCCCAAGAGGCCATGGACCCATATCTCAATGGATTTTCTTTCCGATCTTCCTGTCTCTCAGAGAATGACTGTTGTCTGGGTGATTTGTGATAGATTTTCTAAGATGATCCATCTTGTACCACTCCCAAAGTTGCCATCTTCTTCAGAGTTGGTGTCCTTGTTTTTACAACAGGTGGTTCAGTTGCATGGGATTCCTGAGAACATTGTGTCGGACAGAGGAGTCCAGCTTGTTTCTAGATTTTGGAGAGCTTTTTGTTCCAAACTGGGAATTCAGTTATCTTTCTCCTCTGCGTTTCATCCTCAGACCAATGGGCAGACTGAGAGAACAAACCAGACTTTGGAGTCCTATTTGAGATGTTTTATATCTACTGATCAGGATGACTGGGTCTCATTAATGCCCTTGGCTGAATTCGCGCCAAACAATAGAGCTAGTTCTGCCACTTTGATGTCGCCCTTTTTCTGTAACTTTGGGTTTCATCCTCGATTTTCTTCAGGGCAAGTGGAATCATCGACCTGCCCAAGTGTGGACACTGTGGTAGAGAGAATGCAGCAGATTTGGGAACAAGTTGTGGATAAGTTGTCCCTCTCTCAAGAAAAGGCCCAACGGTTTTCCAGCCGGCATAGGACCATTGGTTTGGTTGTCGTCAAAGAATATTCCTATGAAGGTTGCGTCGCCAAAGTTCAAGCCAAGATTCATTGGACCTTATAAGATTTTGGAGATTCTTAATCCTGTTTCTTTTTGATTGGCTCTTCCAGTTACATTTAAGATCCATAACGTGTTTCATAAAACTCTGTTGAAGAGGCTTGTGGAGTCAGTAGTTCCTATGGCAGCGCCTCCTGACCCTGTATTGGTTAAAGGCAATGTGGAATATGAGTTAGAGAAAATATTGGATTCTCGTTTGGCTAGACAGAGACTCTAGTACTTGGTCAAATGGAAGGGTTATGGCCAGGAGGATAATTCTTGGGTCTCTGCTTCTGACATTCATGCCGATAGATTGGTTCGTGCTTTTCACCGGGCCCATCCTGATCGGCCTGGTGGCGTGGATGAGGGTTCGATGACCCTTCCTCAAGGGGAGTACTGTTGCAAATTCAAATTTGTGGCCTACCTCTGGTTACTAGTGAAGGTAGTGGAGCTGGCTATATTGACAGAGGGGTCGCGAATTCTCTTTCCAGGCTCCCTCTGGTGGTTACAGGAGGTAATGGAGCTGATCTAATTAACAGAGGCCTGCCACTTGATAATGAGGAGGATGACTGGAGATCTGGAGTTTCTGACTGGATTTAAGACAGCCGACTCCCTCTATCCCTGCTAGTGATTTTTTCCTGCCTCCTGAGGTCTTAGTTTCCAGCTCATTCCCTGCATGCTCAGCTAAGTGTTCTTTTGCTATTGTTCACATTTGATCTGGTTTTGTCTATTTCAGTTTTGTGTGTTCAGCCGGCTTCTGCTGGGGCTGTGCTGAATTTCCATCCTTATGTTACTGCTTGTTCCAGTTTGTTTTTGTCCCTTATTAGATTGGCCTCTTTTTGCTCTGCTTTCAAAATATACCAGAGTGCTGATACAGTGGGCGAAGTCTAGTGACTTCAGTATTTTTCTATGAGACGTGTTGGGCATTTTTTGCAGGGTTTTTTACGTGATTGCAGACAGAGTCTTTCCTTTCCTGTCCTGTCTAGTTAGGGTGGGCCCATCGTTTGCTCAGTCTATTTTCCTACCTGCGTTTGTGTTTTCATCTTGTCTCACCGACAATATATGTTTGGGGCCTATCTATTCCTTTGGGGTCTGCTCTGGGGCAGTTTAGATTTCCCCTTTCTTGCTTTAGGCTTATTTAGTTCTCAGGCTGTGTCGAGGCGTCTAGGATCATCGTAGGTACGCTCCATGGCTACTGCTAGTTGTGTGGATAGGATCAGGGGTCTGCAATCCGCTTAGTTACCAACTCTCTCTGGTTTTCTGTGGCTTAGCTTGGTCTTGCTTTCCTCCTCGATGACCCAATCATAACAGGCTACTGTCTCTGTCATCATTCTTCAACCATCCCCTTCTTCTCCAATGGGGGCAGCAAAGGTGCTGTCAGGGAGTAGGGGAAAGTCTCAACCCTCACCATAAGCCAACCCTGAGAGGCGGAGTCCTCGTAGGATGAGAGGTTGGAGGAGGGTGGTGGTTCCCTCTCTGAATTGTGGTTGTGTGAGTGTTGTGATACAGGGGGACACCTCTGTTGTCAGTTCCTTAAAGAGTTCACCATCTTGTGGAAAACGTGTGCATGGCAATAAACGTTCAGGTCTGGACCTGTGTGTGAACGATTATGTATGGGTGTCCACCAAAAACATCCAGGGGAAGTGTACTGCTGGGGTCTGGAGTTCTTGGGTGATCGGGCCGCATCGGGTGTCGGCCATTCTCAGCCCGGGGACTTACCAGCTGGAGTTACCCCCGGTAATGCCTGTACACAACTCATTCCCAAGGTTGGCGCTCTGGAAATTTGTGGCGCCTCCATCAGCCCACGTTTGCCATAAACCTGAGAGTCAGGTGATTGCCGAGGTGAACTCTGGTGGATCTAGGAATCCTCATCGTAGGAGATTTTCTGGTGAGGTGCAGTGTTGAGGGTCCAGAGGCCCCTCATTGAAGGAGGGGTACTGTCACGATCCATTTTTGGATCTGTGTCAGATTCTGGATTCTCTTATATAAACTTTTTTCCTTTCAGGCCATCGGGGGTTAATATTAGTTTTTGCCGCTGGTGTTACTACATGTTTGGTTAGTCTGAGTCTGCTGATAGTGACCACTCCCACCTTCCTATAAAAGGTCACCTGGGGCATCACCTGGGGTTGGTGATACACTTCCTTATGAATACCAACCGTGGTCAAGAAAGGAGCTGGCTGTGAGCAGTGGTGCTTCTGCTGAATGCTGATCTGGTGCCTTACTCTGCTGCTCGGTGCATTGCAGTAGAGAAAGCTAAGTGTTGTTTGTCTTACCTTGTCTTTTATCTTTCCTTGGTGTTTATTAGTGCAGCGGTGGGCCCACTGTCAGCGTTTGACAGCGGGATTTAACTAGTCAATAGGCACGGGTGGATCGCAATTCTGCCCGAGCCTATTGCGGGCAAGTATCAGCCTTTTATAACAGCTGACATGTCGTGGCTTTGAGGTGGGCTCACTGCCGGTGCCCATCCCAAAGCAGGAGATACCGACTGTTGATGTACTATCCCGTCAGTGGTTGGTAAGGGTTTAAGCTACATCTTAATTTAACATTAATGTTCATTAACTCCTTAGTGACATTATCTGGGAGTGCTAATGGAAAAGTAAAAAAATGATGGCTCTTGGAAGGAAAAAACAAAAGCAGAAAAACATAAAAAAGTGACAGCATCTCCAAAAGGATTAATCTTATGGCTCTACATCATATCCTATAGGCCAACCCTATTATAACCACACAGCTTTCTTCATCTTTCTTCTAGTTTTTGGATTTGCTTTACTAAATTATGAATAAATAAATTACTTAATTTTTACAATTTATTCTTGCCTTCCATATAATTATCATAAAAGGGATGTTTACTTCCTATCAAGTGAGTCAAAAGGTTAGAAATCACATTTTTTATTCATCTCTAAGGGCTCTAAACCAACATCTTAAATATATCTTTCATCCGCAATAAGATTAAAATGATCTCCCACAGGAGAAAAGAAGAACTTTCTGTTTTTTTTTTTCCTTCATTTTTTCTCAAAGTAAAGATGAGGCTAAAAATGGGAACGCAACATAGAAATTAGATAAAGGCACAACCTATTTTTATACAACTAAAAATTAATTCTTAAAGTTTAGATTTTTCCAGTGAAAACGTTATCGCGTATCCCTAGGTGGTAACTCACTGATCTGTGAATGTCCCACTGCCAGGAACTCACCAATTGGAAGTTTGGGAACTTTTATTACTGCCGAGAGTCTTTTATTCATTCTCCATGTGGCTGCTGAAAAAAGCCTAGCGCAGCGCTTGGCCTCATCATTGGGAATGAATAAAAATGAATAGAGTGCAGGTCACACATGCACACTGCAGCTTCATTCTGAAAAGTTCTTGTTTTGCCCTACATTGCGAGTCTCCCTGGGTGGACCCCACCGATCAACAAGCCATTTCCTATCCCGTGGATAGGTGATAAATTATTTGCAACAGACAACCCCCTTAATTTATTACGACAACATATTCCCTTTAGATTTGAGTATGTGTAAGACCCTATAGATCTCCCATTTACCCCAAAAATGGCACAATACGTCAAAAAATCTGATAAAGGTAATGTAACAGACCTACTTGCCAGCCTGACTCCCTAAAAATCAAAGGCTTTTTCTTTTTTGGAAAAGTTTGGGGGTAAAGATTGTCCCTTGGGCCACTGCTAGCATAGCTTTGATAATCTAGTACGTAGCCTATTGACCCATGGGCATCTCTTCACAAATGAGTGCCATGATACACACTGTTTTATTTTTGATTGCATGCTCAATAGTGGTAATGTTTGGCCCTTTCTGTTAATATTAATTAGGTTCTACTTGTTAATGTTTCCACTTAGTATATGACATGAATATGGCACAGAATAAGTTGATAATAGGGTGCTGTATGCCTGTAAGAGGTCTAAAGAACTCGAATTGTCCTCTTACAAGTTATTGTTGCCTGTTTGGTGCTGGATTGATGTGTGGTATGGATGAGACCTGTCATCCAGAAGTATTTTTAGTCCGGACAACGGTTCTGCCGGAGTAGAGAAAAAAGGAATGATGTGGGTGTTTGACAACTAGTATAAGATGCATCTTCAGTTTCCTGAGGTCACCACAGTTCAGCCCAGCCTCAATGATGTCATTGCTGGTGAATGATGCTGCTCTCTCAGCAGCTCATTCACCAGTGGTTTTCAGCCGGGACGGTCGCATCTTGGCACTGTCCAGATTGAAAACTATTTAGCCCCCAGACATGGATTAAGGCATGGGACAGAACGACAGACAGGTATAATATATTGTTGTTTTTTTATTTTATTGTTATTATGGGAGATCGAGGGCTTCGCTGGAATTAGGCGATTCAGTTAGTATGGTTTAATTGAGATTAATAAAGCAGTCTGTGTCATTTTTTCAAAAAAAGGACTTTATTATGGCTGTGTCTTTATTTACAACTAGCTGCTGGCCCGATTCTAAAGCATCGGGTACTCTAGAATATGGCCAGCGGCAGTTAAAATAAAAAATGTGATATACTTACCATCCGACGGCCCCCGGAATCTGCCCCTCCTCTCCACTCTGCTGGCATCTTCCGTTCCTGGTACTGGTTTGCGCCAAAGACCGCTGCTGATGTCCTCTCATGAGAGTGCGATGTCATCAGCGGTATTTCGCGCAAAGCAGTACTGGGAACGGAAGATGCCAGCAGCGTGGAGAGGAGGGACAGATTCCGGGAGCCGTCGGAAGGTGAGTAGCTAACTATTTTTTATCTTAATTCTATTTTTTACACGTTTATGGTACCGAGGGTCCAAAGGAGTCTCTTCTCCTCCGGACCCTGGGTACTGGCTAGTGCCGGGCATCTCTGGCTGTGTCGCTGCTGACGCCCGTGCACCCAGAGATGACCCACGCAGCTGATCTCCCAATGGCACGGTAGCGGTGGCGTGCGTCCTTCTAATTGCGTACTCCACCTGCGCACTGCACCTGTTGCTGATTGGTTGCAGCCTGGCGGGGGCCTGGCAGCCGAGACCAATCGGCGCAGTGGGATTTCGGTTACAGACAGACATGATAAGGTGTTTATATATATATGTGATGGTCAACGTGTGACTGGACACACTGCCTCCAGCAAGGTGAATTTCTATCACACACATGACCCTGGATACACCACCTCCAGTAGGGCGAATTTAAATAATATAACGTGCAGCCGGATACACCGCCTCCAGCAGGCGAATTTCAGAATTACACATGAAACTGGATACACCGCCTCCAGCAGGGCGAATTTAAACAATAAGGGGAAACACCAGGGAAACCGATACAATGGAGGGCCCTGCGATAGGGAACGGGGACGTGGAGACCTCCTGCACTCCCCTGAGACAGTCTCTACACTCCTAACAGTCCCTATACAGGCTCTGCACCTGTCGCCGAGCTGGAACCTAAGAACCCTAGCTTGCCCTGCACCTAGCCCTTTCTAATGAAATGGACGGTGCAGAAACTAATCCCACCACTGCACTGAAACACGCATTGAGGAAAGTGACAAACAGGGAAACACCACTTAGCTTTGCTCTGTTGCTCTTGCTCCCAGCAACAGAGTCCACCACCAGAATGCAGCTTTCCTCCTGAATAGCTGCCACCAAGCTCTGTCAGAGCTGCAAGGAAATCCTCTCTGTGACTCCTTCCACACCAGGACTCTGACTGAGCAGCCAGGAACTCTCTCTAGCTCCTTCCTCCACCAAGGATGGTTGGAAATGACCACTATCACCAACAGTGAGTGAGAGAACAAGACACTCCTATATAGTTAAACCAGAGCAATCACACCTGTTAGTGATAATCACATGCACTAAACCAAAGTAACCAGAGTGCAATGACCCTAATGGCCATCGGGGGCAAAACTAGAACTGAAACTACCACAGTGCAATGACCCTAATGGCCACCGGGGGCAAAACAATCTTTAACCACACAGCTTAAGGAAAAAAAAGGTTACTAGTGCATTTATCTGTCATAATCCAACCTGGATCATGACAATATAGCTACAACTATAGGATTAGTAATGGATGGGTGTCTTATAGACACCTCTCCATTACTAAGCTGTGGCATGGGCTTGATGTCACCTAACAATACAAAGGTGACATCAACCCCACAAATGTTAACCCCATTTGCCACCGCTACAGGGCAAGTGGGAAGAGCCAGGCAAAGCACCAGAAAAGGCACATCTAATAGATGTGCCTTTTCTGGGCAGCTGTGGGCTGCTGTTTTTAGGCTGGGTGTTATGAATGAGTCACCGTAGGAGGCAAAAGCAGAAATACAAGCTAAGTCCTGAAAACCAGAGAAGTTGGCAACTATCAGATTGCAGACCCCTGAACCTATCAACACAACTAGCAGTAGCCGTGGGGGGTTCCTACGATGCCCTAGACCCCTCGATCACAGCCGGAGAAATACATAGGCCTAAAGAAAGAAAGGGGAAATCTAAACTGCCCCAGAGCAGACCCCAAAGCAATAGGCAGCCCCCAACATATAATGACGGTGAAGCAAGATGAAATTACTAACACAGACAGAAAGATAGACTGAGCAAAGATGGGGCCCAAAACTACCTAGATAGGAAAGGACAGGAAGGCTGCTGTCTGCAATCTGCCAAAACCCTATCAAAGACATAAGCCAACAAGCTGATATGAAAAAGGCCCTGAAGCAGCTAGGCTTCAAAAACTAAATCAGCACTCAAGTATTTTCAGAAGACAGAGCTAAATGAATTCAGCACACCCCAGCAGGGAATGGCAGAAATCAGAAAAACAAAGCAAAACAAAGCCAAAGCACAAAAGCAAAAGGCCGAGCAGCAAACTTAGCTTTAGAGGAGCAGGAATTCAGACTGGTCTCCAAGGATCCCACAGAGAAATCACCCGCAGGGCAGAAGGGTGTCGGCAGCCTTATATCCAGTCAGTCACTCCACTCAGCCAGTCATCAGCCTCAGGTGTTTGATAATCAGGCTCACTACCTTTCTTTACCAGAAGAGGGAGTTCCTCGGGCCTCAGTAATGAAGGGGAAAATGAACTCACAACTAGAGTTGAGCGAAACGGGTCGAACAATTTCAAAAGTCGCCGACTTTTGGCAAAGTCAGGCTTCATGAAACGAAACCCGACCCTAGGATGAGGTCGGCCACGAGGTCAGCGATTTACGCGCCAAAGTCGCGTTTCAAAAGTTTGTTTAGCGCTCTTTTTCAGCCAATCAGGATCCACGGACACTGTGGGCAATGTGATGACATAGGCAGGGGTCACCACCATCTTTCAGAAGGGCATGCAAGTGATTGGCTTGCTTTGATGGGCGTCACAGGGGTTATAAAAGGGCGTGTACGCCGACTGCCATCTTACTTCTGCCGATCTTAGCATAGGGAAAGGTTGCTGATTCTGTAGGGAGAGCGTTAGGCAGGGAAGAAGAAAAAAAAACTGCTTCTGCTGCTAGCGATTTTGCCTGTGCAACACACCAGTCACTGTGTGTGCAGTGCAAGGGGAGGCTATATTGTGGTGGATCAGTGGTGTTGGTTGTTAGGCTGCCTTCTAAGGCTTCCTGACAGCTGCATTGCTGTTTCCCCACTGCTCTGCAAACTGCTTTTTTAAAAGCAATCCCAATTTTTTTTTTGTCCTGCTGAGGTACTGAGCATGCATTTATTCACACCATACAGCGGTGTACGCTCCTCACACAGTACCATGTAACGGCTGTTATCACAGCCACAGTGAAGCTATCTGTGTGTCACTGTGGAAGGATAAGTGGAGGACTTGTTCCGTTCTTACAGACCTACACTCTAGGGAGATTCCTATTCTGCCCAATTCTACAATTCACTTTTTTCACACCTGTGCCATCGAGCCTGTGACATAGCGCTCTGATATTCAGTGGGCCTCACACAATCCAAAAGTGTCCAGTGTCCACAAGTGTCTGCAGAAATTCAAAATCTCCCTTATCCTGTAGTCACTTTTTTCACACCTGTGCCATCGAGCCTGTGACATAGCGCTCTGATATTCAGTGGGCCTCACACAATCCAAAAGTGTCCAGTGTCCACAAGTGTCTGCAGAAATTCAAAATCTCCCTTATCCTGTAGTCACTTTTTTCACACCTGTGCCATCGAGCCTGTGACATAGCGCTCTGATATTCAGTGGGCCTCACACAATCCAAGTGTCCAGTGTCCACAAGTGTCTGCAGAAAATCTAAATCTCCCTTATCCTGTAGTCACTTTTTTCACACCTGTGCCATCGAGCCTGTGACATAGCGCTCTGATATTCAGTGGGCCTCACACAATCCAAAAGTGTCCAGCGTCCACAAGTGTCTGCAGAAATTCAAAATCTCCCTTATCCTGTAGTCACTTTTTTCACACCTGTGCCATCGAGCCTGTGACATAGCGCTCTGATATTCAGTGGGCCTCACACAATCCAAGTGTCCAGTGTCCACAAGTGTCTGCAGAAAATCTAAATCTCCCCTGTCCTATAGACACCTTGTACCTTGTTTTACATTACTATATAGTTTGTTGGATTTTGTCTACATTTCTACCAAAAATGAGGAAGGCTGGTGGAAGAGGCCGTGGAATTGGGCGGGGGTTGGCAGCTGGTAATGATGGTGTTGGTGGTGGATCTGATGGTAGTGGCAAAAGCAAAATAGGACCGAATGCAGGAGGTGTTGAGCCTGCGTCATCGTCTGGCTCCATAAGGCTTCGAAGGCTTAGTTTTCTAGGAGTTGGCAAACCGCTTTTAACGCCAGAGCATCAGGAAAAAGTTTTGTCTTACATTGCTGACTCAGCCTCCAGCTCTATCGCCTCCTCTTCTGAAGTTGTAAAAAGTAAAAGCACTGAGTCGTCATTGGAGGCTCATGTTCATGAACCACACCTTTCCTTGTGTCCTTCACCCCAACCAAGATTGAAGGATGACGCAGGCCATACTACTGATTACTCCATGGAGCTGTTTTCACATACCATGCCTGGATTATCAAGTCAAATGGTGAATTACCCAGGCCAAGATGAATCTGACATGGAGTGCACTGAAGCACAGCCACTGATAGATGATTCTGCTGGTACATTCACTCAGAGCACTACATTGTCCACGCAGTGTACAGAGCCAGATTCTGACCCTGATGAGACTCAGGTGCCCCTTCCCGCACACTATACCACCATACACGGTGACACAGAGGAAGGTGCACATGACATTGAAGAGGAGGTGATGGATGACCCAGTTGTTGACCCAGATTGGCATCCATTGGGGGAAGAGGGTGCTGCTTCCAATAGCTCAGATGAGGAGCATCCACAGCAGACATCGACATCGCAACAGCTGTTATCTGGCAGGCCCGGAGCACTCCAAAGACAGGTTCCAAAAATCAAAAGAGTTGCTGGACAGCTTGTCCAGAGGGTCAAAACATCACAGCATGCTAGGCCGCAAAATGTCTGCCAAAGTAGGAAGAGTGCAGTGTGGCACTTTTTTGAACAAAATCCTCATGATCAGGCCAAGGTTATCTGTAAGAAGTGCGCAAAGACCTTTAGCCGAGGGAAAAATCTGAAAAATTTGAATACCAGTTGCATGCTTAGACATTTAACCAGCATGCACTTGCAAGCGTGGACACAACACCAAACCTCAAGTGCCACATGTGCAACTGATCACAAAGAAGGTAGTCAGCAACGCTACATTGTTTCCCCCACTGTAAGCCCACTGGTTAGCACAGCAGCAAATGTTGAGGTGTCGTTGCAAGGCCACAGCAGTCAGGGAATCCCACTGTTATATCAACGAAATACTGAATCTAGGCCATCAGAAAGAACACCAACTCCATCACCATCATCAACCCTCTCTCAGTCCGCCCTGTCCACCGCTACTTCCACCATATGCAGCTCTCAAGTCCAGCTCACCCTCCCAGACACTATGAGTAGGTCAAGAAAGTACTCAGTCTCTCATCCGTGTACACTGGGTTTGAACGCCCACATTGCCAAACTAATCTCGTTTGAGATGATGCCCTATCGGTTGGTGGAAAGCGCAGCTTTCCGCGAACTCATGGCCTATGCAGTACCACGCTATGACCTACCCAGTCGCCACTTCTTCTCTCGCAAAGCCATCCCAGCCCTCCACCATCATGTGAAAGACCGCATTGTCCATGCACTCAAGCAGTCAGTGAGCGGAAAGGTGCACCTCACAACTGATGCATGGTCCAGTCGGCATGGCCAGGGCCGTTACGTGTCCATCACTGCGCACTGGGTTAATGTGGTGGATGCAGGGTCCACAGGGGACAGCGGTGGTGGGACAGTGCTGCCTAGCCCACGGTATAGGAAACAGTTGGCTGTAGGCGTTCCACCCTCCTCCTCCTCCTCCTCCTCCTCCAGAAGCGAAAGCTCGTCCACAGAGCGCAGTCGTACGAGCACTCCATCTGCAGCTGCCACTGTTGCACACGAGGTGTCCCCCTATTGAGCAGCTAGTGGAAAGCGTCAGCAGGCTGTGTTGCAGATGATGTGTTTGGGCGACAGACACACCGCCGAGGTGCTGGCCGAGTACTTGAAGCGACAAACTGAGTCATGGCTGGGCAGTGTACATCTTGAGGCAGGCAAGGTAGTTAGTGATAACGGCCGTAATTTTGTGGCAGCCATAGCCCTTTCAAAACTCAGCCACATACCTTGCTTGGCTCACACCTTGAACCTGGTGGTGCAGTGCTTCCTCAAAAATTATCCGGAGTTAACAGCCCTGCTCCAGAAGGTGCGAAGACTGTGCGCACACATCTGCCGGTCGCCTGTACACTCTGTTCGTATGCAGAAGCTGCAGCGATTGCTCCACCTTCCCAACCACCGCCTCATTATCGACATTGCAACAAGGTGGAACTCCACCCTGCACATGGTGGAGCGACTGTGCGAGCAGAGGCAGGCCATAATGCATTTGTGGGAGGATACACCGCCAGGCACTTTGAGAGCAGACATGGAGTTGACAGGTGTGCAGTGGTCGAAGCTGAAAGACCTCTGTAAAGTCATTCAGTGTTTTGAGGAATGCACACGGCTAGTAAGCGCAGACGACGCCATCCTAAGCATGAGCATTCCACTTATGCGACTGCTCATGCAAACTTTGACGCACCTTAAGGAGCAGGCGTCTGCAGCCAATGTTGACGAGGAGGAAGAGGAGGAGGGAATCCTTGATGACATTCAGCCATTGTCTGCTCAGGGACCTCTCCTGGACGAGTTGGAGGAAGAAGAGGAGGAGTAGGATGATGATGGGGATGATTACTTAGGGGAGGAGGATGCATCTCGTGGGGCAAGTGAAAATGTTGGCGTGGCAAGGTCTGGTACAGGGTTTGTGCGTGACTGGAGGGATGTGGATTTGCCAGAAAGTGCTCCTCCAACCAGCACTCGCAGTGCATCATTGACACCGGGAACATTGGCCCACATGTCAGATTATGCCTTGCGGATCCTAAAAAGGGACCCCCGCATTGCCAAAATGATAAACGATGACGACTACTGGTTGGCCAGCATCCTGGATCCACGCTATAAAGGCAAATTACAAAACATCATGCCACAGGAGAACCTTGACCTAATACTGGCTAATAAACAAGCAACTCTGGTAAATCGGTTGCTTGAGGCATTCCCAGCACACAGCAGCGGTGATGGTTCTCACACGAGCCGTATGGGCCAGGGGCAGCTTGGCAGAGGTGTTCATGGTGCACACAGCAGAAGTGGCGTTGGAGACAGGGGTTTCATGACAATGTTGTGGACTGATTTTTCAAGTACCGCTCACACAACTGGTAATACTGCATCGATGGAAAGTGACAGGAGACAGCAGTTGTCAACTATGGTTACAAACTACTTTTCCTCCCATATCGATGTTCTCCCACACAGGTCATTCCCCTTTGACTATTGGGCCACTAAACTGGACACCTGGCCTGAATTCGCACAATATGCCTTACAGGAGCTCGCTTGCCCAGCTGCAAGTGTGCTATCGGAAAGAGTCTTCAGTGCAGCTGGATCAATCCTGACAGAAAAAAGAACCCGTCTGTCAACCCAAAATGTGGATGATCTAACCTTCATTAAAATGAACCATGCATGGGTTTCCAAGGATTTTGTCCCACCTTCCCCTGATGACACATAGGGTGACAGAAAAATGGCTTGCTTTGGTCCATCTCTTCCTGGGACTTGACCTATTTCGCCTTTTGCATCAGCTGAATGTCCAACATCAACATATGCCACTTTCTAAAACTCCCTAACTGTGCTGCCTCCCCCCCCATGGCCAGGGTCACCACCTAGCGCACGACACCATGCGAGTGCCGTTGCCCTGGACAGGTGGGTAGGCCGACTCTTGGGCGCGGGCACTGGCACAGGGTCCCTCATAGTGCAATCAAGTGTCTCTGACGGTGGTGGTGCACACCCGCCGTCAGACACACCGCCGTACTATGAGGGGCCCAGTGCCAGTACCGACGCCCACGAGTGGGCCCCCCTTGCTTGGGCAGGGCCCCAGCATTTGCAATCTTTACCTCTCCCTGCTCCTCCGCTGTGTAGTCTGGGCCGTCAAATCCATACTGTGCCTGACACTGTCTGAGCCTGCCTCCTGATGTATAGACATATCTTTTGAATGTCTACGCTATCCATACATGTTATCCGGGGATACGGTACCCTTTCTCACCTTTGTGCAATCACTTGCAAGCCATACTGAGCCTAACACCGTCTGAGCCTGCCTCCTGATGTATAGACATATCTTTTGAATGTGTACGCTATCCATACATGTTATCCGGGGATACGGTACCCTTTCTCACCTTTGTGCAATCACGTGCAAGCCATACTGGGCCTAACACCGTCTGAGCCTGCCTCCTGATGTATAGACATATGTTTTGAATGTGTACGCTATCCATATATGTTATCCGGGGATACGGTACCCTTTCTCACCTTTGTGCAATCACGTGCAAGCCATACTGGGCCTAACACCGTCTGAGCCTGCCTCCTGATGTATAGACATATCTTTTGAGTGTGTACGCTATCCATACATGTTATCCGGGGATACGGTACCCTTTCTCACCTTTGTGCAATCACGTGTAATCCATACTGGGCGTGAGAACGGCTGGCGAGCTGTTAAGCAAGCTACAGCACCTGTGGTTTGCACACGTAAGTTTTTCATTTTATCAGGAATGACGGTTAGGCCTAATTCCGGTTGACCTGCACTTACTGGGAAATCATCGTTCGCGAGTAATAATTGTAATCAGTGATCCCCATCACTAACGTTGTACAGCGGGTTATCTGCACCTGTAAGCGACAAACGCTGGCTTTTTCAGTGTAGCGCACATGCAGCCACAGACATGTAAGGGCATGACACACCAGTTATTGGCCAATCTCATGTGCCAGAGCCTCACGTGTCCCTCTAGTAAGCCGGACTCGGACCGCGGGGCATGAAGGAGTCTCGTTCGTTAACGGAATTAAGCTTGCAATGTGTGCATCTGTTCTGTAGCTGGCATGGTTGAGGTTGCCCGTGTTGAGTCAAATTACGCCGTAGGCTCCACTCCTGGTGGTGCCCTTCTGGACATTCCTTTAAGGTTCAGCTTTGCAACCATACTGCCCACGTAAAACAAACACTTTGCCTTCACTTTGCCAATGATTCTGTATGGAGAAATAGATGGGCCTCGTCATGAGATGTAAAAAGTGAAGTATTTTTCATTGTACTATACCGCTATTTCTCTGCCGTATCGGAGCATGATGAGTTGTGGTATGTGTTAAAGGGGCGCTCTTTCGCCCAGGGCACATGAAAACCTGGAGCCAGCCCTACCCCCCACAACTTTAGCCAAATAACCCCCATTTTTCAGTGCGTAACTTGTATTATGAAGTTAATTAAGGTTGACCAGCTTAAGTAAGAAGAATTGATGCTTTTGGCATTCAAATGGGCACTGTAGGTGTGTTTCCTGTCCTCATCTCACTGCCGACTTTTATTCCCGATTGACTTACATTGGGTTTCGTGTTTCGGGACGACCCCGACTTTTCCCTATAATCGGCTGATCTTGCTCGACCCGACTTTTGGAAAAGTCGGGTTTCACGAAACGAAACTCAACCATAAAAAACCAAAAGTCGCTCAACTCTACTCACAACAGCTGGGGGCTATATCAACGGTCCCTTACCAGCCAGAGAATAACAGTCCCCAGCTGTGAGCTTTAGCAAGGCTGGTTATCAAAAATGGGGGGGACCGAATGCCATTTTTTAAAATTATTTCTTTAAATAATTTAAAAAAACAGCGTGGGGACCCCTCTATTCTTGATAACCAGCCTTGCTGAAGCTGACAGCTGAGGGTTGCAGCCACCAGCTGTGAGTTTTGCCTGGTTGGTTCAAGAAAATAGGGGGATCCCACATCCGTTTTTTCACTCATTTCATTATACAACAGGGGTGGCTGAGGAAAACCTGCTGTCACTGTTATTAGCGGCAGCAAGTGTGGATGATGGGTGTAATAGTCCCAAAATCCCCACCTGCTGTCATCGTTCTGACTTTAATATAACGCTCATCATTCTCCTCTGCTTGCGCCGATCACCGGCAGAGCAGGGGAGAATGATGAGAGCTGTCTTCAGCACCTGCTGCCTGGGAATGGCGTTTACTGTAGCACTTCTTCCGCGGTGCTGATGCGTGTCACACGGAGGACATCAATGTGTGTCCTCCGTGTATACGTGTGCGGGACGTTTTGCCATCCGTGCTGGCGGTAAAAAGCAGACATGTCAGCGTGTTTTGTCCACGGACACATGGTCCATGGAAACACACTGACATGTGCACAGACCCATTCTTTTGTACGTGTGAAAACTGTTACCACACGTTTCGGAGACACGCATGTGTGAAAGAGGCCTAAGACATGATAGAACAGCTGAATAGTGAGTGCAGCTGTGAGGGAGCGCCAGGGCCATAGTCGTGACTGAGGTAAATGGCCCAAACGCGCCCTGGTCTCCCATCACATGCAGTTGACCGTTCTCTGTCAGCATACCTGTTGCTTCATGCTCCACTTCATCAAGGCTTCCTCTGGACACTAGTTCACAAACAGAGACATAGTTCAATTCCAACTTTAAACAAGTAACTTTACTGTTGTCTGTTCTCAGCCCATTCAAATCAATTACAACGTACACATCGGGTACCAGACAGTTTGCCTAATTCACTTTCCCTGGGCGTTCCCTGTCATCCTTCAGCATGTACTCGGGTCGTCCCATAGAAAGATTCGGCATCTTCCCTGTCCAACTTCACCACCTTAAGGAGTTCCCCTGTCCGCTTCATCACAGACAAAAGGGCATCTGCCCATGTAGTAAGCTGCCACATGGTGAGCGACCTGTGCTGCTGTACTGCTGCTATCTGTCTTGCTGCAATCTGTGCTGTTATAATCTACGTTACTGTAATCTGCGCTACTGCCATCGGTGGCCCTCAGGCCCTGAACAGCTGGGCTCCTGTCTTCAAACGTTACGGGGCTGACTTCCCTGTCAGGGCTCTCCTGGCCCAACTGACAAAAATGCCGGATGCTCCCCGACTTAACCACACTTAGCCCCTCCTACATTAACTACATACACGCTGAGCAAAACGATATCCCCATCAAGTGGGCTAAATAGGATACTACACTTTCCCTACAACAAGGCAATACATTGGAATACATAAATACACACATATACAGATATATATAACGGTTTCTTTTTTCAGTCCATACACAGCTCCAGATGTGACTGGAGCATAAGACATTATTATAATGTGGATTTGAACAGTGAGGATCAAGAGAATGCAGCCTTGCTAAATAGGGTCTTCAGCTTTGAATATACCAAAGAAGAGAGCACTGAGGATGCAGTCGATCCCAGAGCTATTAATACATCATCTAATACACTCAGCTGTCTAAATGTAGATCTGGTCTTAGAAAAGTGATATAAAATCAATGGGAACAAGGCTGCAGGAACAGATGAGCTGAATCCAAGAGTTCTTAAAGAGAAACCATTTTTTTTTTGTCAACACACAAATTAATTGTACATGCAAAAATAAGCAACTTTCTAATATATATTGTCATAGAAATCTGATTCTTTCTCATGGGCTGAATGTTAACTCTCAAAATATTATCTTTATGAGAAAAAATTCTCTTCAGTAAAGCCAGATTTTGCCATTACTAAAATAGAAGATGACAGTTGGTGCTCATAAAGTTCTATGTAAAACTTTAACTATCGTTTCAAGATCACTTGCAGCAAAATGTCTGTGTCTGACTCTTGATCCAACCCTCTCCATAGAACTTTATAAGCAGTAACTGTCATCTCCTGTCTCAGTAATGAGAAAATCTGACTTCACTGAATACAGATTCTACAGCTGTTAACAATGAAATGAGAATGAAAGATCAATTCAGGAGAAGAAAGCAGCTAATTTCTCTGATGAGATTTATTAAAAAGCTGCTTATTTTCACATGTACTATTGATTTATGACATAAGAATTCAAACAATGATTACTCTTTAAAGTGTGTAATATAGAGGAGAAGGTGAGCTCTGCTAAACAGCTATGCTCCTCCATCATATCCAGCCTGAGTATTGCAATCAGCCTGTATCTAGAAAAAGGTATTGTATTGTTTGTGCCTTGCTGAAGAAGTCTCTTTTCATAAAGGGCTCTAGGTCTTTCCCAGATAATTATAGACATAGACCAGTAAGCTTTTAATGTCTGCTTAAAACAGGTCCTCACCTATTCACAGGATGATAACTTACAGATTGGGAGAAGTCCGACTGCTGAGACCTGCACTGATCGTCAGAATGCAGCACTCAGTAGCCCCATAAGTAATGAATGGAGCGACGGTCAAGCATGTGTAGCAAGGGAAACCGAGGGGTAGTTGTGGAGCGTTATTTAAAGGCGCAGTACATAGACAGAGTCCACTGAGCAAACAGTCAGTGAGCACCCCTGATCCCCTATACATAGACTGAAGGGACCGACACAGCTGTTCCCCACAGGTTACCTTATCTTCCTCTGGTCACAGCAGTCCAGGCAATTAAGGGTCTGGGAAGGCAGCTGTACCCTAACAGGGTAAAATAACTTTTATTGAACAACGATGAAGGATGGACAAAAAGGCAATTTCAACACTGGCTTCCTGCTCTCTCCCTGACACTTGCTGCGGCTGTACACACAACGGCCGTAGCAGCCGAAGTTCACAGTAGTCCAATCGCTGGAATGTGGGCGCCTGAGACCCCTTCAGCGAAGGCCCTTCCCAAGTCCTGGAGGGCATGTGTTGTAATCCTTCAGTCCATATGAATCTTTGATCCAGGGCAATAGATCTCTCCCATCCGGGAGTCTGGCAGTGCTCCTTCAGTAGCACACATCTGCCCTGGCCAACATACCTGGGCTTTCTGACTGAGAAGCAACAGCTTCTTCTTCTCTCAAGGCTGCAAGTCTAGCCCCCTTAGTTAACTACTTCTGTCCCTAACTATGTACAGGCATTAAAGGGGAACATCACAATACCATGTATAGCTCATACTACAGTATTACACAAACAGTGCAATTAATAAAAAAAAACACATACATTACATCACGGTACATAAGTGCACAGAGGGTCACCTGGAAGGAGGAGAGAGCGCAACTGAGGGGACCTGCCACCTCCTTACACTTGTGCACTGATACCCTATTCTAAGGTCCATACTGCCGATCATGTTGGACCCAGCAGTTGGACACCCACCAACAGGGGCATACAGTTTTAACGGCAGACCACGCACGGCCCTCCATCTGCCCGTTCTCACAATTTCATCGCTATGTACAGTCGAATAGAATGGTGAATCAGGAAGTCAAAGTTTCTGTGATCCAGCATTCATCCTGCCCCTGTGTGTTTGAGGCTCAGCATGCTGCAAGTGAGATGAGGTTTTTTTGATCGTGCCACCTGTGTGTGGTCCTTAAACTGCAGCATGTGCAGCAGGCTGGAGTAAAGAGGATAGGTATATAGGGATTATTTTTAAATGTCAGTAATTGTGGTGGGTGGCATAATGCTATGGAGGAATGGGGGTTTCATACTGCAAGTGTGGGGAAAGAGTACACTGTGGGGATATCATATTGTGTTAGTGGGGGCATTTTTGAGTGCATAGTGCTATATAATGGCCAAAGAGTTACCATGGACTAGAGCAGAAGGGGAGTATGAATGTCCCTCTCACTGGCCATAAAAGTTGGGAGATAAAACCCTCCTGTGACACTAGTCACTTCTCATGGTTAAGCCATGAGTAAGGATAGTCAGGGAGTCCAAGGTCAGAAGCCAGGAGGGTACGTCATAAACAGAAGGAAGAGACAAAAGCATAGTCAGGTAATGTTATGAGGTAAGAATACCAGGAGGATAGCGGATTAGAGCAGAAGGGGTTAAACAGATGGATGGTCAGAATGAGGTCCAAGGTCAGACAAAGAAAGATCTAAAAACAGACCACAATGCACAAAAAGACAAACCACACAGTAGCTGAATGTACATCTGGCAGAGGTCTGGGAGAAACAGCTTAGACAAGTATAATTATAAATAAGGAGAATGAGTCATAATGTATCTCTAAACATATAACATTTATTTTGGGTAGATATATACCACATAAAATAATTTAATACATATAATATGTTAAACTTATCAAATATGGATAAAACAGTGCGATCCTAAAAAAAGCAGCAGCCAAAATGTAGACCAGGACAACACAATATGCTTAAAGATATATATGAAGGGCAATGCTCACAATTAATATAACAAGCGCAGACAGGAAGAACCGTAAACCACCTATATATATTGGGACTGGACTGATCCACCCACAAAGATCTCATAAATAACACAAGTGATGCCTTGCTGTATCTCTATTAATGTGCCAAGCATAAATTGTGCAAAGTTATAAATAAATACAAGGTTAATTACCCATGCTCATATGATCTCCTATCCACAGCATGACCGCAGCCCCGACGCATGTTTCGCAAGCGTGACACTCGCTTCCTCAAGGAATTTATGCTTGGCACATTAATAGAAATACAGCAAGGCATCACTTGTGTTATTTATGAGATCGTTGCGGGCGGATCAGTCCTGTCCTAATATATATGGGTGGTTTATGGTTCTTCCTGTCTGCCCTTGTTATATTAATTTTGAGCATTTCCCTTCATATATATCTTTAAGCATATTGTGCTGTCCTAATCTTCCTTGTGGCTGCTGCTTTTTTAGGATCACGCTGTTTTATCCATATTTGATAAATTTAACATATTATATGTATTAAATTATTTTATGTGGTATATATCTACCCGAAATAAAACATTTATATATTTTGAGATACATTATGACTCATGTTCTCCTTGTTTATAATTGATTGTTTTCAGTCTGTATTTTTGTGCTTTTTGGTTGCATTATAACTGGTAACTAATATATTAAGCTTAGTTAAGTAGCCTGGCAATCACCTGGGATAATAAATACCTGGAGACAGCCAGCGCCTCCCAGTCTCAGATTGGACGGCTGATCTGTCAGTCAACACACTGACAGGTCAGCACGCCCGGCACTAGACTGGATGACTGGACTGTCAATCAAAGTACTGACAGCTTCAGCACAGCCCTGTACCAGATTCAACGGCTGAACTGTCAGAAACTGAATCCCAGACACACTGAATGGTGGAACAATGACACCCGCTGATTTTGCCAAATAGATTTTTTTGGGGTAGAGGTAAATCCCAGTTAGGACTTTTGCTATGGGGCCCCATGATTTCTACATATGCCCCTGTCAACCAATCAATAAGTTATCTCCTGTTATTTGGAGAAGTAATAACTTGTTTTCACGAAACAATCCGGTAACAGCCATAAAAGGAGTATTGTTACTGAGAATACTGAGTCGCTTCAAGTGGGACATACTTATTATGGACATCAGAATGCATGACCTTATCCTAATTTATAAAAGCAGATGAGGTGTATGTATGTGTGTTTGTATGATATATACTGTATATATATATATATATATATATATATATATATATATATATATGTGTGTGTGTGTGAAAAAAGGGGAAAAAGCAGCACAAAAAATGAACAGACAATGCGGGTGCAAGCCTTCCAGGCATATACCAAACCTCAAAAATAGTCCTCAAGATGAAAGCAGCACACCAAAAGAAATCGAGTCAAAGTGCTATTTATTAGCCCATCTGGCTAGTTGCCCATACAGCGACGTCTCGGTCCTGGGAGTTGTGGACCTTTCTCAAGCTTGAGAAAGGTCCACAACTCCCAGGACCGAAACGTCGCTGTATGGGTAACTAGCCAGATCGGCTAATAAATAGCACTTTGACTGGATTTCTTTTGGCGTGCTGCTTTCATCTTGAGGACTATATATATATATATATATATATATATATATATATATATATATATATATATATATATGTATACAGTATATATATGTATGTACATATATACATTTGAGACTAGAAGTTTATGTATACTATATAAAAAGACACACATGTATGTTTATCTCAATATCTGACATGAAATCAGAATAAACGTTTCCCGTTTTAGATCAATTAGGATTACCACAATTATTAATATTTGTCAAATGCCAGAATGATGAGAGAGAGAATGTTTTAAGACATGACATCATCATATGGGCATTCCGCAATTGTTTTATGACATAGTAATCTTAGTGTATGTAAACTTTTGACTTTGCAGTAGGTAATAAAAATAACTTAAAACATTCTCTCTCTCATTATTCTGTAATTTGGCAAATAATAATAATAATTATGGTAAACCTAATTGATCTAAAACGGGAAAGGTTTATTCTGATTTCTTGTCAGATATTGAGAAAACATGCATATGTGTCTTTTGATATGTATTTTTATGTCTTTTTATGTATGTAAACTCCTAGTTTCAACTGTGTATATATACAGTATATATATATATATATATATATATATATATATATATATATATATACTGTGTATATATATATATACAGTGGGGCAAAAAAGTATTTAGTCAGTCAGCAATAGTGCAAGTTCCACCACTTAAAAAGATGAGAGGCGTCTGTAATTTACATCATAGGTAGACCTCAACTATGGGAGACAAACTGAGAAAAAAAAATCCAGAAAATCACATTGTCTGTTTTTTTTTCATTTTATTTGCATATTATGGTGGAAAATAAGTATTTGGTCAGAAACAAAATTTCATCTCAATACTTTGTGATATATCCTTTGTTGGCAATGACAGAGGTCAAGCGTTTTCTGTAAGTCTTCACAAGGTTGCCACACACTGTTGTTGGTATGTTGGCCCATTCCTCCATGCAGATCTCCTCTAGAGCAGTGATGTTTTTGGCTTTTCGCTTGGCAACACGGACTTTCAACTCCCTCCAAAGGTTTTCTATAGGGTTGAGATCTGGAGACTGGCTAGGCCACTCCAGGACCTTGAAATGCTTCTTACGAAGCCACTCCTTCGTTGCCCTGGCGGTGTGCTTTGGATCATTGTCATGTTGAAAGACCCAGCCACGTTTCATCTTCAATGCCCTTGCTGATGGAAGGAGGTTTGCACTCAAAATCTCACGATACATGGCCCCATTCATTCTTTCATGTACCCGGATCAGTCGTCCTGGCCCCTTTGCAGAGAAACAGCCCCAAAGCAAGATGTTTCCACCACCATGCTTTACAGTAGGTATGGTGTTTGATGGATGCAACTCAGTATTCTTTTTCCTCCAAACACGACAAGTTGTGTTTCTACCAAACAGTTCCAGTTTGGTTTCATCAGACCATAGGACATTCTCCCAAAACTCCTCTGGATCATCCAAATGCTCTCTAGCAAACTTCAGACGGGCCCGGACATGTACAGGCTTAAGCAGTGGGACACGTCTGGCACTGCAGGATCTGAGTCCATGGTGGCGTAGTGTGTTACTTATGGTAGGCCTTGTTACATTGGTCCCAGCTCTCTGCAGTTCATTCACTAGGTCCCCCCACGTGGTTCTGGGATTTTTGCTCACTGTTCTTGTGATCATTCTGACCCCACGGGGTGGGATTTTGCGTGGATCACCAGAACGAGGGAGATTTTCAGTGGTCTTGTATGTCTTCCATTTTCTAATTATTGCTCCCACAGTTGATTTCTTCACTCCAAGCTGGTTGGCTATTGCAGATTCAGTCTTCCCAGCCTGGTGCAGGGCTACAATTTTGTTTCTGGTGTCCTTTGACAGCTCTTTGGTCTTCACCATAGTGGAGTTTGGAGTCAGACTGTTTGAGGGTGTGCACAGGTGTCTTTTTATACTGATAACAAGTTTAAACAGGTGCCATTACTACAGGTAATGAGTGGAGGAAAGAGGAGACTCTTAAAGAAGAAGTTACAGGTCTGTGAGAGCCAGAAATCTTGATAGCTTGTTTCTGACCAAATACTTATTTTCCACCATAATATGCAAATAAAATGAAAAAAAAACAGACAATGTGATTTTCTGGATTTTTTTTTCTCAGTTTGTCTCCCATATTTGAGGTCTACCTATGATGTAAATTACAGACGCCTCTCATCTTTTTAAGTGGTGGAACTTGCACTATTGCTGACTGACTAAATACTTTTTTGCCCCACTGTATATATATATATTCTATATACTTTATTCTATGTCAGCAAGCAGCTTCTAATGATATTCAGCTCATTCAACTCCTGCACTGATCCTGCATGTGTACAGTGGTTCTTATTTAACTTTGCAAGCATATGTAATGGTATTTAGGCAATTCAACTTACTCAGCTTGTCCCTTTATGCTGTAAGGTCATGCACCTTTTTCAAAGTGTTCCATGTAGGCCTGCATACTTGTTTATTTTTTAAGTTCTTTTATTGCCTCCTGCTGTCGTAACTTGATTGATTGCTAACAAGGTAAAATAGTGAGAGATCTTAGAGCTAGCCTCTTATATATTGAGACATAGCCTGAGGAAGCATTTATGCAGAGGGGCATTTATGTACATTTAATCAAAGTACATTAATCAAAGTACTTGACAGTTATACCATGGCAGTTAGACAGGGCAGGAGACAGGTAAAACATTTATACAAGCTTAATCACAGTAAATTTGAACAACAACAAATATTTTCCATATTCATTTGTATAATGTATGTCCTGGCTGCTGCTTTCACTCACATCCACCACCCTTGCATTAACTCTTTACACTCCATCCATATTGGCCCCTCAGTCTTCTCCCCTCCTATGTATAGCACTCATGCTCTTTTCACATTGCTAAACTGCACAGATCTATTCAGTCCCACCATCCAACACAAGAGATGCTCTCACAAATCACTTAACCATCTGCTTACTCTATCCTCTTTCTCCTAGCCACAGGAGATATCTCTCCCAACCCTGGCCCGCATGTTATAGCAAGTCAAACCCCCCAACTGCTACACTCAGAAACCCCTGTAATCTGATTAGTATTCCGTGCATGACTTCTGTCTCTTTCAATTGTGCCCTTTGAAATTCTCACTCAGTGTGTAATAATCTCTCCTTCATCCATGACTTCTTCCTTTCTCATTCTCTTAACCTTCAGGCTCTTACTGATATCTGGATCCAGCAGTCAGACACCACCGCTGCTGCTGCTGCTCTCTCATATGGTGGACTACACTTCTCTCATACCCCAAGATCGGACAACAGAGCAGGTGGAAGTGTTGGTCTGCTTCTATCACCCAAATGTACTTTTCAGGTTATCTCTTAAGTACCCTCACTTGCCTTCCCTTCTTTTGAGGTCCATGCTGTCAGACTGAACATCCCCTTCTCCATGCGAGTGGCTGGCGGTGGTGTATAGTTCTCCGGGCCTCTCCCATCAGTTCCTGGATCACTTTGCCACCTGGCTTCACCACTTTCTCTCCTGTGACATCCCCACAGTCCTCATGGGTGATTTCAACATCACCATTGCTTTTCCCCTCTACCCATCTGCTGCTCACATTTTATCTCTAACCTCCTCCTTTGGCCTTTCACAGCTTACTAACTCTCCAACGCATGAAGAGGGAAACTCCCTCGACTTGGTCTTTTCCCAGCTTTGCTCAGTGGATGATTTCACAAACTCCCCTCTCCCACGCTCTGACCACAACCTTCTTTCATTCTCTATCAAGAGCTGCCATCCCACTGAGGTCACCCCTACTTTCCACACTTATAGAAACATACAGGCCATTAACACCCAGAAACTTATGAAGACCTTGCAGTCATCATTGGCCCCTACCTCCTCCCTCTCATGTCCTGATTCTGCACTGAAGCATTACAATGAAACACTGCAAAGTACCCTGGATGAAACTGCACCTCCTATACATAGAACAATACGGCACAGACAGTGACAACCTTGGTACACGCTGCAAACATGTTTCCTGCAGCGGTGCTCCAGGCATGCTGAATGTCTGTGGAGAAAATCCAATCTACCCGAAGATTTCATCCATTATAAGTTTATGCTTAAAAGATGCAATACTACCCATCACCTCTCCAAACAAACCTATTTCAACTCCCTCAGCACTTCACTATCTAATAGCCCAAAATGTCTCTTTGACACTTTTCATTCCCTATTCAACCCAAGAGAGCAGGCCCCAACCACGGATCTCCACGCAGACGATCTGACCAATTATTTCAAAGAGAAAATTGACCATATCAGACAGGAAATTATCTCCCATTCTCTCATACCATGCACTGTCCTCCCTCCCCACTGCATCTAGCTCACTCTCTGACCTTGAACCAGTCACAGAAGGAGAAGTAGTCAGGCTCCTTACATCTTCTCGCCCGGTCACTTTCACCAGAGACCCCATTCCGTCACATCTCCTCCAGTCCCTTACCCTTGCTGTCACCGCTCACCTAACAAAAATATTCAACCTCTCTCACTCTTCTGGCATCTTTCCCTCCTCATTTAAGCATGCCATCATACATCCATTACTTAAAAAAACATCCTTCCACCAAAACTGTGCCGCTAACTATAGACCTGTCTTTAATCTTACCTTCATCTCTAAACTCCTGGAACGCCTGGTCCACTCCCGTCTTATCCGCTATCTCTCAGATAGCTCATTACACTCTACTGAAACTGCCCTTACTAGAGTCTCTAATGATCTACTAACAGCTAAATCTAATGGTCACTATTCCATGCTAATTCTCTTGGATCTCTCTGCAGCATTCGACACTGTGGATCATTAGCTCCTCCTTACCATGCTCCGCTCCATTAGCCTAAAGGACAACGTTCTCTCCTGGTTCTCCTCCTATCTCTCTGACCGCTTCTTCACTGTATCTTTTGCTGGCGCCTCCTCCTCTCATTTTCCCCTTACTGCTGGGGTTCCTCAAGGATTGGCTCTAGGCCCCCTTCTCATCTCTTTGTATACTGCCCCCATTGGTCAAACAATCAGTAGATTTGGTTTCCAGTGCCATCTCTATGCTGATGACACCAAATTATACACTTCTTCTCCTGATATCATGCCTGCCTTTTTAGAAAACACCAGTGATTGTCTTATCGCTGTCTCTAACATCATGTCCTCCCTCTACCTGAAACTGACCCTGTCAAAAACTGAACTCCTTGTGTTTCCTCCCTCTACTAATGTACCTATGCCCGACATTGCCATTTCCGTGTGTGGTTTCACCATTACTCCCCAGCAACATGCCCGTTGTCTTGGGGTCATACTTGATTCCGAGCTTTCATTCACCCCCCACATCCGATCACTGGCTCACTCTTGTTATCTACAGCTCAAAAACATTTCTAGAATTCGACCCTTTCTTACTTTCAACTCTGCAAAAACTCTTACTATTTCTCTTATTCATTCTCGTCTGGACTATTGTAACTCTCTACTAGAGTTGAGCGACTTTTGTTTTTTTAGGGTCGCGTTTCGTTTCGTGAAACCCGACTTTTCCAAAAGTCGGGTCGAGCAAGATCGTCCGATTATAGGGAAAAGTCGGGGTCGTCCCGAAACACGAAACCCAATGTAAGTCAATGGGGAATAAAAGTCGGCAGTGAGAGGAGGACAGGAAACACACCTACAGTGCCCATTTGAATGCCAAAAGCATCAATTCTTCTTACTTAAGCTTGTCAACCTTAATTAACTTCATAATACAAGTTACGCACTGAAAAATGGGGGTTATTTGGCTAAAGCTGTGGGGGGGTAGGGCTGGCTCCAGGTTTTCATGTGCCCTGGGCGAAAGAGCGCCCCTTTAACACATACCACAACTCATCATGCTCCGATACGGCAGAGAAATAGCGGTATAGTACAATGAAAAATACTTCACTTTTTACATCTCATGACGAGGCCCATCTATTTCTCCATACAGAATCATTGGTCCCATATAATGTTTGAAACAGTATATGATGAGCTCCACATAATGCTACAGTATATGTTGGTCCCCATGGATGAAGCTCCACTGTCTTATGGGCCCAAATAATGCTCCACACATAATGGGCCCCATTTCTAATGCTCTAGTGTATAATGGGCCCTGTAAATGCTGCTCAAGTGTCTGATGTCCACCTTTGGAATGTTCCAGTGTATGGTGGGCCCCATCTATCATTCTCCAGAGTATAGTGCTCCCCAAAAATTGCTGTCCCAACATTGAAAACAATCAAATAAGTCTCCTCACTAGGGAATCCCTGTACTTGTCTGGACTCCTCGTCGTCCCCATCTCCATCTCACTGCACAGTATTTCAACTTTGCAAGAGCTGTGATCCTGAGCAAGCAGGGGGGGCCCACTCGTTGGCGACGGCACTGGCACAGGGCCCCTGATAGTACGGTGGTGTGTCTGATGGCGGGTGGGCCGAACCTGCACTTTCATCTGCAGCTTCCTCTTTGTCACCGTATAAGATGGAACTGTATATGGGAAGGGTAACCTGAGTTTCATCAGGGTCAGATTCAGGCCGTGTAGCGTGCGAGGGGAATGTAGTGGTCTGGGTCAATGTACCAGCAGATTCATCGAGCAGTGGCTGGGCATCAGTGCACTTGTGTCGCCCCCAGGAGTACGGTCGCCACAGTGGCATTACCTTCTTCCTAGGGAGTGTGATATCATGCTTGGGAGCAACGAACGATCTCTCTAGCAGGTTAACTGATTGGGCGGCGTTATTCCCACGAGTCATGACTAGAGTTGAGCGACTTTTGCTTTTTTAGGGTCGCGTTTCGTTTCGTGAAACCCGACTTTTCCAAAAGTCGGGTCGAGCAAGATTGTCCGATTATAGGGAAAAGTCGGGGTCGTCCCGAAACACGAAACCCAATGTAAGTCAATGGGGAATAAAAGTCGGCAGTGAGAGGAGGACAGGAAACACACCTACAGTGCCCATTTGAATGCCAAAAGCATCAATTCTTCTTACTTAAGCTTGTCAACCTTAATTAACTTCATAATACAAGTTACACACTGAAAAATGGGGGTTATTTGGCTAAATTTGTGGGGGGGGAGGGCTGGCTGCAGGTTTTCATGTGCCCTGGGCGAAAGAGCGCCCCTTTAACACATACCACAACTCATCATGCTCCGATACGGCAGAGAAATAGCGGTATAGTACAATGAAAAATACCTCACTTTTTACATCTCATGACGAGGCCCATCTATTTCTCCATACAAAATCATTGGTCCCATATAATGTTTGAAACAGTATATGATGAGCTCCACATAATGCTACAGTATATGTTGGTCCCCATGGATGAAGCTCCACTGTCTTATGGGCCCAAATAATGCTCCAAACATAATGGGCCCCATTTCTACTGCTCTAGTGTATAATGGGCCCTGTAAATGCTGCTCCAGTGTCTGATGTCCACCTTTGGAATGTTCCAGTGTATGGTGGGCCCCATATATCATTCTCCAGAGTATAGTGCTCCCCAAAAATTGCTGTCCCAACATAGAAAACAATCAAATAAGTCTCCTCGCTAGGGAATCCCTGTACTTGTCTGGACAGGTGCTGTAGCTTGCTTAACAGCTCGCCAGCCGTTCTCACGCCCAGTATGGATTGCACGTGATTGCACAAAGGTTAGAAAGGGTACCGTATCCCTGGATAACATGTATGGATAGCGTACACATTCAAAATATATGTCTATACAGCATGAGGCAGGCTCAGACGGTGTTAGGCCCAGTATGGATTGCACGTCATTGCACAAAGGTTAGAAAGGGAACCGTATCCCTGGATAACATGTATGGATAGCGTACACATTCAAAATATATGTCTATACAGCATGAGGCAGGCTCAGACGGTGTTAGGCCCAGTATGGATTGCACGTCATTGCACAAAGGTTAGAAGGGGTACCGTATCCCCGGATAACATGTATGGATAGTGTACACATTCAAAATATATGTCTATACAGCATGAGGCAGGCTCAGACGGTGTTAGGCCCAGTATGGATTGCACGTCATTGCACAAAGGTTAGAAAGGGTACCGTATCCCTGGATAACATGTATGGATAGCGTACACATTCAAAATATATGTCTATACAGCATGAGGCAGGCTCAGACGGTGTTAGGCCCAGTATGGATTGCACGTCATTGCACAAAGGTTAGAAGGGGTACCGTATCCCCGGATAACATGTATGGATAGCGTACACATTCAAAATATATGTCTATACAGCATGAGGCAGGCTCAGACGGTGTTAGGCCCAGTATGTATTGCACGTCATTGCACAAAGGTTAGAAGGGGTACCATATCCCCGGATAACATGTATGGATAGCGTACACATTCAAAATATATGTCTATACAGCATGAGGCAGGCTCAGACGGTGTTAGGCCCAGTATGGATTGCACGTCATTGCACAAAGGTTAGAAGGGGTACCGTATCCCCGGATAACATGTATGGATAGCGTACACATTCAAAATATATGTCTATACAGCATGAGGCAGGCTCAGACGGTGTTAGGCCCAGTATGGATTGCACGTCATTGCACAAAGGTTAGAAAGGGTACCGTATCCCTGGATAACATGAATGGATAGCGTACACATTCAAAATATATTTCTATACAGCATGAGGCAGGCTCAGACGGTGTTAGGCCCAGTATGGATTGCACGTCATTGCACAAAGGTTAGAAGGGGTACCGTATCCCCGGATAACATGTATGGATAGCGTACACATTCAAAATTTATGTCTATACAGCATGAGGCAGGCTCAGACGGTGTTAGGCCCAGTATGGATTGCACGTCATTGCACAAAGGTTAGAAGGGGTACCGTATCCCCGGATAACATGTATGGATAGCGTACACATTCAAAATATATGTCTATACAGCATGAGGCAGGCTCAGACGGTGTTAGGCCCAGTATGGATTGCACGTCATTGCACAAAGGTTAGAAGGGGTACCGTATCCCCGGATAACATGTATGGATAGAGTACACATTCAAAATATATGTCTATACAGCATGAGGCAGGCTCAGACGGTGTTAGGCCCAGTATGGATTGCACGTCATTGCACAAAGGTTAGAAAGGGTACCTTATCCCCGGATAACATGTATGGATAGCGTACACATTCAAAATATATGTCTATACAGCATGAGGCAGGCTCAGACGGTGTTAGGCCCAGTATGGATTGCACGTCATTGCACAAAGGTTAGAAGGGGTACCGTATCCCCGGATAACATGTATGGATAGCGTACACATTCAAAATATATGTCTCAGGAGGCAGGCTCAGACGGTGTCAGGCACAGTATGGATTTGACGGCCCAGATTACACAGCGGAGGAGCAGGGAGAGGTAAAGATTGCAAATGCTGGGGCCCTGGCCAAGCAAGGGGGGCCCACTCATGGGCGTCGGTACTGGCACTGGGCCCCTCATAGTACAGCGGTGTGTCTGACGGCGGGTGTGCACCACCGCCGTCAGAGACACTTGATTGCACTATGAGGGACCCTGTGCCAGTGCCCGCGCCCAAGAGTCGGCCTACCCACCTGTCCAGGGCAACGGCACTCGCACGGTGTCGTGCGCTAGGTGGTGACCCCGGCCATGGGGGGGGAGGCAGCACAGTTAGGGAGTTTTAGAAAGTGGCATATGTTGATGTTGGACATTCAACTGATGCAAAAGGCGAAATAGGTGAAGTACCAGGAAGAGGTGGTCCAAAGCAAGCCATTTTTCTGTCACCCTATGTGTCATCAGGGGAAGGTGGGACAAAATCCTTGGAAACCCATGCGTGGTTCATTTTAATGAAGGTTAGATCATCCACATTTTGGGTTGACAGACGGGTCCTTTTTTCTGTCAGGATTGATCCAGCTGCACTGAAGACTCTTTCCGATAGCACACTTGCAGCTGGGCAAGCGAGCTCCTGTAAGGCATATTGGGCCAATTCAGGCCAGGTGTCCAGTTTAGCGGCCCAATAGTCAAAGGGGAATGACCTGTGTGGGAGAACATCGATATGGGAGGAAAAGTAGTTTGTAACCATAGTTGACAACTGCTGTCTCCTGTCACTTTCCATCGATGCAGTATTACCAGTTGTGTGAGCGGTATTTGAAAAATCAGTCCACAACATTGTCATGAAACCCCTGTCTCCAACGCCACTTCTGCTGTGTGCACCACGAACACCTCTGCCAAGCTGCCCCCGGCCCGTATGGCTCGTGTGAGAACCATCACCGCTGCTTGTTAAGGGAAGAATATATGGCACATGAATATATACAAGAATCAAAACTGTATCACTATATGGATGCTTTGCTGGATATTGGGATCATGTTGCTTTAAGATACTTCTGATTTTCTTATATTTTCTTATATTTTCTTAGAGTTGTTTCTGTATGGTATCACTCACCTAAGCTTCATCAAATATTGAATAAACTGGGTGGACCAGGGTGAGCCAAGCTAGAAGACAATACTTGTGTATATAAGTATTGTCTAGCAATGTGGGAGCAGTAAACGGTAGCCCAGAAGTGTACATAATGATTGTGTAGCGACCTGAGAAAAGCAAATAGTAACTGGAAATATGTCCATGATGTAACTGATGATGTAGCTCAAATTCTGTTATAAAAGCTGTACACGTTTGATTAAAGACAGAGAAGAATCATACTGACACGATACCCTCTTGTCTTGTGTATTCTTTTCTCGAGTATACGTATACCTTGTGCCAAAGCTATGATTCGGCCACAGACAATTAAGACGGGTTGCACCTTAGTGTGACAGAATCATCAGTTGGCGCTCAAACAGTGGGGCTCAGGACGATACCAGATGATCACAGCCGCAACAAAATCTCCCCCCAGGACGGACGTCTTTCCAGCGGGACGAGACTGCAGCTCGAGACCTGGTGAGAAAATATATCATCTTACCTAACCTTCTGTATTCACGTCCGGCTGGGAGGAGATAGTTGGCTGTCTTCTCTGAACCCTTAAACTGACCACGTTTGAAAGTCCTGAGCCTACGGACCCGGTCAGGTATATAATTCCTTAATTGTCTGTGTGTATTATCCGGTCTAACCAATTCGGAGGGTGTGTCTAGAATCCATCTAGTATCTGATAAAAAACTATTTCATACTGCACTAGGGCTACTAGAAGCATACAGAGCAGAGTACAAAGGGGATGTTTCCACTGGGTTATCACCCTGGTTCCGACCTTAGACGGTCGAAGAAGTTATGTATATATTATATATATACACATATAGGTGCTCACGTCCGGCCATACGCCCACAGTATAAACTGGGCCCGGTGACGTGAATGACACGGCATATACATATTTTTAAGGAAAGAGGTGATTACTAATTTTTCCCCCCTCTGCTGAAATATCAACCACCTATCTAGAAGTGATTACCACTATTTACTATACCTAAAGTGACAAAAAGCCCAGCCCTAGTTGCCTTGGTAACAAAAGAACAGTGAAAGGGATAAGGAATACATTCATAATAGTTTTTTTTATGTTTGAAGTATTGATGCATTGTTGTGACACGCCTGTCCGCAGCTCTCATATTGAATATACTGCCATACTGGTTAGACTGCTATTTCAGCTGCATTTCCTGAATGCAAAGTGTTTAACAATCATGCTACATTATCTGTATTCAGTCCGGAGGATATAAAATATAGAGTGTAATGAGTTGTTTTATAGTATACATATATATCCCTTCAAGCATATTTATAATTACGGTAATCTAAAAGTTTAATTGTCTGCCTTATCTGCTTTGCCTCTCTGCTTTGCTGTTTTGGTTGTTTGCATACGTGATTGTTACCTCAGCCAGCCTGAAAAGGAAAAAAATATAGATAGGGAGACGTACTGAGCAAATTCACTGTCACTCTGGTTCCGGTCCTGCTCTCGGCTTGACCGATGATCGCAGAAGTCTGAACTGTGTCTCTCCCAGTGGGCAAGTGGGAGTAGGGGCTTGATTACTCTCAGTGATTTTCCAACCTCTAAGTGGTTGGTGACTTCTTGCGGGTTTCCCACCGGACATCATCTGGCTAAGATGATGGTGTTTTAGCTGCAGCATAGGTTCATAAGTTATATGGGTGGAAGGGTAATTTCAATTACCGTGTTGATGTGACTGAGTGATTGCTCTCTCCCTGAAAAGTATGGTTTGCCCAGGTGTAGATTTTTCACCTCTACAAATCAGGCTGGCATATGGATAGGTAAATTGCGAATTGTTTTGGTGTCAAGGATTCGCAGTATTTGATGTCAGTACCAGTTTTAAATTCATTGTCTTTTGTCTTTTGTAGTGTGTATAATTTGCAGGAGGCATACTAGCATGTGGTTAAAATTTTTGAATGCATTCTATGTGTGTATACATATATATGTTGTGAAATTAGAGAATTGGATAAACTGGTTTTGTTCTGCATACTATAATTATAAGGTTAGTTGGTTCAGGTAGAAAGAGAATTACTTGAATGTAATTGCTTGATTTGTACAGATATCTCTGTGAGATCCGAGGTCTATTGTTACTTTTTAGTTATTGTTTTACTAATGTCACTACATTTCTCTATGAGATGGTTTTCTTTGAAATATTTTAGAGCGAAAGTTTTGAGGAAACAGAAATTTTAACAATTTATAAGGTATTTTTATACTACGCAGTTTCTGGATACACAAGATTTGTGAAATACTCTGGTGTTAGTTGTTGGTTAATTCCCTATATTACTGTGTTCAAGATAGCTAGACATCACTATGTTCACTGAAGACCCCTTTACTCGGACATAAGGAGTATATACAGCTTTTACAGTCACATATCCAACTGTTCATAACCCCGTGAGAATTTGTTTCAAGACGCCCACATACATATGTTTTTCAGATATACTCAGAATTCAGATGATAGAATGGGTGGGAGCAGTCAGTCAATATCTATAAGACAGATATGACCCATAGTGGAGTGAGAAAGAAAATGTACGTTAAGAAACCCTCCGATCACGAGGGGAGGAGCATTAGATAAGAAGGGATAGAAGAATGTGTTAATGAGTGGAGAGCAGCGTCCCAGCCTCAGGTGTTATGAGGTGTTACAGGACCCTGAAGCATTTTATAAGATGGCAGAGGAAGTTAGGAAAAAAGGGATGAGGAGAGGAATATAACAAGATTGCTGAATTTTGTGCAAAACAAATATTTACACAGGAAGATGTCAGTTGCAATATCTGCATTACATTCATTCATACTTCTATATACATTCCCGATGACTGGACGTGTGCCAGCTGTCAAACGCAGAATGCAGAATATCGCGAGACTTGTTCTGACTGTCAGATGACCAACCCAAAGAGCCGTACCTTCTTTCCAACTATTTATATAGACGGCACGTCTTGTGCTACATCCTGTCCAGCATCCATTATAGTTTTATTAATTAATGTAATTTATGAAAAGAATAATGAAGAAAAAGATGAATATGACATGGAGGTATATAATTAAACAGAACAGGAGGAGACAGGAAATAAATAGCTCAGACTGATAATCTACAGTATTTATCGTTATATGGTGAGGGGACATAATCATCATCATCATCATCATCATCTTTTAAGCCTCAAAGCTCATTCTTTTGTACACAATCTACTCCACACAAGGACTCCTGGAAATATGCAGGGAAAAGGAGAACCTGTGGATAGTTTCTTCCACCGATGTAACAAAAAGTTTCTGGATCTCAGATTTGAAATACTCTTGCAGCCCCCCCCCCACAAAAATACAGTAGAGAAACAACATCTCTCACCCAGACAGAGGTTGAGGATACTCCTCTCAAATTCCTGATGGGTCCCGATGCAATCAGAAGATTGATCAGGGACATTGATCTACTTGCTGAAGAAGTATGTAGTCTTTTCTTTTTTTTTTTTTTTTACAGGACACATCTGTAGATCATGTGGGCGTTGAACTAATGGCACTGATTCCAGATTCAATATTGGCAGGCTGAAAATCCAGTTTGTAAAGGTGGGGCAGAAGCCAGTAGCCCAGCTGCCAAGGAAATTGCAATATTTACCCTCCATTTCATAATTTGCAATTATTTCTATGAAGTTATGGATAATACATGACTTATGTGCTGTCAATGAAGTTATAGTACTGAACACATCTATGGTACCAAACCCACACACTATGTTTTTTGTTTTTATCAATTCTATTTATTTTTCTATGGTTCACGGTGATTGACCTGGCCAATGCTTTCTTCAGTTTATTTCTACATGCTGCAAGCCAGTACCTGTTTGTTTTCACACGAGGGCCAGCAATATATTTGGACTATGATGCCTCAAGGGGCACACTATAGCCTCTCTATGTTCACCCGAGCCATGACCACGGTCCTGGAGCCCTGGAAGAGGATACATCCCACAGCCACTTTTTTTTTTTTTTTTACAATACATATGGATGACCTCCGACCCTGACTGAAGACAGCCAAGACAATACTGCTCTTCTACACATGCAACCTTTTTTATAACTATTTTAAGGTTAACCAAAGAAGGTATCGGTGTGTTTTATATGCTAAATTGCAATCACATTTTCACAGCTCTAGGACTGCCACGCTATACTGAACTGTTTTGTCTGTTTGTCATGAAGAAGCCTGACCATGTAAATGGAGTCCTAACACAGCTTCACGGAGGAAGACAATGCCCTCCTGGCTTCTACTCTCCAAAACCTGACCAAGTGACTCGTGAAGTCCAAACCTGCATGAGAACCGTGTTTGCAACCCACCTGTGCTGGATAAAGCTTCTGATATTTCTGTCTGCAATGCCCTACTCTGCTCCCGGACAACGTCACCATCTCCAGATGTGCTGTCCATAATCCAGCTACTCTTCTACCTCTGCCAAAGGGGGGAGGAAGATGGAGGATGAAAACCACATCTCTGACACATTAGTGGAAGAGGTAGTCAACTCTGAAATGGCGGAATGCGATTGTCTTGCTGTCATGAGGCAAGAGAACACCTGGAAGATCCTGACCTGATGCTCTTTGTGGCTAGACCAAGGTATGCAGACCAAGAAGGCCGTTCGCACACTGGTATAGCAGTAGCCACAGAAGTAACTTGCTGCCAGCAAAACCACTGCCTACATCCAAAGGCAGGACTGCGGGTCTTGACAGAAGCATACGAGAGGTCCACTCAACATGAAGCTGTCAAGATCAATCTGGAGGGAAAGAGGCTTCATCACGGCTAACGGAACGCCAGTCTGACACCACAAAGCCATACAAGAATTAATGGAGTCCTTGTTGATGCCAGGAAGAGTTGCGGTGGTAAAAGTAAAAGCACACACACTGGAGACACTTCAAGGGAAGCAGTGGGCAACAGACTAGCTGAAGTAACAGCAAAAGAAGCAGCAGTAATACCGGTTGACACGGAAACAGAGGAAAAGGAATAACACTCCAGAAACAAGTATCCAAGGAAGAAAAGAAGAAATGGACCTAAGATGAAGTTATACAGGATGAAATACGCCTAAGGATGAACAAGGAAAATTTAAGGCCTCGAACAAAACTCTACATACTTGATGCTATACAGGAAACAGGGGTCATAGCATAAGAGTTTAGTCTTTTCCTTGGGTCACATACACGCACAAGTATAATTGCCTATATGTAGACTAAGTTTAAAAACATGTGACTAAAATGCATTTTCGAGTCTTTTCATCCATCCCAGATCCTGAGGACATAGGAGCCCACCAGATCCTGCCCGGTGACTGAGTCCTCATCACCAAGAGGTTCAACAGATGTACCCTTGAACCTAGAGATGACAGCCTGTTCCAAGTCCTGTCAACTATCGCAGCAGTCCATGGGTCCTCGCTTCCCACTGCAAGGAGATGCCGGATCCAGAGTCCGGATAGCGTACACATTCAAAATATATGTCTATACAGCATGAGGCAGGCTCAGACGGTGTTAGGCCCAGTATGGATTGCACGTCATTGCACAAAGGTTAGAAGGGGTACCGTATCCCCGGATAACATGTATGGATAGCGTACACATTCAAAATATATGTCTATACAGCATGAGGCAGGCTCAGACGGTGTTAGGCCCAGTATGGATTGCACGTCATTGCACAAAGGTTAGAAAGGGTACCTTATCCCCGGATAACATGTATGGATAGCGTACACATTCAAAATATATGTCTATACAGCATGAGGCAGGCTCAGACGGTGTTAGGCCCAGTATGGATTGCACGTCATTGCACAAAGGTTAGAAGGGGTACCGTATCCCCGGATAACATGTATGGATAGCGTACACATTCAAAATATATGTCTCAGGAGGCAGGCTCAGACGGTGTCAGGCACAGTATGGATTTGATGGCCCAGATTACACAGCGGAGGAGCAGGGAGAGGTAAAGATTGCAAATGCTGGGGCCCTGGCCAAGCAAGGGGGGCCCACTCGTGGGCGTCGGTACTGGCACTGGGCCCCTCATAGTACAGCGGTGTGTCTGACGGCGGGTGTGCACCACCGCCGTCAGAGACACTTGATTGCACTATGAGGATCCCTGTGCCAGTGCCCGCGCCCAAGAGTCGGCCTACCCACCTGTCCAGGGCAACGGCACTCGCACGGTGTCGTGCGCTAGGTGGTGACCCCGGCCATGGGGGGGGAGGCAGCACAGTTAGGGAGTTTTAGAAAGTGGCATATGTTGATGTTGGACATTCAACTGATGCAAAAGGCGAAATAGGTGAAGTACCAGGAAGAGGTGGTCCAAAGCAAGCCATTTTTCTGTCACCCTATGTGTCATCAGGGGAAGGTGGGACAAAATCCTTGGAAACCCATGCGTGGTTCATTTTAATGAAGGTTAGATCATCCACATTTTGGGTTGACAGACGGGTCCTTTTTTCTGTCAGGATTGATCCAGCTGCACTGAAGACTCTTTCCGATAGCACACTTGCAGCTGGGCAAGCGAGCTCCTGTAAGGCATATTGGGCCAATTCAGGCCAGGTGTCCAGTTTAGCGGCCCAATAGTCAAAGGGGAATGACCTGTGTGGGAGAACATCGATATGGGAGGAAAAGTAGTTTGTAACCATAGTTGACAACTGCTGTCTCCTGTCACTTTCCATCGATGCAGTATTACCAGTTGTGTGAGCGGTATTTGAAAAATCAGTCCACAACATTGTCATGAAACCCCTGTCTCCAACGCCACTTCTGCTGTGTGCACCACGAACACCTCTGCCAAGCTGCCCCCGGCCCGTATGGCTCGTGTGAGAACCATCACCGCTGCTGTGTGCTGGGAATGCCTCAAGCAACCGATTTACGAGAGTTGCTTGTTTATTAGCCAATATTAGGTCAAGGTTCTCCTGTGGCATGATGTTTTGTAATTTGCCTTTATAGCGTGGATCCAGGATGCTGGCCAACCAGTAGTCGTCATCGTTCATCATTTTGGCAATGCGGGGGTCCCTTTTTAGGATCCGCAAGGCATAATCTGACATGTGGGCCAATGTTCCCGGTGTCAATGATACACTGCGAGTGCTGGGTGGAGGAGCACTTTCTGGCAAATCCACATCCCTCCAGTCACGCACAAACCCTGTACCAGACCTTGCCACGCCAACATTTTCACTTGCCCCACGAGATGCATCCTCCTCCCCTAAGTAATCATCCCCATCATCCTCCTCCTCCTCCTCCTCTTCTTCCTCCACCTCGTCCAGGAGAGATCCCTGAGCAGACAATGGCTGAATGTCATCAAGGATTCCCTCCTCCTCTTCCTCCTCATCAACATTGGCTGCAGACGCCTGCTCCTTAAGGTGCGTCAACGTTTGCATGAGCAGACGCATAAGTGGGATGCTCATGCTTAGGATGGCGTCGTCTGCGCTTACCAGCCGTGTACATTCCTCAAAACACTGAAGGACTTTACAAAGGTCTTTCAGCTTCGACCACTGCACGCCTGTCAACTCCATGTCTGCTCTCAAAGTGCCTGGCCGTGTATCCTCCCACAAATGCATTATGGCCTGCCTCTGCTCGCACAGCCGCTCCACCATGTGCAGGGTGGAGTTCCACCTTGTTGCAATGTCGATAATGAGGCGGTGGTTGGGAAGGTGGAGCAATCGCTGCAGCTTCTGCATACGAACGGAGTGTACAGGCGACCGGCGGATGTGCGCGCACAGTCTTCGCACCTTCTGGAGCAGGGCTGTTAACTCCGGATAATTTTTGAGGAAGCACTGCACCACCAGGTTCAAGGTGTGAGCCAAGCAAGGTATGTGGCTGAGTTTTGAAAGGGCTATGGCTGCCACAAAATTACGGCCGTTATCACTAACTACCTTGCCTGCCTCAAGATGTACACTGCCCAGCCATGACTCAGTTTGTCACTTCAAGTACTCGGCCAGCACCTCGGCGGTGTGTCTGTCGCCCAAACACATCATCTGCAACACAGCCTGCTGACGCTTTCCACTAGCTGCTCGATAGGGGGACACATCGTGTGCAACAGTGGCAGCTGCAGATGGAGTGCTCGTACGACTGCGCTCTGTGGACGAGCTGTCGCTTCTGGAGGAGGAGGAGGAGGAGGAGGGTCGAACGCCTACAGCCAACTGTTTCCTATACCGTGGGCTAGGCAGCACTGTCCCACCACCGCTGTCCCCTGTGGACCCTGCATCCACCACATTAACCCAGTGCGCAGTGATGGACACGTAACGGCCCTGGCCATGCCGACTGGACCATGCATCAGTTGTGAGGTGCACCTTTCCGCTCACTGACTGCTTGAGTGCATGGACAATGCGGTCTTTCACATGATGGTGGAGGGCTGGGATGGCTTTGCGAGAGAAGAAGTGGCGACTGGGTAGGTCATAGCGTGGTACTGCATAGGTCATGAGTTCGCTGAAAGCTGTGCTTTCCACCAACCGAAAGGGCATCATCTCAAACGAGATTAGTTTGGCAATGTGGGCGTTCAAACCCAGTGTACGTGGATGAGAGACTGAGTACTTTCTTGACCTACTCATAGTGTCTGGGAGGGTGAGCTGGACTTGAGAGCTGCATATGGTGGAAGTAGCGGTGGACAGGGCGGACTGAGAGAGGGTTGATGATGGTGATGGAGTTGGTGTTCTTTCTGATGGCCTAGAATCAGTCTTTCGTTGATATAACAGTGGGATTCCCTGACTGCTGTGGCCTTGCAATGACACCTCAACATTTGCTGCTGTGCTAACCGGTGGGCTTACAGTGGGGGAAACAATGTAGCGTTGCTGACTACCTTCGTTGTGATCAGTTGCACATGTGGCACTTGAGGTTTGGTGTTGTGTCCACGCTTGCAAGTGCATGCTGGTTAAATGTCTAAGCATGCAACTGGTATTCAAATTTTTCAGATTTTTCCCTCGGCTAAAGGTCTTTGCGCACTTCTTACAGATAACCTTGGCCTGATCATGAGGATTTTGTTCAAAAAAGTGCCACACTGCACTCTTCCTACTTTGGCAGACATTTTGCGGCCTAGCACGCTGTGATCTTTTGACCCTCTGGACAAGCTGTCCAGCAACTCTTTTGATGTTTGGAACCTGTCTTTGGAGTGCTCCGGGCCTGCCAGATAACAGCTGTTGCGATGTCGATGTCTGCTGTGGATGCTCCTCATCTGAGCTATTGGAAGCAGCACCCTCTTCCCCCAATGGATGCCAATCTGGGTCAACAACTGGGTCATCCATCACCTCCTCTTCTATGTCATGTGCACCTTTCTCTGTGTCACCGTGTATGGTGGTATAGTGTGTGGGAAATGGCACCTGAGTCTCATCAGGGTCAAAATCTGGCTCTGTACACTACGAGGACAATGTAGTGCTCTGAGTGAATGTACCAGCAGAATCATCCATCAGCGGCTGTGCATCAGTGCACTCCATGTCAGATTCATCTTGGCCTGGGTAATTCACCATTTGACTTGATAATCCAGGCATGGTATGTGAAAACAGCTCCATGGAGTAATCAGTAGTATGGCCTGCGTCATCCTTCAATCTTGGTTAAGGTGAAGGACACAAGGAAAGGTGTGGTTCATGAACATGAGCCTCCAATGACGACTCAGTGCTTTTACTTTTTACAACTGAAGAAGAGGAGGCGATAGAGCTGGAGGCTGAGTCAGCAATGTAAGACAAAACTTTTTCCTGATGCTCTGCCTTTAAAAGCGGTTTGCCAACTCCTAGAAAACTAAGCATTCGAGGCCTTATGTAGCCAGACGATGACGCAGGGTCAGCACCTCCTGCATTCAGTCCTATTTTGCTCTTGCCACTACCATCAGATCCACCACCAACACCATCATTACCAGCTGCCAACCCCCGCCCAACTCCACGGCCTCTTCCACCAGCCTTCCTCATTTTTGGTAGAAATGTAGACAAAATCCAACAAACTATATAGTAATGTAAAACAAGGTACAAGGTGTCTATAGGACAGGTGAGTTTTAGAATTTCTGCACACACTTGTGGACAGTGGACACTTGTGGATTGTGTGCGGCCCACTGATATCTGAGCGCTATGTGACACGCTCGATGGCACAGCTGCCTGTGACCAAAGTGACGAGAGGATAATGGAGATTTTGAATCTCTGCGTACACTTGTGGACAGTGGACACTTGTGGATTGTGTGCGGCCCACTGATATCTGAGCGCTATGTGACACGCTCGATGGCACAGCTGCCTGTGACCAAAGTGACGAGAGGATAATGGAGATTTTGAATCTCTGCGTACACTTTTGGACACTGGACACTTGTGGATTGTGTGCGGCCCACTGATATCTGAGCGCTATGTGACACGCTCGATGGCACAGCTGCCTGTGACCAAAGTGACGAGAGGATAATGGAGATTTTGAATCTCTGCGTACACTTTTGGACAGTGGACACTTGTGGATTGTGTGCGGCCCACTGATATCTGAGCGCTATGTGACACGCTCGATGGCACAGCTGCCTGTGACCAAAGTGACGAGAGGATAATGGAGATTTTGAATCTCTGCGTACACTTGTGGACAGTGGACACTTGTGGATTGTGTGCGGCCCACTGATATCTGAGCGCTATGTGACACGCTCGATGGCACAGCTGCCTGTGACCAAAGTGACGAGAGGATAATGGAGATTTTGAATCTCTGCGTACACTTTTGGACACTGGACACTTGTGGATTGTGTGCGGCCCACTGATATCTGAGCGCTATGTGACACGCTCGATGGCACAGCTGCCTGTGACCAAAGTGACGAGAGGATAATGGAGATTTTGAATCTCTGCGTACACTTTTGGACAGTGGACACTTGTGGATTGTGTGCGGCCCACTGATATCTGAGCGCTATGTGACACGCTCGATGGCACAGCTGCCTGTGACCAAAGTGACGAGAGGATAATGGAGATTTTGAATCTCTGCGTACACTTTTGGACAGTGGACACTTGTGGATTGTGTGCGGCCCACTGACATCTGAGCGCTATGTGACACGCTCGATGGCACAGCTGCCTGTGACCAAAGTGACGAGAGGATAATGGAGATTTTGAATCTCTGCGTACACTTTTGGACACTGGACACTTGTGGATTGTGTGCGGCCCACTGATATCTGAGCGCTATGTGACACGCTCGATGGCACAGCTGCCTGTGACCAAAGTGACGAGAGGATAATGGAGATTTTGAATCTCTGCGTACACTTTTGGACACTGGACACTTGTGGATTGTGTGCGGCCCACTGATATCTGAGCGCTATGTGACACGCTCGATGGCACAGCTGCCTGTGACCAAAGTGACGAGAGGATAATGGAGATTTTGAATCTCTGCGTACACTTTTGGACACTGGACACTTGTGGATTGTGTGCGGCCCACTGATATCTGAGCGCTATGTGACACGCTCGATGTCACAGCTGCCTGTGACCAAAGTGACGAGAGGATAATGGAGATTTTGAATCTCTGCGTACACTTGTGGACAGTGGACACTTGTGGATTGTGTGCGGCCCACTGATATCTGAGCGCTATGTGACACGCTCGATGGCACAGCTGCCTGTGACCAAAGTGACGAGAGGATAATGGAGATTTTGAATCTCTGCGTACACTTTTGGACACTGGACACTTGTGGATTGTGTGCGGCCCACTGATATCTGAGCGCTATGTGACACGCTCGATGGCACAGCTGCCTGTGACCAAAGTGACAAGAGGATAATGGAGATTTTGAATCTCTGCGTACACTTTTGGACAGTGGACACTTGTGGATTGTGTGCGGCCCACTGATATCTGAGCGCTATGTGACACGCTCGATGGCACAGCTGCCTGTGACCAAAGTGACGAGAGGATAATGGAGATTTTGAATCTCTGCGTACACTTGTGGACAGTGGACACTTGTGGATTGTGTGCGGCCCACTGATATCTGAGCGCTATGTGACACGCTCGATGGCACAGCTGCCTGTGACCAAAGTGACGAGAGGATAATGGAGATTTTGAATCTCTGCGTACACTTTTGGACAGTGGACACTTGTGGATTGTGTGCGGCCCACTGATATCTGAGCGCTATGTGACACGCTCGATGGCACAGCTGCCTGTGACCAAAGTGACGAGAGGATAATGGAGATTTTGAATCTCTGCGTACACTTGTGGACAGTGGACACTTGTGGATTGTGTGCGGCCCACTGATATCTGAGCGCTATGTGACACGCTCGATGGCACAGCTGCCTGTGACCAAAGTGACGAGAGGATAATGGAGATTTTGAATCTCTGCGTACACTTGTGGACAGTGGACACTTGTGGATTGTGTGCGGCCCACTGATATCTGAGCGCTATGTGACACGCTCGATGGCACAGCTGCCTGTGACCAAAGTGACGAGAGGATAATGGAGATTTTGAATCTCTGCCTACACTTTTGGACACTGGACACTTGTGGATTGTGTGCGGCCCACTGATATCTGAGCGCTATGTGACACGCTCGATGGCACAGCTGCCTGTGACCAAAGTGACGAGAGGATAATGGAGATTTTGAATCTCTGCGTACACTTTTGGACACTGGACACTTGTGGATTGTGTGCGGCCCACTGATATCTGAGCGCTATGTGACACGCTCGATGGCACAGCTGCCTGTGACCAAAGTGACGATAGGATAATGGAGATTTTGAATCTCTGCGTACACTTTTGGACACTGGACACTTGTGGATTGTGTGCGGCCCACTGATATCTGAGCGCCATGTGACACGCTCGATGGCACAGCTGCCTGTGACCAAAGTGACGAGAGGATAATGGAGATTTTGAATCTCTGCGTACACTTTTGGACACTGGACACTTGTGGATTGTGTGCGGCCCACTGATATCTGAGCGCTATGTGACACGCTCGATGGCACAGCTGCCTGTGACCAAAGTGACGAGAGGATAATGGAGATTTTGAATCTCTGCGTACACTTGTGGACAGTGGACACTTGTGGATTGTGTGCGGCCCACTGATATCTGAGCGCTATGTGACACGCTCGATGGCACAGCTGCCTGTGACCAAAGTGACGAGAGGATAAGGGAGATTGGATTGCTTTTAAAAAAGCAGTTTGCGGAGCAGTGGGTAAACAGCAATGCCAGCGTGTCAGGAAGCCTTAAAAGGCAGCCCAACAACCAACACCACTGATACACCACAATATAGCCTCCCCTTGCACTGCACACACAGTGACTTGTGTGTTGTGCAGGCCAAATCGCTAGCAGCAGAAGCAGTTTTTTTGTCTTCTTCCCTGCCTAACGCTCTCCCTACAGAATCAGCAGCTACCTCTCCCTATACTAAGATTGGCATAAGTATGATGGCGTTCGGCGTGCACGTCCTTTTATATCCCCTGTGACGCCCACCAAAGCAAGCCAATCACTTGCATGCCCTTCTGAAAGATGGTGGTGACCCGTGCCTATGTCATCACGTTGCCCACAGTGTCCGTGGATCCTGATTGGCTGAAAAAGAGCGCAAAACAAACTTTTGAAACGCGACTTTGGCACGTAAGTCGCCGACCTCGTGGCCGACCTCATCCTAGGGTCGGGTTTCGTTTCATGAAACCCGACTTTGCCAAAAGTCGGCGACTTTTGAATTTTTTCGACCCGTTTCGCTCAACTCTAGTCATGACCCTCCAAACAGCGTTCATGAAGGCAAAGTGTTTGTTTTACGTGGGCAGTATGGTTGCAAAGCTGAACCTTAAAGGAATGTCCAGAAGGGCACCACCAGGAGTGGAGCCTACGGTTAAATTCGACTCCACCTGGGAAACCTCAACCATGCCAGCTACAGAACAGATGCACACATTGCAAGCTTAATTCCGTTAACAAACGAGACTCCGTCATGCCCCGCGGTCCGAGTCCGGCTTACTAGAGGGACACGTGAGGCTCTGGCACATGAGATTGGCCAATTACTGGTGTGTCATGCCCTTACATGTCCGTGGCTGCATGTGCGCTACACTGAAAAGGCCAGCGTTTGTCGCTTACAGGTGCAGATAACCCGCTGAACAACGTTAGTGATGGGGATCACTGATTACAATTATTACCCGCAAACAATTATTTCCCAGTAAGTACAGGTCAACCGCAGTTCCGGAATTAGGCCTAACCGTCATTCCTGAAAAAATGAAAAACTTACGTGTGCAAACCACAGGTGCTGTAGCTTGCTTAACAGCTCGCCAGCCGTTCTCACGCCCAGTATGGATTACACGTGATTGCACAAAGGTGAGAAAGGGTACCGTATCCCCAGATAACATGTATGGATAGCGTACACATTCAAAATATATGTCTATACATCAGGAGGCAGGCTCAGATGGTGTTAGGCCCAGTATGGATTGAACGTGATTGCACAAAGGTTAGAAAGGGTACAGTATCCCCAGATAACATGTATGGATAGCGTACACATTCAAAATATATGTCTATACATCAGGAGGCAGGCTCAGACGGTGTTAAGCCCAGTATGGATTGCACGTCATTGCACAAAGGTTAGAAAGGGTACCGTATCCCCAGATAACATGTATGGATAGCGTACACATTCAAAATATATGTCTATACATCAGGAGGCAGGCTCAGACGGTGTTAGGCCCAGTATGGATTGCACGTGATTGCACAAAGGTGAGAAAGGGTACCGTATCCCCAGATAACATGTATGGATAGCGTACACATTCAAAATATATGTCTATACATCAGGAGGCAGGCTCAGACGGTGTTAGGCCCAGTATGGATTGCACGTGATTGCACAAAGGTGAGTAAGGGTACCGTATCCCCAGATAACATGTATGGATAGCGTACACATTCAAAATATATGTCTATACATCAGGAGGCAGGCTCAGATGGTGTTAGGCCCAGTATGGATTGCACGTGATTGCACAAAGGTGAGAAAGGGTACCGTATCCCCAGATAACATGTATGGATAGCGTACACATTTAAAATATATGTCTATACATCAGAAGGCAGGCTCAGACGGTGTTAGGCCCAGTATGGATTGCACGTGATTGCACAAAGGTTAGAAAGGGTACCGTATCCCCAGATAACATGTATGGATAGTGTACACATTCAAAATATATGTCTATACATCAGGAGGCAGGCTCAAATGGTGTCAGGAACAGTATGGATTTGACGACCCAGACTACACAGCGGAGGAGCAGGGAGAGGTAAAGATTGCAAATGCTGGGGCCCTGCCCAAGCAAGGGGGGCCCACTCGTGGGCGTCGGTACTGGCACTGGGCCCCTCATAGTGCGGCGGTGTGTCTGACGGCGGGTGTGCACCACCACCGTCAGAGACACTTGATTGCACTATGAGGGACCCTGTGCCAGTGCCCGCGCCCAAGAGTCGGCCTACCCACCTGTCCAGGGCAACGGCTCTCGCACGGCGTCGTGCGCTAGGTGGTGACCCTGGCCATGGGGGGGGGCAGCACAGTTAGGGAGTTTTTGAAAGTGGCATATGTTGATGTTGGACATTCAGCTGATGCAAAAGGTGAAATAGGTCAAGTCCCAGGAAGAGGTGGACCAAAGCAAGCCATTTTTCTGTCACCCTATGTGTCATCAGGGGAAGGTGGGACAAAATCCTTGGAAACCCATGCATGGTTCATTTTAATGAAGGTTAGATCATCCACATTTTGGGTTGCCAGACGGGTCCTTTTTTCTGTCAGGATTGATCCAGCTGCACTGAAGACTCTTTCCGATAGCACACTTGCAGCTGGGCAAGCGAGCTCCTGTAAGGCATATTGTGCCAATTCAGGCCAGGTGCCCAGTTTAGCGGCCCAATAGTCAAAGGGGAATGACCTGTGTGGGAGAACAACGATATGGGAGGAAAAGTAGTTTGTAACCATAGTTGACAACTGCTGTCTCCTGTCACTTTCCATCGATGCAGTATTACCAGTTGTGTGAGCAGTACTTGAAAAATCAGTCCACAACATTGTCATGAAATCCCTGTCTCCAACGCCACTTCTGCTGTGTGCACCACGAACACCTCTGCCAAGCTGCACTCAGCCCGTACGGCTCGTGTGAGAACCATCACCGCTGCTGTTTGCTGGGAATGCCTCAAGCAACCGATTTACCAGAGTTGCTTGTTTATTAGCCAATATTAGGTCAAGGTTCTCCTGTGGCATGATGTTTTGTAATTTGCCTTTATAGCGTGGATCCAGGATGCTGGCCAACCAGTAGTCATCATCGTTCATCATTTTGGCAATGCGGGGGTCCCTTTTTAGGATCTGCAAGGCATAATCTGACATGTGGGCCAATGTTCCCGGTGTCAATGATGCACTGCGAGTGCTGGTTGGAGGAGCACTTTCTGGCAAATCCACATCCCTCCAGTCACGCACAAACCCTGTACCAGACCTTGCCACGCCAACATTTTCACTTGCCCCACGAGATGCATCCTCCTCCCCTAAGTAATCATCCCCATCATCCTCCTCCTCCTCCTCCTCTTCTTCCTCCACCTCGTCCAGGAGAGGTCCCTGAGCAGACAATGGCTGAATGTCATCAAGGATTCCCTCCTCCTCTTCCTCCTCATCAACATTGGCTGCAGAAGCCTGCTCCTTAAGGTGCGTCAAAGTTTGCATGAGCAGACGCATAAGTGGGATGCTCATGCTTAGGATGGCGTCGTCTGCGCTTACCAGCCGTGTGCATTCCTCAAAACACTGAAGGACTTTACAGAGGTCTTTCAGCTTCGACCACTGCACACCTGTCAACTCCATGTCTGCTCTCAAAGTGCCTGGCCGTGTATCCTCCCACAAATGCATTATGGCCTGCCTCTGCTCGCACAGCCGCTCCACCATGTGCAGGGTGGAGTTCCACCTTGTTGCAATGTCGATAATGAGGCGGTGGTTGGGAAGGTGGAGCAATCGCTGCAGCTTCTGCATACGAACGGAGTGTACAGGCGACCGGCGGATGTGCGCGCACAGTCTTCGCACCTTCTGGAGCAGGGCTGTTAACTCCGGATAATTTTTGAGGAAGCACTGCACCACCAGGTTCAAGGTGTGAGCCAAGCAAGGTATGTGGCTGAGTTTTGAAAGGGCTATGGCTGCCACAAAATTACGGCCGTTATCACTAACTACCTTGCCTGCCTCAAGATGTACACTGCCCAGCCATGACTCAGTTTGTCGCTTCAAGTACTCGGCCAGCACCTCGGCGGTGTGTCTGTCGCCCAAACACATCATCTGCAACACAGCCTGCTGACGCTTTTCACTAGCTGCTCGATAGGGGGACACCTCGTGTGCAACAGTGGCAGCTGCAGATGGAGTGCTCGTACGACTGCGCTCTGTGGACGAGCTTTCGCTTCTGGAGGAGGAGGAGGAGGAGGAGGGTCGAACGCCTACAGCCAACTGTTTCCTATACCGTGGGCTAGGCAGCACTGTCCCACCACCGCTGTCCCCTGTGGACCCTGCATCAACCACATTAACCCAGTGCGCAGTGATGGACACGTAACGGCCCTGGCCATGCCGACTGGACCATGCATCAGTTGTGAGGCGCACCTTTCCGCTCACTGACTGCTTGAGTGCATGGACAATGCGGTCTTTCACATGATGGTGGAGGGCTGGGATGGCTTTGCGAGAGAAGAAGTGGCGACTGGGTAGGTCATAGCGTGGTACTGCATAGGCCATGAGTTCCCGGAAAGCTGCGCTTTCCACCAACCGAAAGGGCATCATCTCAAACGAGATTAGTTTGGCAATGTGGGCGTTCAAACCCAGTGTACGTGGATGAGAGACTGAGTACTTTCTTGACCTACTCATAGTGTCTGGGAGGGTGAGCTGGACTTGAGAGCTGCATATGGTGGAAGTAGCGGTGGACAGGGCGGACTGAGAGGGTTGATGATGGTGATGGAGTTGGTGTTCTTTCTGATGGCCTAGAATCAGTCTTTCGTTGATATAACAGTGGGATTCCCTGACTGCTGTGGCCTTGCAACGACACCTCAACATTTGCTGCTGTGCTAACCGGTGGACTTACAGTGGGGGACACAATGTAGCGTTGCTGACTACCTTCGTTATGATCAGTTGCACATGTGGCACTTGAGGTTTGGTGTTGTGTCCACGCTTGCAAGTGCATGGTGGTTAAATGTCTAAGCATGCAACTGGTATTCAAATTTTTCAGATTTTTCCCTCGGCTAAAGGTCTTTGCGCACTTTTTACAGATAACCTTGGCCTGATCATGAGGATTTTGTTCAAAAAAGTGCCACACTGCACTCTTCCTACTTTGGCAGACGTTTTGCGGCCTAGCACGCTGTGATGTTTTGACCCTCTGGACAAGCTGTCCAGCAACTCTTTTGATTTTTGGAACCTGTCTTTGGAGTGCTCCGGGCCTGCCAGATAACAGCTGTTGCGATGTCGATGTCTGCTGTGGATGCTCCTCATCTGAGCTATTGGAAGCAGCACCCTCTTCCCCCAATGGATGCCAATCTGGGTCAACAACTGGGTCATCCATCACCTCCTCTTCAATGTCATGTGCACCTTCCTCTGTGTCACCGTGTATGGTGGTATAGTGTGCGGGAAGGGGCACCTGAGTCTCATCAGGGTCAGAATCTGGCTCTGTACACTGCGAGGACAATGTAGAGTGAATGTACCAGCAGAATCATCCATCAGCGGCTGTGCATCAGTGCATTCCATGTCAGATTCATCTTGGCCTGGGTAATTCACCATTTGACTTGATAATCCAGGCATGGTATGTGAAAACAGCTCCATGGAGTAATCAGTAGTATGGCCTGCATCATCCTTCAATCTTGGTTGGGGTGAAGGACACAAGGAAAGGTGTGGTTCATGAACATGAGCCTCCAATGACGACTCAGTGCTTTTACTTTTTACAACTGAAGAAGAGGAGGCGATAGAGCTGGAGGCTGAGTCAGCAATGTAAGACAAAACTTATTCCTGATGCTCTGGCTTTAAAAGCGGTTTGCCAACTCCTAGAAAACTAAGCCTTCGAAGCCTTATGGAGCCAGACGATGACGCAGGCTCAACACCTCCTGCATTCGGTCCTATTTTGCTTTTGCCACTACCATCAGATCCATCACCAACACCATCATTATCAGCTGCCAACCCCCGCCCAATTCCACGGCCTCTTCCACCAGCCTTCCTCATTTTTGGTAGAAATGTAGACAAAATTCAACAACCTATATAGTAATGTAAAACAAGGTACAAGGTGTCTATAGGACAAGGGAGATTTTGAATTTCTGCTCACACTACTGGACACTGGACACTTTTGGATTGTGTGAGGCCCACTGAATATCTGAGCGCTATGTCACAGGCTCGATGGCACAGCTGTGACCAAAGTGACGAGAGGATAAGTGAGATTTTGAATTTCTGTGGACACTGGACACTTTTGGATTGTGTGAGGCCCACTGAATATCTGAGCGCTTTGCCACAGGCTCGATGGCACAGCTGTGACCAAAGTGACTAGAGGATAAGTGAGATTTTGAATTTCTGCAGACACTGGACACTTTTGGATTGTGTGAGGCCCACTGAATATCTGAGCGCTATGTCACAGGCTCGATGGCACAGCTGTGACCAAAGTGACTAGAGGATAAGTGAGATTTTGAATTTCTGCAGACACTGGACACTTTTGGATTGTGTGAGGCCCACTGAATATCTGAGCGCTATGTCACAGGCTCGATGGCACAGCTGTGACCAAAGTGACTAGAAGGTAAGTGAGATTTTGAATTTCTGTGGACCCTGGACACTTTTGGATTGTGTGAGGCCCACTGAATATCTGAGCGCTATGTCACAGGCTCGATGGTACAGCTGTGACCAAAGTGACTAGAGGATAAGTGAGATTTTGAATTTCTGCAGACACTGGACACTTTTGGATTGTGTGAGGCCCACTGAATATCTGAGCGCTATGTCACAGGCTCGATGGCACAGGTGTGACCAAAGTGACTAGAGGATAAGTGAGATTTTGAATTTCAGCAGACACTGGACACTTTTGGATTGTGTGAGGCCCACTGAATATCTGAGCGCTATGTCACAGGCTCGATGGCACAGCTGTGACCAAAGTGACTAGAGGATAAGTGAGATTTTGAATTTCTGCAGACACTGGACACTTTTGGATTGTGTGAGGCCCACTGAATATCTGAGCGCTATGTCACAGGCTCGATGGCACAGCTGTGACCAAAGTGACTAGAGGATAAGTGAGATTTTGAATTTCTGTGGACACTGGACACTTTTGGATTGTGTGAGGCCCTCTGAATATCTGAGCGCTATGTCACAGGCTCGATGGCACAGCTGTGACCAAAGTGACTAGAGGATAAGTGAGATTTTGAATTTCTGCAGACACTGGACACTTTTGGATTGTGTGAGGCCCACTGAATATCTGAGCACTATGTCACAGGCTCGATGGCACAGCTGTGACCAAAGTGACTAGAGGATAAGTGAGATTTTGAATTTCTGTGGACACTGGACACTTTTGGATTGTGTGAGGCCCACTGAATATCTGAGCGCTATGTCACAGGCTCGATGGCACAGCTGTGACCAAAGTGACTAGAGGATAAGTGAGATTTTGAATTTCTGTGGACACTGGACACTTTTGGATTGTGTGAGGCCCACTGAATATCTGAGCGCTATGTCACAGGCTCGATGGCACAGCTGTGACCAAAGTGACTAGAGGATAAGTGAGATTTTGAATTTCTGCAGACACTGGACACTTTTGGATTGTGTGAGGCCCACTGAATATCTGAGCGCTATGTCACAGGCTCGATGGCACAGCTGTGACCAAAGTGACTAGAGGATAAGTGAGATTTTGAATTTCTGTGGACACTGGACATTTTTGGATTGTGTGAGGCCCACTGAATATCTGAGCGCTATGTCACAGGCTCGATGGCACAGCTGTGACCAAAGTGACTAGAGGATAAGTGAGATTTTGAATTTCTGCAGACACTGGACACTTTTGGATTGTGTGAGGCCCACTGAATTTCTGAGCGCTATGTCACAGGCTCGATGGCACAGCTGTGACCAAAGTGACTTGAGGATAAGTGAGATTTTGAATTTCTGTGGACACTGGACACTTTTGGATTGTGTGAGGCCCACTGAATATCTGAGCGCTATGCCACAGGCTCGATGGCACAGCTGTGACCAAAGTGACTAGAGGATAAGTGAGATTTTGAATTTCTGCAGACACTGGACACTTTTGGATTGTGTGAGGCCCACTGAATATCTGAGCGCTATGTCACAGTCTCGATGGCACAGCTGTGACCAAAGTGACTAGAGGATAAGTGAGATTTTGAATTTCTGCAGACACTGGACACTTTTGGATTGTGTGAGGCCCACTGAGTATCTGAGCGCTATGTCACAGGCTCAATGGCACAGCTGTGACCAAAGTGACTAGAGGATAAGTGAGATTTTGAATTTCTGTGGACACTGGACACTTTTGGATTGTGTGAGGCCCACTGAATATCTGAGCGCTATGTCACAGGCTCGATGGCACAGCTGTGACCAAAGTGACTAGAGGATAAGTGAGATTTTGAATTTCTGCAGACACTGGACACTTTTGGATTGTGTGAGGCCCACTGAATATCTGGGCGCTATGTCACAGGCTCGATGGCACAGGTGTGACCAAAGTGACTAGAGGATAAGTGAGATTTTGAATTTCAGCAGACACTGGACATTTTTGGATTGTGTGAGGCCCACTGAATATCTGAGCGCTATGTCACAGGCTCGATGGCACAGCTGTGACCAAAGTGATTAGAGGATAAGTGAGATTTTGAATTTCTGCAGACACTGGACACTTTTGGATTGTGTGAGGCCCACTGAATATCTGAGCGCTATGTCACAGGCTCGATGGCACAGCTGTGACCAAAGTGACTAGAGTATAAGTGAGATTTTGAATTTCAGCAGACACTTGTGGACACTGGACACTTTTGGATTGTGTGAGGCCCACTGAATATCTGAGCGCTATGTCACAGGCTCGATGGCACAGCTGTGACCAAAGTGACTAGAGGATAAGTGAGATTTTGAATTTCTGCAGACACTGGACACTTTTGGATTGTGTGAGGCCCACTGAATATCTGAGCGCTATGTCACAGGCAGAAATTGGCTAGTGTATCACAAACTACAAGGTGTATGTAGAATTGGGCAGAATAGGAATCTCCCTAGAGTGCAGGTCTGTAAGAACGGAACATGTCCTCGACTTATTCTCACAGAGTGACACAGATAGCTTCACTGTGGCTGTGATAACAGCCGTTACACGGTACTGTGTGAGGAGCGTACACCGCTGTATGGTGTGAAAAAATGCACGCTCAGTACCTCAGCAGGACAAAAAAAAAAAATTGGGATTGCTTTTAAAAAAGCAGTTTGCAGAGCAGTGGGTAAACAGCAATGCAGCTGTCAGGAAGCCTTAGAAGGCAGCCCAACAACCAACACCACTGATACACCACAATATAGCCTCCCCTTGCACTGCACACACAGTGACTGGTGTGTTGTACAGGCACAATCGCTAGCAGCAGAAGCAGTTTTTTTTTCTTCTTCCCTGCCTAACGCTCTCCCTACAGAATCAGCAGCAACCTCTCCCTATGCTAAGATCGGCAGAAGTAAGATGGCGGTCGGCGTGCACGCCCTTTTATACCCCCTGTGACGTCCACCAAAGCAAGCCAATCACTTGCATGCCCTTCTGAAAGATGGTGGTGACCCGTGCCTATGTCATCACGTTGCCCACAGTGTCCGTGGATCCTGATTGGCTGAAAAAGAGCGCAAAACAAACTTTTGAAACGCGACTTTGGCGCGTAAGTCGCCGACCTCGTGGCCGACCTCATCCTAGGGTCGGGTTTCGTTTCATGAAATCCGACTTTGCCAAAAGTCGGCGACTTTTGAAATTGACCGACCCATTTCGCTCAACTCTACGCTCTACTAATCGGTCTCTCTCTTACCAAACTCTCCCCTCTCCAATCTGTCTTGAATGCTGCAGCCAGGATCATATTCCTCACCAATCGTTACACCGATGCCTCTACCTTGTTCCAGTCATTACACTGGTTACTCATCCACTCCAGAATCCAGTACAAACTTATTACCCTCACCCACAAAGCACTCCATTGCTTAATCCCCAATCCCCACAGTTTTAAGCGGGCCCTAAAAACGCATTTGCTCAGACTGACCTACCATCTCAACGCATTAACCTAACTATCCCTGTGTTGCCCATTCAAAACTTTTTACCATAACCAGGGTCCTTTCATCATGTTCTCACAGGCTTTATGCATTTAATAGCCATCTGTGTAAATATTGTTACATACTTAGGCTGATAACCGGTTCATGCAGCATTACATTAACAGCTGATTCTTACACTTTGGCTGGTGCAAACAATGAAAGCAATTGTTACCATCTACCTTTCGTGTCCCCCCTCTTTCCTCATAGATTGTAAGCTTGCAAGCAGGGCCTTCATTCCTCTTAGTATCTGTTTTGATCTACGTGCTTATTGTTATGCTGTAATCTCTATTGTCTGTACAAGTCCCCTCTAAAATGTAAAGTGCTGCGAAATAAGTCGGCACTATAGAAATAAAATTATTATTATTATTATTATTATTATTATTATTATTATACAGTATATTGCAGCAATGATTGTAATATTATTATTGCAGTAGCTTTATGTAGCTTTATTATTAGAATTATAGTTCTTACAGTAAATCTTGATTTCCTCGAGGCAGGGTAATATTAGTAATAAAAATCCTATTTTGGAGAATGGGGGGAGGCAGCACAGGTGGGTCTGTGTGGGCCTGTATGCTTTCAAATGCCAGTGCTGAATGTTAGTCTTAGTCCGTCCCTGTATATAGGAATGTTAATGGTGTGACCCTGACCCTTCAGCCCCTGTCATATCCCATAAAAATAACCATCCCTTATGGTAACATTTTTTCACTACTGGAAATGACTTATTACTGTGAAGTGTCAGTCCACCAAGGGAAGAGATTGTCTCAGCCCCACATGTCTAGGACTCTGACAGGGAAAGACTAATCACAACTCTGCAGGATCTTCTGCAGGCAAGAAGTAAATCATTACTCTTCAGACTACTAGCTTCTGAGAAAGAGGTTTTACTCCATGGGCCTCTGAGATTGAAAAACAGATTACTATTGGTTTGGCTCAGTCTGTAGATAAAGTAAGTGGTTAATGGAGTCTCAACAGGCCGGGTACCAAGCACAAGACGTCTCATTACTTGTGGAAAGCCAGCCTGAAGTTCTACACACAGCAATTATCCCTTCCCAGCAAAGCAGAGTATGCATAGGCTATAAGATGTGGCTGAGATAATGAGCAATGCTCCAGTAATGTCAGTAATTTTCTTAACTTCAAGTAAGCACTCCCGAGGAGTCAACATATGAAAGGATAGAAACAGGCACACTATGTGAATGTAGAACTGTAGAAACATTGGTATTTGCTTGTTTTCTTATTTTTCAGGACATTGTATATTTATGTATTTTACCCTTTGTCATTGGGGCTTCATTTTTGTACCAATTTAAAAAATATATATATATATATTTTTCTTGTTACAATTTATTACCGTATATATTTTTTCCCTATTTTACTCTACTTTACTCTACCAGGATGGAAAAAGAAGAGCCCAGTTCTACATGAAGAGAACACTAAGTACGTACTATGATTTTTCCAATATCTAAAATATATAAAGGTGGTTTCTCATAAGACATTTATTTGCACAGGATAGGTGATAAATGTCTTATTGCTGCAGACACCAGCACCTGATAGCAATTGCCATAACCTAAATGTTTGTGTGTCCACTTAGCTCTGTGAGCTCAATAGCTTAGCCTGGGACTTGTGTAAGGAGATGGACAAATGGTAGATTTTCACAGTTAATGGATAATAAGGTGTCTGCTTGCAAGCGCCACCATCTACCGGCCAAAGATTGCAGGGAAAGAAAAAGTGGAAAGAATTGCATCAGCAGGAACTGAATAATGAAGAGCATGGTTCCAGAGGGGAAGAGTTTGGACAAACAGTCGTAGAACTCGTGCGAGAATCGCATCGCACTACAAGGACGGGCCCAGCACCTCTCCTAACCTGAGCAAGACAGCATGATGGATTACTATGCAGCTGTCTAGCTCAGGTCAGGAGAGACGATTGCCAGGACGAGTTTTACAATTCGATTCTCCCATGAGAAATACGGCCGGCCGTCTGACTCTGCCCTTTGGCGGTGACTACAGATCAGATGGTAGCTGTGTCCCAGTTAGTAATTATAAAAGGCCAAGGAGGCCAATGAAGAAGTGAGTTGCTGCCTGGACCTGTAACAGGACAAACGTGTGTTGAAGCATAGTTGTCTTATAGAAACCCTTACAAGTGACCAGACCCGAGTGAAGAATCGAGTGACCAGACTGGAGTCGAGTGAAGAGCCAAGTCACTTAGACCAGAGCTAAGTGAAAGGAGTGAAAAATCAGGTGAGCTGGGCCAGAGCCACAAGAAGCAAGCAGACAGCTCTAAAAGGACATTAATGTGATCTGTGACCTGAGATGCAGAAGTACGGTACACAGGGGACTGGGCCATGCTTCAGGATACCGAGGCACCCAGCACAACATGTGCATAAAGGGACATATGGCCTAATGGTGTAGTAGCATAGACTCCCAATAGGGCCTGTTAGGCACATCACTGTGTTGTGAGTTCATTTTCCCCTTCGTCACTGAGGTCTGGTGAACTCCCTATTCTGGTAAAGGAAGGTAATGAGCCTGATTATCAGGCACCTGAGTCTAATGATGATGACTGGCTGAGTGGAGTCACGGACTGGATATAAGGCTGCCGACGCCCTTCTGCCCTGCGGGTGATTTCTCTGTGGACTTCTTTGAGACCAGTCTGATTCCTGCTCCTCTAAAGCTAAGTTTTCTGCTTTGCCTGTTAGCTTTTGTGTTTTGTTTTATGTTTGCCTTGCTTTTCTGGATTCTGTCATTCCCTGCTGGGGTGAGCTGAATCTCCTTTTGCCTGTTGCTCTGTCTTCAGAATATTCCTGAGTACTGACATAGCTTTTTGACGCTTAGCATCTTCAGGGCCTTTTTTCACTGTCAGTTTGTTGGCTCTTATTTTTGTAGGGTTTTTCACGGATTGCAGACAGCAGCCTTCCTGTCCTTTCTTATCTAGTTAGCTTGGGCCCCGTCTTTGCTCAGTCTATCTTTCTGTCTGTGTTAGTGTTCTTTCTTCTTGCCTCACCGTCATTATATGTTGGGGGCTGCCTTTTGCTTTGGGGTCTGCTCTGGGGCAGTTTAGATTTCCCTTTCTGTCTTTAGGCTAGGCAGTTCTCCGGCTGTGATCGAGGGGTCTAGGTCATCATAGGAACCCCCCACGGCTACTGCTAGTTGTGTTGATAGGTTCAGGGGTCTGCAATCCGATAGCTGCCAACTTCTCTGTTTTCTGGACTTAGCTAGCATTTCTGTTTTTGCCTCCTACGGTGACTCATTCATAACATCAGTGGCTCTCCAGATGTGACATGGTGTCTGCTATTTTTGCTTTCAAAAAGTAAAAAGGTGCTCCTCCCCTTCTGAGCCCTGCCATGCACCCAAACAGTAGTTTTCTCCCACATAATCAGCGTACTCAGGAGAAATTGTGCGACAAATTTTGGGGTTCATCTTCTCCTGTCACCCTTGTGATAGTAAAGATTAGGGGCCAAAGTAAAATTTTTGTGAAAAAAAGTTAAATGATCATTTTTTTCCTTCCACATTAATTCCAGAGTGCAGTTTTTAGAATTGTTATTTTGGGTGTTTTCCGTCATATAGCCCCCCCCAAAGTCACTTCAAATATGATGTGGTCCCTAAAAATAATGTTTTTGTGAATTTTGTGGGAAACATTAGAAAATGCTGTTCAACTTTGAACCCTTCTAACATCCTGACAAAAAAAAATGTTGCAGATTATAAGAAGAAATGTGGGAAATGTTATTTATTAAATATTTTGTGTGGAATAACTATCTGATTTAAGGGCATACAAATAAAAAATGTGAAAATTACGACATTTTTGAATTTTTTGTCAAATTTTCTATATGATTAGCATTTATTTATGAAAATATGGCGCTCAAAACGTATCACTATCTTGATGTACACTACGTGACAAAAAAAAACATTCTCAGAATCACTGGGATCCATTGAAGAGTTCCAGAGTTATTACCACATAAAGGGACACTGCTAAGATTTAAAAAATTTGGCCTGGTCCTTAAGGTCAAAATTAGCTCCATCACAAAGGGGTTAAGTCAGTTCCATTAAAAAAATAAATGGATAATTTCTATATTGCTAGTTTTAATTTTGTTATTTCTGGGTTGTTTTAAGTCAGTTTTATATAAAAAAAATGTGTTAAAAAACCCATTGAACTACTTCTCCCTTGTCTTTTTCACCTATACGGCCACATACAGCTCCTCCTTCACTTGGACCTGTTCCTCCTGGTTCAAAATTATTTTTTTCTTTTTATTTCTAATCTACTTAGCATAGGGACTGGAGGAACTTGTAGTGAGGGACAGTATTAGATTTTTCGTGTGTGCAGTTTTACAGTAACACTCAATTTGTAATCTGTACCTGTGTCTTTGATAGTACTGTACATACCCAAAAGTTTTTATATTCTGCAACCATGTTGGTGGGAGTGATGTGCTTCTAAACAAACTTTTCTCTCTTATGCAACAAAGTCTGTGATACTACTGTGCCAAAAGCCGCTGTGTACTCTGCAGCCGTGTTTGTATGAACTGTGGGCATAAAAAATAATTGTACTCAGCAGCAATTTATTTGCCATTTGTAGGCCAAACAGATCATTTTACTGTACCCGCTGTCTTTACAAGTAGTGTGTGTACAAAATAATTGTACTCTGCAGCGAATTTTTGTGAGTAGTGTGTGTAAAAAATATTTGAATTCTGCAGACATCTTTCCCATTTGTGGGCCAAAACATTATATTATTCTACCCTTGTCTCTATACAAGTAGTGTGTCTAAAAAATTATTCCACACTGCAGCTGTGTTTTTGTGAGTAGTGTGTTAAATTCTAATGTACCGCGCTGTATCTGTACGAGTTATGGCTGTGCCTAAAAAAAAACTGCCTTTTAAGCCTCTGTGTATACTCTGCAACTCTACTGTGCCAAAAAGCCTCTGGGAGTACTGTGCCAAAAAGCCTCTCTATGTACTTTACAGCTGTGTCTGCATGAGTAGTGTGCCTAAAATTAATTTTTACTCTACCACTTTGTCTGTACGAGTTGTGGGCCTAAAAAATAGTTATAATGTATGTGGAGACGAGTAGACACATGCTCTTCCACCATGTTGTTGAAACTGTCTTGCTCATGGATTTGATTCTTGAGCTTCTATTTTGTAATCTGCTTCTCTTTCTGCTGAGCCACAGGAGACACACCTTTTCTCTGGGTGTTTGAGTTCTGTTTTCCGGTTGCAATCTTTCTCTAGCTTAACACTTGTGTTTTCAATTGTCCACCTACATTTTTTGGGTGCAGCTCTATATTCTGGCCCCCGGCAGGTGTTTCCTGCTGGTGATAGATTCATTTAGATGTTCTGACACTGTATTGATGTTTGGAGCCAGTCTGTGAGCTTTGACCTAATGATTTTCACCTTGTTTCTTCATTGCTATACTTTGCAACTCTCTTCTGTTTAACTTTAGTAAGTAGGCTGTATATTTGTTTAGAGTAATTGCTTTATTCTTTTATTGCTATTTTGTTATTTTCTTTACTCACTAATATATTTCCTTTGCTCAGCACATTTCCCCTCTTGTAGTTAATTTACACTCTACTCTGCCCTCCGGTTCTTTAGGAGGACCGTGAAATAACTCGACTGGCTGTTAGGGAGTTTAGGTTCATGGTGCCATCTAATAGTACTTTGGTTTGGGGCTATCTCTGTATCCGCAGGCACCACTAAGGACTGAGATGTCAGGATATCTAGTCTATACAGGAACCGGCAGGCTCAGTTGCGATTTTAGTGTCTAGCCTTTTTATCCCTAGTGAATTGCTATACAAGCATAACCTAAAAACTGAACGCTGCTAATATGGACCGTATGAGATGGTGATGCTGGATGTTTTGAGTAAGGTTTTACATATTGCTGCCATTCTAACTCTGAATTTGTGGCGGTTTGAATTCCTCCTCCTCTGCTTTGTGCTTCCACTGAGCCCCTGCTGTCAGGTAAAAGTGCCATTAGTAGTGAGTCTATCAGCAGGCACTTGTATTCCTGCATTCTAAAATAACGCTCTAGTGATGGAAGTAAGAATGTGCTTGTAACGATCCAGTAGGGTGGCCACACAGTAATCAGCACTTGCAACAAACCGGCAAACTCGGTGGGAGTTGCGCAAGCACAACAGCATGCATTTCTTCATGTGTGCCAGGCTACCAACAGGCAACGACAAGCTGTCCTCGGTGGGAGGTGTATCGTCTGGGTCCACTGTATCTTCTGCATCCTCTGTATCCCCCAAGCTATGCTACAGTGATGCCCATGAGCTACAAAAGTTTGAATGCCACCTTGCTGTGAACTAGGTTGTTACTCAACTTTCTCCTCCTCATACTCCTACTCCTCCAAAACTGTCCCCTAGCTGGACATTTGTGTACCTGGCTGCTGTTGCTACAGTAACCCATCCTCCAAGACATATGTGGATGCATTGCCTGATAATGGCATGAATGGTCCCTGTTCATCCTCCTCTTCCTCTTGTGTCACGACTTGATCCATCATAGCCTGAAGCTTTTTGTTTCTAGGCACCATAGGAGTGGGATAGTAACACTGATGATTAGAGTTGAGCAAAACGGGTCGGTCAAATTCAAAAGTCTGCGACTTTCGCTGAAGTCGGGTTTCATGAAACGAAACCTGACCATAGCGTGAGGTCGGGCATGAGGTTGGCGACCCGAGTGCCAAAGTCTCGTTTCAAATGATGCTTCCAGCGCCCTTTTTCAGCCAATGATGGAGGATGCACACTGTGGGCAGCGTGATGACATAGGCATCGGTCACCACCATCTTTGAGAAGGGCATGCAAGTGATTGGCTGGCTTTGTGTGGCGTCACAGGGGCTATAAAAGGGCGTGCACAACGACCGCCATCTTACTTCTGCCGATCTTAGCATTAGGGAGAGCTTGCTGCTGCTGCTCATAATAAGGGAGAGCGTTAGGCACGGAAGAAGAACCAAAAACTGCTTCTGCTGTTAGCGATTTCCACTGTACAACACAACAGTTTGTGTGCAGTGACAGGGGAGGCTATATTTTTGTGCATCAGCTCTGTTGGTTATTAGGCTGCCTTATAAGGCTCCCTGATAGCTGCACTGCTGTTTGTACACTGCTGTGTATACTGCTTTTTTAAAAGCAAAAATACTTTTCTTCCCCTTTTTTGCGCAGTTACCAAGCATTCATTTTTCCACCCTTTTGTGTGCAGCAGTCCTGCTTATTAGGCTGCCTGCGTCCATACTTGGAATGAGAGCATCATTGTCAGCCTCCTAAAATCTCTAGTGAGATCCAAATTCTCACCAATACTATATACACCTTCCACCTTGTCATACACCATCCAATTTCAGCCTGTTTCATTGAGGTGTAATCTGTCCTGGGCCTGAGACAATAGTTCAGCGTCCTCAAATCTCTAGCGAGATTCAAATTCTCACCTATGCTATATACACCCTCCACCTTGTCATACACCATCCAATTTCTGCCTGTTACATTGAGGTGTAATCTCTACTGGGCCTGAGACAATAGTTCAGCGTCCTCAAATCTCTAGTGAGATTCAAATTCTCACCAATACTATATACACCTTCTACCTTGTTTTACAGTACCATATAGCTGGTGGTATTTTGGGTACATTTTCACAAAAATGAGGAAGTATGGAGGAAGAGGCCGTGGAAGTGGGCGGGGGTTGCCAGCTGGTCCTGATGGTGGTGGTGTTGGTGGTGCATTTGTTGGTAGTGGAAAAAGCACAATAGCACCTAAGGCAGGAGGTGTTGAGCCTGTGTCATCGTTTGGCTCCACAAGGCCTCGAAGGCTCCCTTTTCTGAGAGTAGGTAAACCGCTTTTAAAGCCAGAGCTTCAGGAACAAGTTTTGGCTTACATTGCTGACACAGCCTCCAGCTCTCTTGCCTCCTCTTCTGAAGTTTCAAAAAATAAAAGCACTGAGTCGTCAGTGGAGGCTCCTGGTCAGGAACAACACCTTTCCTTGTGTCCTTCACCTCTACCAAAAGTGAAGGATGCGGCAGGCCACACTACAGATTACTCCATGGAGCTCTTTTCATATACCATGCCTGGGTTATCAAGTCAAATCGTGAATTCCCCAGTCCAAGATGAAGACTGCTAGATTTTTCTGCTGGTACATTCACTCAGAGCACTACATTGTCCTCGCAGTGTACTGAGGCAGAATCAGACCCCGATGAAACTCAGCTGTCCCTTCCCGCATACTATTCCACATTACACGGTAGCACAGAGGAAGGTGCACATGAAATTGAAGAGGAGGTGATGGATGACCCAGTTGTTGACTCAGATTGGCATCCATTGGGGGAAGAGGGTGCCGCTACCAATAGCTCAGAAGAGGAGGAGGAGGATTCGCAGCAGGCAACGACATCGCAACAGCTGTTATCTGGCAGGACCGTAGCAGTCCAAAAACGGGTTACAAAAACCAAAAGGGTTGCAGGACAGCTTGGCCAGACGGTCAAATTAGCACAGCGTGCAAAGCCTCAAAATGTCTTCCATAGTAGGAAGAGTGCAGTGTGGCACTTTTTTTAACAAAATCCTAATGATCAGGCAAAAGTTATCTGTAAGAAGTGCACAAAGACCTTTAGCCAAGGGAAAAATCTGAGAAATTTGAATACCAGTTGCATGCTGTCATGGGAAGCTTAGGTAACTATAGGCTAAAACCCCGAGGCCCCTGCGGTGTCCCTCAGACTAGGGGAAACCCTGTCTGTCCCTCAACCCAGGGTTTACACTGAAGGTGTGCCTACCTGGGCCTCCACCCTGTCCTTGTCTCATGTCCAGCCCTAAGCTGAACCCACCACCTTCCACCCAGTGAGGAGACAAAAAACACCAGACCCTACAAATAAGTATGGACAGGGATAAAGGAAACGCACCACACCGCGTACACACAGGAGAATACAATAATGTGCAAGGGCAACCAAAAAATACAACACAGGGAGGCAAAATGGCAACAACGGAATATACTACACCAGAAACAGTATGCTCCTTAGACCACCACTCCAGACCGGTATCGCTAGCACAAGGCAAGAGCTATAGTCGGCGACGCCCATAGTCACGCAGGACAATTTAAAGACAGAGGGCGTGGCTAAGCCCTCAGCCAGAATGACAACCTGGTTAACCCAATCCAAGCCGGATCAGAAGACCAACCAGCGCCGCTGAGAACAAAGTGGTAGGATGGGGTATTACCGCTGTCTGCCGGACACCCTGGTGCGAACAGTGTCCGACATGACAGTACCCCGCCTTCTACGAGGGACCCCAGGAACCTCACAATGTCGAGGACCCAGCTTGTCCGGATGGCAGCGATGAAACACTGTAACCAGTCGGTCCGCATGTATGTCCGAAGCCGGCACCCAAGTCCTCTCCTCAGGACCATAGCCACGCCAGTGGACCAGGTACTGTAGAGTGCGACGCACTACCCGAGAGTCAACCACCTTGGACACCTCAAACTCCAACCTGCCATCCACCAAGACGGGAGGTGGTGGCACGGGAGAAACTTCAACAGCACCCACGACCTTCTTAAGTAACGCCTTGTGAAACACATTATGTATCTTGTATACGGCAGGTAACTCCAAACAAAATGCCACAGGGTTGATAATCGCGGAGATCCTAAATGGACCAATGAACCTGGGACCCAACTTAAGCGATGGTATTTTGAGTTTGATGTTCCTTGTTGACAACCACACCCAATCACCCACACACAGGTCCGGACCTGGCACACGTCTACCGTCAGCCACACGTTTGTACCTAGAACCTACATTCAGCAAGCGCTGCTTTACTCTCCTCCAAACGGATGACAATTGTGCTCCCAACTGGTCCTCCTCAGGGACGTCCGCAGAGCACCCTTGGCGCAAGGTACAGAATTGGGGATGTTGACCATAAACACAAAAGAAGGGAGATTCCCCAGACGATTCCTGACAATGATTGTTTATCGCGAATTCAGCCAGAGGAAGAAACGCCGACCACTCTTACTGATTGTCAGACACAAAACAGCGTAAGTATTGTTCCAGGTTTTGGTTCAAACGCTCAGTCTGCCCATTCGACTGAGGATGGAAAGTCGAAGAATGAGACAATTTGATTCCTAGACGTGAACAAAATGCTCTCCAAAATTTTGCCACAAATTGTTTACCTCTATCAGATACAATGTCAGACGGGACACCATGAAGTCTGACCACCTCGCGAATAAATACCTGAGCAAGGGTCTTCGCATTGGGCAAAGATGGCAAAGCAACGAAATGCGACATTTTAGAGAACCGATCAACTATTACCAGAATGACCGTGTTCCCAGCCGAGGAGGGCAAATCCGTCATGAAATCCATGGAAATCTCAGTCCATGGCTTACTGGGCACACAGAGAGGATGCAACGTGCCAGCAGGACGGGAGCGTGGTATCTTGGCCCGTGCGCACGTGGTACAGGCTGACACATATGAGGCCACGTCCTGCCGGATTTTGGGCCACCAAAAACGACATGATACAAGTTCCAGAGTGCCCTTAACCCCTGGGTGGCCTGCCAGGACAGTATCGTGATGTTCCCCTAACACCTTTAAGCGTAGGTGTAGTGGCACAAACGATTTATTAGGAGGCAGATCCGGCGGTACCTCTTCCTGAGCCTCAGCAATCTCTGCCTCAACTTCTGTCGTGAGCCGAGACCACAACTCCCTTTTGGAGGATAGGCACCGGATCCTCACGTGGCTCTCCACCCAGAAAACATCTGGACAAGGCGTCCACCTTAGTATTCTTAGAACCTGGTCGGTATGTCACAAAAAAATTGAACCGGGTGAAGAATAACGCCCAGCGAGCCTGTCTGGGGGACAGGCGTTTAGCAGACTCTAAATAAAGCAGATTTTTATGGTCTGTTATAACAGTAAGCTGATGGACAGCCCCCTCCAAGAAGTGTCGCCATTCCTCAAATGCCAACTTGATGGCCAACAATTCCCTGTTACCAATATCGTAATTATGCTCGGCAGGCGACAGCTTCTTGGAGAAGTAGGCACACGGATGCAATTTGCCCAAGGATGGACCCTGAGACAGTACCACCCCCACTCCAACCTCAGATGCATCCACCTCCACGGTAAATGGTAGGGAGACATCAGGCTGAACCAGGATGGGAGCTGAAGCAAAACTGTTTTTGAGGAATTCAAACGCGCGCACAGCAGCCTCAGACCAGTCAGAAAAATTGGTACCTTTTTTTAGTCATGTCGGTGAGCAGTTTAGCAATCATAGAAAAATTCTTAATAAATTTCCTATAATAGTTGGAAAAGCCCAGGAATCGCTGAAGCGCCTTGAGATTATCAGGCCGATCCCACTGCAGCACCGCTTGCACCTTAGCGGTGTCCATTTTAAACTCTGAGGCGGAAATTACATAACCCAATAAAGGTAATTCTTGGACGACAAATACACATTTCTCAAGCTTGGCATAGAGCTTGTTCTCCCTGAGCAACTGCAATACCTGCCTAACATGCTCTATGTGTGCATCACGGTCGCGTGAGTAAATAAGAATGTCATCAAGGTATATAATAACAAAATTCCCCAAGAGATGAGAAAAGACATCATTTATAAAATGTTGAAATACTGCTGCCACGCTCGTCAACCCAAATGGCATCACCAAATTCTCAAAATGACCCTCAGGGGTATTAAATGCCGTCTTCCATTCATCCCCTTGACGGACTCTTATGAGATTGTAAGCCCCCTGAGGTCAAGCTTGGAAAACCATTTGGCACCAGACACCTGGTTGAACAAATCAGGTATCAGTGGCATCGGGTATGGGTCACGAACCGTAATCTGGTTGAGTTCCCTGAAATCCAGACACGGGCGTAATCCGCCATCTTTCTTCTTGACAAAGAAGAACCCCGCCGCCAATGGAGATGATGAAGGCCTGATGTGCCCTTTGCTTAGACTTTCTGCAATGTATTCTTTGAGAGCTTGCCTCTCAGGACCTGAAATATTAAACATCCTGGCTTTCGGTAACTTGGCCCCCGGTTTTAACCTAATAGCACAGTCATAGGGTCGGTGCGGTGGCAGCTCTGAACAACCTCTTTCAGAAAATACATCATCAAAGTCCAGCAGTGGCTCCGGGATGCTGGGAGTCACAGCAGAGATACACGTGGCCAGACAACTCTCCTGGCAATATCTGCTCCACTGGATTATGTCCTGGGTTTTCCAATCAATCACCGGATTGTGCATAGACAACCATGGAAACCCCAGAACTACCTGAGCAGGTAAATTACTGAGCACCTTACATGTTACCCGCTCAGAGTGTAAGACCCCAATGTGGAGTTTTACATCAGCCACAAACTCTTTAAGCTCCCCTTGTGAGAGAGGGGAGGCATTGATGGTAACCACCCAGATAGGATTAGGCAGCCTTTCCACCTTAAATCCCGCTGTACGCGCAAACTTTTCATCAATGAGATTAGCGGCTGAACCACTATCTACAAATACAGCAATCGACAGCTCTTGGCCCTCGATTACTACCTTGGCAGGGAGCATACACTGGGAGACCACCACGGAGGATATGCAAAGGCTCAGACTAGACTCCTCCAAATCCTCTGAGCCTGGCAGTTTTCCGCCGGCACGGACTGACTGCTGCCTCAGTTTGCACAGCAGAAACTGACAGGCCTTGTTGCTGGACCGCCCCCCTCTGTTCAGTGACCTGTATGGACAGAGCCTCCAGCTGCTTGGTTATGGAGACTATAGGATCCATGGTAAATAAAATTTGGGCCGACTATAATGTCATGGGAAGCCTAGGTAACTATAGGCTAAAACCCCGGGGCCCCTGCGGTGTCCCTCAGACTAGGGGAAACCCTGTCTGCCCCTCAACCCAGGTTTACACTGAAGGTGTGCCTGCCTGGGCCTCCACCCTGTCCTTGTCTCCTGTCCAGCCCTAAGCTGAACCCACCACCCTCAACCCAGTGAGGAGACCAAACACCAGACCCCACAAATAAGTATGGACAGGGATAAAGGAAACGCACCACATCGCGTACACACAGGAGAATACAATAATGTGCAAGGGCAACCAAAAAAAACACAGGGAGGCAAAATGGCAACAACGGAATATATTACACCAGAAACAGTATGCTCCTTAGACCACCACTCCAGACCGGTATCGCTAGCACAAGGCAAGAGCTATAGTCGGCGACGCCCATAGTCACGCAGGACAATTTAAAGACAGAGGGTGTGGCTAAGCCCTCAGCCAGAATGACAACCTGGTTAACCCAATCCAAGCCGGATCAGAAGACCAACCAGCGCAGCTGAGAACAAAGTGGTAGGATGGGTATTACCGCTGTCCGCCGGACACCCTGGTGTGAACAGTGTTCGACATGACACATGCTTAGACATTTAACCACCATGCACTTGCAAGTGTGGATGGACTAACAAACCTCACGTACCACATGTGCACCTGCTCCGAATGAAGGTAGTCAGCAACGCTACATCACTTCCCCCACTGTAAGCCCACCGGTAAGCACACCACCAGCAGCAAATGTCGAGGTGTCGTCGCAGCTCTCAAGTCCAGCTCACCCTACCAGAGACTCTGAGTAGGACAAGAAAGTACTCATCCTCTCATCTGCGTACATTGGCTTTGAACACCCACAATGCCAAACTAATTTCGTTAGAGATGATGCCCTACCGGTTGGTTGAAAGCAAAGCTTTCCGCGAGCTCATGGCCTGCGCAGTACCACGCTATGACCTACCCAGTCGGCACTTCTTTTCGCGAAAAGCTATCCCAGCCCTCCACGTGCATGTGAAAGACCGCATTGTCCATACACTCAAGAAATCAGTGAGTGGAAAGGTGCACCTCACAACAGATGCATGGTCCAGCACTGAGTTAATGTGGTGGATGCAGGGTCCACAGGGGACAGCAGCGGTGGGACAGTGCTGCCTAGCCCACGGTATAGGAAACAGTTGGCTGTAGGCATTCGACCCTCCTCCTCCTCCAGAAGCGAAAGCTTGTCCACAGAGCGCAGTTGCACGAGTACTCCATCTGCAGCTGCCAGTGTTGCACACGAGGCGTCCAACTATCGAACAGCTAGTGATAAGCCTCATCAGGCTGTGTTGAAGATGATGTATTTGGGCGACAACAGACACACCGCGGAGGTACTGGCCGACTACTTGCAGCGACAAACTGAGTCATGGCTGGGCAGTCTACATCTTGAGGCAGGCAAGGTAGTTAGTGATAACGGCCGGAATTTTGTGGCAGCCATAGCCCTTCAAAACTCAGACACATACCTTGCCTGGCTCACACCTTGAACCTGGTGGTGCGGTGCTTCCTCAATAATTATCCGGAGTTAACAGCCCTGCTCCATAAGGTGCGAAGACTGTGCTCGCACATCCGCCGGTCGCCCGTACACTCCAGTCGTATGCAGAAGCTGCAGCGATTGCTCCACCTTCCCAAGCACCGCCTAATTGTCGACGTTGCAACAAGGTGGAACTCCACCCTGCATATGGTTCAGAGGCTGTGCGAACAGGGGCAGGCTGTAATTCATTTGTGGGAGGATACACGGTCAGGCGGTTTGCGGGCAGACATGGAGTTGTCTGGTGTGCAGTGGTCGAAGCTGAAAGACCTCTGTAAAGTCCTTCGGTGTTTTGAGGAATGCACACGGCTGGTATGCGCAGACGATGCCATCATAAGCATGAGCATCCCACTTATGCGTCTGCTCATGCAAACTTTGACGCACATTAAGGAGAAGGCGCCTGCAGCCGAGGAGGAAGAGGAGGAGGGAAGCCTTGATGACAGTCAGCCATTGTCTGCTCAGGGAAGTCTCGTGGACGAGGTGGTGGAAGAAGAGGAACAGAAGGAGGCGGAGGATGTTGGGGATGATTATTTAGGGGAGGAGGATGCTTCTCAGGGGGCAAGACAAAATGTTGGCGTGGCAAGGTCAGGTACAGGGTTTGTGCGTAACTGGAGGGATGTTGATTTGCCAGAAAGTAATCCTCCACCCAGCACTCGTAGTGCATCATTGACACCTGGAACATTGGCCCACATGTCTGATTATGCCTTGCAGATCCTAAAAAGGGACCCCCGCATTGCCAAAATGATGAACGATGACGACTACTGGTTGGCTAGCATCCCTGATCCACGCTATAAAGACAAATTCCAAAACATCATGCCACAGGAGAAACTAGAGCTAGTATTGGCTAGCAAACAAGCAACTCTGGTAAACCATTTGTTTGAGGCATTCCCAGCACACAGCGGCGGTGATGTTTCTCCCACAAGCCGTAAGGGGCAACATGGAAGAGGTGTTTGTGGTGCACACAGCCGAAGTGGTGTTGGACACACGGGTTTCATGACCATGTTGTGGACTGATTTTTCAAGTACTGCTCACACGACTGGTAATACTGCATCAATTGAAAGTGACAGGAGACAGCAGTTGTCAACTATGGTAGCAAACTACTTCTCCTCCTTTATCGATGTTCTCCCTCACCGGTCATTCCCCTTTGACTATTGGGCCAGTAAACTTGAATGAATGGGTAATAGACATATTCATGTGGAGGCCAGACAATCAATGATTATAATGGCCATAAAGAATGATCAATAATATAAATTTTATATCATGATCCACATAATAATCTGAATATGACATGCCTATATCCGTGTCTCCACCTCCTTTTACTCCTCCACCTCTTTTCTATATGTAGTTGCCCTTTTCCATGTTATTTTTGTATTCTGAGCATTTTGTCTGCTTTGGGACACCTTTAAAGGTGTTTTGTAATTGTTTTCTATGTGTTAGTATGTGTTTGTATTTGCCTGCCATTGTTTTCAATGGTGTTCGTCGAACGTTCGATGAACATTTGACGAACTTGCCTCCTTTTAGACGAACCAAAACGAACTCGACCACTAGCGGGGTGGCTCAACACTACTCCTGATTAGAGTTGAGCGACTTTTGGTTTTTTAGGGTCGCGTTTCGTTTCGTGAAACCCGACTTTTCCAAAAGTCGGGTCGAGCAAGATCGTCCGATTATAGGGAAAAGTCGGGGTCGTCCCGAAACACGAAACCCAATGTAAGTCAATGGGGAATAAAAGTCGGCAGTGAGAGGACAGGAAACACACCAACAGTGCCCATTTGAATGCCAAAAGCATCAATTCTTCTTACTTAAGCTTGTCAACCTTAATTAACTTCATAATACAAGTTACGCACTGAAAAATGGGGGTTATTTGGCTGCAGACTGTGGGGGGGGGAGGGCTGGCTCCAGGTTTTCATGTGCCCTGGGCGAAAGAGCGCCCCTTTAACACATACCACAACTCATCATGCTCCGATACGGCAGAGAAATAGCGGTATAGTACAATGAAAAATACCTCACTTTTTACATCTCATGACGAGGCCCATCTATTTCTCCATACAGAATCATTGGTCCCATATAATGTTTGAAACAGTATATGATGAGCTCCACATAATGCTACAGTATATGTTGGTCCCCATGGATGAAGCTCTACTGTCTTATGGGCCCAAATAATGCTCCAAACATAATGGGCCCCATTTCTAATGCTCTAGTGTATAATGAGCCCTGTAAATGCTGCTCCAGTGTCTGATGTCCACCTTTGGAATGTTCCAGTGTATGGTGGGCCCCATCTATCATTCTCAGACGGTGTTAGGCCCAGTATGGATTGCACGTGATTGCACAAAGGTTAGAAAGGGTACCGTATCCCCAGATAACATGTATGGATAGCGTACACATTCAAAATATATGTCTCAGGAGGCAGGCTCAGACGGTGTTAGGCCCAGAATTGATTGCACGTGATTGCACAAAGGTTAGAAAGGGTACCGTATCCCCGGATAACATGTATGGATAGCGTACACATTCAAAATATATGTCTCAGGAGGCAGGCTCAGACGGTGTTAGGCCCAGTATGGATTGCACGTGATTGCACAAAGGTTAGAAAGGGTACTGTATCCCCAGATAACATGTATAGATAGCGTACACATTCAAAATATATGTCTATACATCAGGAGGCAGGCTCAGACGGTGTTAGGCCCAGTATGGATTGCACGTGATTGCACAAAGGTTAGAAAGGGTACCGTATCCCCGGATAACATGTATGGATAGCGTACACATTCAAAATATATGTCTCAGGAGGCAGGCTCAGACGGTGTTAGGCCCAGTATGGATTGCACGTGATTGCACAAAGGTTAGAAAAGGTACCGTATCCCCAGATAACATGTATGGATAGCGTACACATTCAAAATATATGTTTATACATCAGGAGGCAGGCTCAGATGGTGTTAGGCCCAGTATGGATTGCACGTGATTGCACAAAGGTTAGAAAGGGTACCGTTTCCCCGGATAACATGTATGGATAGCGTACACATTCAAAATATATGTCTCAGGAGGCAGGCTCAGACAGTGTTAGGCCCAGTATGGATTGCACGTGATTGCACAAAGGTTAGAAAGGGTACCGTATCCCCAGATAACATGTATGGATAGCGTACACATTCAAAATATATGTCTATACATCAGGAGGCAGGCTCAGACGGTGTCAGGCACAGTATGGATTTGACGGCCGAGATTACACAGCGGAGGAGCAGGGAGAGATAAAGATTGCAAATGCTGGGGCCCTGCCCAAGCAAGGGGGGCCCACATGTGGGCGTCGGTACTGGCACTGGGCCCCTCATAGTACAGCGGTGTGTCTGACGGCGGGTGTGCACCACCACCGTCAGAGACACTTGATTGCATTATGAGGGACCCTGTGCCAGTGCCCGCGCCCAAGAGTCGGCCTACCCACCTGTCCAGGGCAACGGCACTCGCACGGTGTCGTGCGCTAGGTGGTGACCCCGGCCATGGGGGGGGAGGCAGCACAGTTAGGGAGTTTTAGAAAGTGGCATATGTTGATGTTGGACATTCAGCTGATGCAAAAGGCGAAATAGGTGAAGTACCAGGAAGAGGTGGACCAAAGCAAGCCATTTTTCTGTCACCCTATGTGTCATCAGGGGAAGGTGGGACAAAATCCTTGGAAACCCATGCGTGGTTCATTTTAATGAAGGTTAGATCATCCACATTTTGGGTTGACAGACGGGTCCTTTTTTCTGTCAGGATTGATCCAGCTGCACTGAAGACTCTTTCCGATAGCACACTTGCAGCTGGGCAAGCGAGCTCCTGTAAGGCATATTGGGCCAATTCAGGCCAGGTGTCCAGTTTAGCGGCCCAATAGTCAAAGGGGAATGACCTGTGTGGGAGAACATCGATATGGGAGGAAAAGTAGTTTGTAACCATAGTTGACAACTGCTGTCTCCTGTCACTTTCCATCGATGCAGTATTACCAGTTGTGTGAGCGGTATTTGAAAAATCAGTCCACAACATTGTCATGAAACCCCTGTCTCCAACGCCACTTCTGCTGTGTGCACCACGAACACCTCTGCCAAGCTGCCCCCGGCCCGTACGGCTCGTGTGAGAACCATCACCGCTGCTGTGTGCTGGGAATGCCTCAAGCAACCGATTTACCAGAGTTGCTTGTTTATTAGCCAATATTAGGTCAAGGTTCTCCTGTGGCATGATGTTTTGTAATTTGCCTTTATAGCGTGGATCCAGGATGCTGGCCAACCAGTAGTCTTCATCGTTCATCATTTTGGCAATGCGGGGGTCCCTTTTTAGGATCCGCAAGGCATAATCTGACATGTGGGCCAATGTTCCCGGTGTCAATGATGCACTGCGAGTGCTGGGTGGAGGAGCACTTTCTGGCAAATCCACATCCCTCCAGTCATGCACAAACCCTGTACCAGACCTTGCCACGCCAACATTTTCACTTGCCCCACGAGATGCATCCTCCTCCCCTAAGTAATCATCCCCATCATCATCCTCCTCCTCCTCTTCTTCCTCCACCTCGTCCAGGAGAGGTCCCTGAGCAGACAATGGCTGAATGTCATCAAGGATTCCCTCCTCCTCTTCCTCCTCATCAACATTGGCTGCAGACGCCTGCTCCTTAAGGTGCGTCAAAGTTTGCATGAGCAGACGCATAAGTGGGATGCTCATGCTTAGGATGGCGTCGTCTGCGCTTACCAGTCGTGTGCATTCCTCAAAACACTGAAGGACTTTACAAAGGTCTTTCAGCTTCGACCACTGCACACCTGTCAACTCCATGTCTGCTCTCAAAGTGCCTGGCCGTGTATCCTCCCACAAATGCATTATGGCCTGCCTCTGCTCGCACAGCCGCTCCACCATGTGCAGGGTGGAGTTCCACCTTGTTGCAATGTCGATAATGAGGCAGTGGTTGGGAAGGTGGAGCAATCGCTGCAGCTTCTGCATACGAACGGAGTGTACAGGCGACCGGCGGATGTGCGCGCACAGTCTTCGCACCTTCTGGAGCAGGGCTGTTAACTCCGGATAATTTTTGAGGAAGCACTGCACCACCAGGTTCAAGGTGTGAGCCAAGCAAGGTATGTGGCTGAGTTTTGAAAGGGCTATGGCTGCCACAAAATTACGGCCGTTATCACTAACTACCTTGCCTGCCTCAAGATGTACACTGCCCAGCCATGACTCAGTTTGTCGCTTCAAGTACTCGGCCAGCACCTCGGCGGTGTGTCTGTCGCCCAAACACATCATCTGCAACACAGCCTGCTGACGCTTTCCACTAGTTGCTCGATAGGGGGACACATCGTGTGCAACAGTGGCAGCTGCAGATGGAGTGCTCGTACGACTGCGCTCTGTGGACGAGCTTTCGCTTCTGGAGGAGGAGGAGGAGGGTCGAACGCCTACAGCCAACTGTTTCCTATACCGTAGGCTAGGCAGCACTGTCCCACCACCGCTGTCCCCTGTGGACCCTGCATCCACCACATTAACCCAGTGCGCAGTGATGGACACGTAACGGCCCTGGCCATGCCGACTGGACCATGCATCAGTTGTGAGGTGCACCTTTCCGCTCACTGACTGCTTGAGTGCATGGACAATGCGGTCTTTCACATGATGGTGGAGGGCTGGGATGGCTTTGCGAGAGAAGAAGTGGCGACTGGGTAGGTCATAGCGTGGTACTGCATAGGCCATGAGTTCGCGGAAAGCTGTGCTTTCCACCAACCGAAAGGGCATCATCTCAAACGAGATTAGTTTGGCAATGTGGGCGTTCAAACCCAGTGTACGCGAATGAGAGACTGAGTACTTTCTTGACCTACTCATAGTGTCTGGGAGGGTGAGCTGGACTTGAGAGCTGCATATGGTGGAAGTAGCGGTGGATAGGGCGGACTGAGAGAGGGTTGATGATGGTGATGGAGTTGGTGTTCTTTCTGATGGCCTAGAATCAGTCTTTCGTTGATATAACAGTGGGATTCCCTGACTGCTGTGGTCTTGCAACGACACCTCAACATTTGCTGCTGTGCTAACCGGTGGGCTTACAGTGGGGGAAACAATGTAGCGTTGCTGACTACCTTCGTTGTGATCAGTTGCACATGTGGCACTTGAGGTTTGGTGTTGTGTCCACGCTTGCAAGTGCATGCTGGTTAAATGTCTAAGCATGCAACTGGTATTCAAATTTTTCAGATTTTTCCCTCGGCTAAAGGTCTTTGCACACTTCTTACAGATAACCTTGGCCTGATCATGAGGATTTTGTTCAAAAAAGTGCCACACTGCACTCTTCCTACTTTGGCAGACATTTTGCAGCCTAGCAGGCTGTGATCTTTTGACCCTCTGGACAAGCTGTCCAGCAACTCTTTTGATGTTTGGAACCTTTCTTTGGAGTGCTCCGGGCCTGCCAGATAACAGCTGTTGCGATGTCGATGTCTGCTGTGGATGCTCCTCATCTGAGCTATTGGAAGCAGCACCCTCTTCCCCCAATGGATGCCAATCTGGGTCAACAACTGGGTCATCCAAAACCTCCTCTTCTATGTCATGTGCACCTTCCTCTGTGTCACCGTGTATGGTGGTATAGTGTGCGGGAAGGGGCACCTGAGTCTCATCAGGGTCAGAATCTGGCTCTGTACACTGCGAGGACAATGTAGTGCTCTGAGTGAATGTACCAGCAGAATCATCCATCAGCCGCTGTGCATCAGTGCACTCCATGTCAGATTCATCTTGGCCTGGGTAATTCACCATTTCACTTGATAATCCAGGCATGGTATGTGAAAACAGCTCCATGGAGTAATCAGTAGTATGGCCTGCGTCATCCTTCAATCTTGGTTGGGGTGAAGGACACAAGGAAAGGTGTGGTTCATGAACATGAGCCTCCAATGACGACTCAGTGCTTTTACTTTTTACAACTGAAGAAGAGGAGGCGATAGAGCTGGAGGCTGAGTCAGCAATGTAAGACAAAACTTTTTCCTGATGCTCTGGCTTTAAAAGCGGTTTGCCAACTCCTAGAAAACTAAGCGTTCGAGGCCTTATGTAGCCAGACGATGACACAGGGTCAGCACCTCCTGCATTCGGTCCTATTTTGCTCTTGCCACTACCATCAGATCCACCACCAACACCATCATTACCAGCTGCCATCCCCCGCCCAATTCCACGGCCTCTTCCACCAGCCTTCTTCATTTTTGGTAGAAATGTAGACAAAATCCAACAAACTATATAGTAATGTAAAACAAGGTACAAGGTGTCTATAGGACAGGGGAGATTTTGAATTTCTGCATACACTTGTGGACACTGGACACTTTTGGATTGTGTGAGGCCCACTGATATCTGAGCGCTATGTGACAGGCTCGATGGCACAGCTGTGACCAAAGTGACTAGAGGATAAGGGAGATTTTGAATCTCTGCACACACTTTTGGACACTGGATGGACACTTTTGGATTGTGTGAGGCCCACTGATATCTGAGCGCTATGTGACAGGCTCGATGGCACAGCTGTGACCAAAGTTACTAGAGGATAAGGGAGATTTTGAATCTCTGCACACACTTTTGGACACTGGACACTTTTGGATTGTGTGAGGCCCACTGATATCTGAGCGCTATGTGACAGGCTCGATGGCACAGCTGTGACCAAAGTGACTAGAGGATAAGGGAGATTTTGAATCTCTGCACACACTTTTGGACACTGGACACTTTTGGATTGTGTGAGGCCCAATGAATATCTGAGCGCTATGTGACAGGCTCGATGGCACAGCTGTGACAAAAGTGACTAGAGGATAAGGGAGATTTTGAATCTCTGCACACACTTTTGGACACTGGATGGACACTTTTGGATTGTGTGAGGCCCACTGATATCTGAGCGCTATGTGACAGGCTCGATGGCACAGCTGTGACCAAAGTGACTAGAGGATAAGGGAGATTTTGAATCTCTGCACACACTTTTGGACACTGGACACTTTTGGATTGTGTGAGGCCCACTGATATCTGAGCGCTATGTGACAGGCTCGATGGCACAGCTGTGACCAAAGTGACTAGAGGATAAGGGAGATTTTGAATCTCTGCACACACTTTTGGACACTGGATGGACACTTTTGGATTGTGTGAGGCCCACTGATATCTGAGCGCTATGTGACAGGCTCGATGGCACAGCTGTGACCAAAGTGACTTGAGGATAAGGGAGATTTTGAATCTCTGCACACACTTTTGGACACTGGATGGACACTTTTGGATTGTGTGAGGCCCACTGATATCTGAGCGCTATGTGACAGGCTCGATGGCACAGCTGTGACAAAAGTGACTAGAGGATAAGGGAGATTTTGAATCTCTGCACACACTTTTGGACACTGGACACTTTTGGATTGTGTGAGGCCCAATGAATATCTGAGCGCTATGTGACAGGCTCGATGGCACAGCTGTGACAAAAGTGACTAGAGGATAAGGAAGATTTTGAATCTCTGCACACACTTTTGGACACTGGATGGACACTTTTGGATTGTGTGAGGCCCACTGATATCTGAGCGCTATGTGACAGGCTCGATGGCACAGCTGTGACCAAAGTGACTAGAGGATAAGGGAGATTTTGAATCTCTGCACACACTTTTGGACACTGGATGGACACTTTTGGATTGTGTGAGGCCCACTGATATCTGAGCGCTATGTGACAGGCTCGATGGCACAGCTGTGACCAAAGTGACTAGAGGATAAGGGAGATTTTGAATCTCTGCACACACTTTTGGACACTGGATGGACACTTTTGGATTGTGTGAGGCCCACTGATATCTGAGCGCTATGTGACAGGCTCGATGGCACAGCTGTGACCAAAGTGACTAGAGGATAAGGGAGATTTTGAATCTCTGCACACACTTTTGGACACTGGACACTTTTGGATTGTGTGAGGCCCAATGAATATCTGAGCGCTATGTGACAGGCTCGATGGCACAGCTGTGACAAAAGTGACTAGAGGATAAGGGAGATTTTGAATCTCTGCACACACTTTTGGACACTGGATGGACACTTTTGGATTGTGTGAGGCCCACTGATATCTGAGCGCTATGTGACAGGCTCGATGGCACAGCTGTGACCAAAGTGACTAGAGGATAAGGGAGATTTTGAATCTCTGCACACACTTTTGGACACTGGACACTTTTGGATTGTGTGAGGCCCACTGATATCTGAGCGCTATGTGACAGGCTCGATGGCACAGCTGTGACCAAAGTGACTAGAGGATAAGGGAGATTTTGAATCTCTGCACACACTTTTGGACACTGGATGGACACTTTTGGATTGTGTGAGGCCCACTGATATCTGAGCGCTATGTGACAGGCTCGATGGCACAGCTGTGACCAAAGTGACTAGAGGATAAGGGAGATTTTGAATCTCTGCACACACTTTTGGACACTGGATGGACACTTTTGGATTGTGTGAGGCCCACTGATATCTGAGCGCTATGTGACAGGCTCGATGGCACAGCTGTGACCAAAGTGACTAGAGGATAAGGGAGATTTTGAATCTCTGCACACACTTTTGGACACTGGATGGACACTTTTGGATTGTGTGAGGGCCACTGATATCTGAGCGCTATGTGACAGGCTCGATGGCACAGCTGTGACAAAAGTGACTAGAGGATAAGGGAGATTGGATTGCTTTTAAAAAAGCAGTTTGGGGAGCAGTGGGTAAACAGCAATGCAGGAATGTCAGGAAGCCTTAGAAGGCAGCCCAACAACCAACACCACTGATACACCACTATATAGCCTCCCCTTGCACTGCACACACAGTGACTGGTGTGTTGTGCAGGCCAAATTGCTAGCAGCAGAAGCAGTTTTTTTGTCTTCTCAGCAGGACAAAAAAAAAAAATTGCGATTGCTTTTAAAAAAGCAGTTTGCGGAGCAGTGGGTAAACAGCAATGCAGGAATGTCAGGAAGCCTTAGAAGGCAGCCCAACAACCAACACCACTGATACACCACTATATAGCCTCCCCTTGCACTGCACACACAGTGACTGGTGTGTTGTGCAGGCCAAATCGCTAGCAGCAGAAGCAGTTTTTTTGTCTTCTTCCCTGCCTAACGCTCTCCCTACAGAATCAGCAGCAACCTCTCCCTATACTAAGATCGGCAGAAGTAAGATGGCGGTCGGCGTGCACGCCCTTTTATACCCCCTGTGACGCCCACCAAAGCAAGCCAATCACTTGCATGCCCTTCTGAAAGATGGTGGTGACCCGTGCCTATGTCATCACGTTGCCCACAGTGTCCGTGGATCCTGATTGGCTGAAAAAGAGCGCAAAACAAACTTTTGAAACGCGACTTTGGCGCGTAAGTCGCCGACCTCGTGGCCGACCTCATCCTAGGGTCGGGTTTCGTTTCATGAAACCCGACTTTGCCAAAAGTCGTCGACTTTTGAATTTTTTCGACTCGTTTCGCTCAACTCTACTCCTGATATATAGACGTACATTTTTAATGTTTAAAATGTTCTATATATACCTGGTATCTGGTGATACTGTACCCTTTCTGCCAGGAAGTCCTCCTCCACCCACCACTCTAAGTGTATCATTGACACCTGGAACATTGTCCCACATGCGTGATTATTTCTTGCGGATCTTCTTGTTATATTGTGGTGTGATCCATCCTGAGCATGTGACAGTCTGTGGGTTACTCCTGCAATTTAGATGTACATTTAAAAATTACCCCAACACTAGTGTATACAGCTCTACGCTTGCGATACATTACCCATTTCCTGCTTTTTATATTCTGGTCTAATCCAAACTGACCAAGTGAGAGTTATTTTCTGACTGTGGAAATAAATACTGAGATTGACAACAATGACCCCTACACTGTGTACAGCTGTACTCTTCAGATCCATTACTGTTTTATTGCTTTTTATATTGTGTTGTAATCCATACTGAGCCTGAGAGCGTCTGTGTCTGCCTCCTGAAATATCTACGGAGATTTAGAATGTTTAAACTATACTATATATACCTGCTATCTGATGATACTGTACACTTTTTATACTTTTTATATTCTTGTCTAATCCAAACTGAGCCTGTGAGCGTCTCTGTGTGACTGATGGAATATATAGGGAGATTGACAATTATCCTTTGACTGTATACAGCTGTTCCCTGCTGATACAGTACCATATATCTGATGTTATTTTGGGTTTATTTTCTGCAAAATTTTGAAGTTTGGTGGAAGAGGCCGCGGACGTGGGCGTTGGGGGCCAGCTGGTGCTGATGGTGGTGGTGCATCTTCTGGTAGTGGCAAAAGCACAATAGCAGCTAAGGCAGTAGGTGTTGAGCCTGCGTCATGGTCTGGCTCCGGTACGCCTGGATGGCTACCTTTTCTGGGAGTAGCTTAACCACTTTTAAAGCCAGAGCATCAGGAACTGGTTTTGGCTTACCTTGCCGAAACAGACTCCAGCAAATATGCTCTCCTCTTCTGAAGTTTCAAAAACTGAGTTGTCAAGTGCTGGCTCCTAGTCATGAAGAACCCCTTTCCTTTTGTCCTTCACCCCCACCAAAAGTGAATGATGCAGCAGGCCACACTTCACATTAGTCCATGTAGCTCTTTCAATCATACCATGCCTGGGTTATTAAATCAAATTGTGAATTCCCCAGTCCAAGATGAATCTGACATGGAGTGTGGGTGGCCAGCCAGGGCAGTGGTGTTAATCGGTACCGGGCCGGTGTCTCAGAGGGATGTGTCATGTTGGTGGTGATGACCCGTTTCGTGGCCCTGGGCATCCATGCAAAGGGGTGAATAATGTTTATAGGTGAATGATACGTGACGCCACCTGTGGTTTCTGATCAGATTGACCCGCACTGCAGTGTCGCTTCTCTAGGACAGATGTTGTGGTGCAGCTAAGATGTAGAAGCCCTGCACAGGTAGGACCGTAGTCGCAGGGCAGATGAAAGAGTTGGTAGATGGTGTGCAGTGCAGGATGTAGCAGAGCCGTGTGCCAGGCGCAGGAGAAAGATGACAGACACAGTCGTGCAGTTCCTTTACCTGTACTTGATAAGTGCCGTCCAGGACCCAGAGTACAGATAGAGAAGGAGTTGGTCAGCCTGGAAGCAAATTTGGAATTCTCTCTCTGCAGATAGGTAGTGTGGCCTCCGTTCTATCGCTTATCTGAGGTACTCGCAGTACTGAGTTCATTGAAGTTCCCCCTGTTGCCTCTCTTTTGGAACTTTCTTGTATAGCAGGCAGCCATAGCCTTTTCCTTCTGGCTCACACACGTCGCTGCTGGGGCCTCTGAGCCTTAGTTGGGAACAGAGCATTTACTGCTGCTACTTCCTCCGGTTCCTGCTGCAGGACCGTCAATGTCCCTACAAACTCGGAGACCAGAATCCGGACCATGCGCTCCAGCTAGGAGTGAGCCTTAACTCTGCTCATCCTCCAGCTCCCCTTCTCACGTCCACACACTTCCCCTTCCCTTCACAGACTACCCTAACTTACCTCCTACCGACCACAGAGAGCAGCTCCTCAGCAGTCAGGTTCAGAGGTCTCCCTGCTGGCCTGGAGTGGGAACTGTGTTGTGTGTTGGTTTAACTGCTAGGGAGATCCTTCGTTGCTCCCAAGCATGACATCACACTCCCTAGGAGGAAGGTAATGCCACTGTGCCGACCGTACTCCTGGGGGCGCCACAAGTGCACTGATGCCCAGCCACTGCTAGATGATTCTGCTGGTACATTGACCCAGACCACTACATTCCCCGCGCACTCTACACAGCCAGAATCTGACCCTGATGAAACTTAGGTTCCCCTTCCCGCATACTATACCACCTTACACGGTGACAAAGAGGAAAGTGCAGATGAAAGTGCAGGTTCCTTGAGCAGGTGGGGGGGCAATCTCATGGGTGACGGCACTGGCACATGACCCCTCATAGTACGCAAAAGTGTCTTTGCCGGTGGGAGGGCCCCGGGCCCACCCGCCGTCAGACACACCGCCGTACTATGAGGGGCCCTGTGCCAGTGCCATCACCAACGAGTGGGCCCCCCTGATTGCTCAGGATCACAGCACTTGCAAAGTTGAAATACTTACCTCTCCCTGCTCCACCGCCGTGACGTCTTCCGCGTTTCCTGACAGTGACATTCTGGTCAGAGAGCGCGATGACATCACATCTGTACGCCCTCTGTCTAAACAGTCCAAGTGCAGTGAGATGGAAGATTGGGACAACGAGGAGTCCAGACTAGTACAGGGATTCCCTAGCAAGGAGACTTATTTAATTGTTTTCAATGTTGGGACAGCAATTTTTGGGGAGCACTATACTCTGGAGAATGATGTATGAGGCCCACCATACACTGGAGCATTCCAAAGGTGGACATCAGACACTGGAGCAGCATTTTCAGGGCCCATTATACACTGAAGCATTAGAAATGGGGCCCATTATATATGGAGCATTATTTGGGCCCATAAGACAGTGGAGCTTCATCCATGGGGACCAACATATACTGTAGCATTATGTGGAGCTCATCATATACTGTATGGAACATTTTATGGGACCAATGATTCTGTATGGAGAAATATATGGGCCTCATTACTCTGTATAGCGCACTATGTGGTGGCCATAATACTGTATGGAGTAATGAACTGTCCGTTTTTGGAGCTATTGGAGAATTTAAAATGGATATCAGTCATGAGATGTAAGAAGTGAAGTATTTTTCATTGTTCTATACCGCTATTTCTCTGCCGTATCAGAGGATCATGAATTGTGGCATGTGTTAAAGGAGCCCAGTGACACTCTTTGGCCCAGGGCCCACGAAAATCTGGAGCCAGCCCTACCCCCCCACTACTTTAGCCAAATAACCCACAGTTTTCAATGCCTAACTATTATTATAAAGTAAATTAAGGTTGACAAGCTTAAGTAATAAGAATTGATGTTTTGGGCATTAAAATGGGCACTGTAGGTGTGTTTCCTGTCCTCCACTCGTGCCGACCTTGGTTCCCCTTGACTTGCATTGAGTTTCGTGTTTCAGTCGGCCTTCGACTTTTCACGACAATCGGCCGATTTCGTGAAACCCGACTCGACCCGGAAAAAGGCAAAGTCGCTCATCTCTACTGATGATGGCATCATCAATGCTTGCTATGCTCATGGAGTACTCAAAGCAGCACAACACGGCACATACATCCCTCATGGAGGCCCACTCACTGGTCGTGAAATGGTGTTGTTCCAAAGAGCGAACCAGCCGTGTGTGCTGCAGATCAAACTCCAGTCTCTCCAGCATGTGCAAGGTGTAGTTCCACCTTGTTATTAAGTCATACATGAAGGTATGAGAAGGGAGGCAGAAGTGAAGCTGCAGCACAGACAGGGGAGCAGCAGCATGGTGAGAACGTTGAAAGTGCACACAAAACGCCTACACTTTCAGCAGCAGCTCTGACATATCTGTGTAATTTTTAAGGAAGCTCTGCACCACCAAAGTCAGCATATGCAATATGCACCAGGCAAGGGATGTGTATCAAACCAGCTAGGCCCAGAGCTGCGAAGAGATTGTGCCTGTCATCGCACATCACAAGGCCAGGCTTGAGGTTCAGGGGCACCAACCACTCATCTGTCTGTTCTTGGATCCCCATCCTTCCTGCGCAATATGAGACTTTTCCCCAAAACAGATAGGTTTCAAAAAAGCCTGGTGTCATTTCTCCCAGGGTGTGCTGAAATTGGTTGGGCGGGTGTTACATTGACCAGATAAGGAGGCCGTGGAGGAAGAGGTAGCAATATGGACAACGAAACATCCAGCAATCCTTGGCGGCGGTATGACATGCGTCAAACACTTTCTGTCTAAGGCTCAACCACCGAGGCCCAATGCTATTGCATCGGGAGGGCGGTACTGTCATGATGGGGGCAGGCTTTTCAGCTTTGACAATCTCTCCCCCCCATGTGTTCACCCACCTATCCACACTCTCTTTCCCCATGTGCTGACTTCTCCTGTCTATGCTCTCTTCTTTGACCTGTCTACCCCATGTACTATTACCCTTGTCTGCTGTCTCTCTCCTTCCTGTGCTGTCTCTCTCTTTCCTGTGTTGTCCCGTTTGAGCTATCTCCCTCTGTGCTCTGTCTCTCACCCCTGTGCGCTTTCTCTCTCCCCCATCTGCTGTCTTCTCCTCTCATGTCATCTCTTCTTTGACCTGTGCACCCCATGTGCTCTCCCCCTTGTCTGCTCTCTATCTCTCCACCACTGTGCTGTCTTCTTCCCTCATGAGTAGAGTTGAGCGGAACAGGTCGGTCAGATTAAAAAAAGTCGTGTTTTGCCCAGCAAAACCCGACCATAGCGTGAGGTCAGCCATGCGGTCGCCGACCCAAGCGCCAAAGACGCGTTTCTCATAATGCTTACAGGCGCCTTTTCTCAGCCAATGAGCAAGGACGCACACTGTGGGCAATGCGATGACATGGGCAGCGGCCACCACCATCTTAGAGAAGGGCATTTCAGTGATTGGCTGGCTTTGTGTGGTGTCACAATGGCTATAAAGCCCTGACCGCCGACAGCCATTTTACTTCTGCCGATCTTAGCATAGGGAGATGTTGCTGCCACTGTTTCTCAATAGGGAGAGTGTTAGGCAGGAAAGAACAAAGATAGGCAGGAAAGAAAAAAGAATCTGTGCTTCTGCTGATAGCAATTGTGCTGTACAGTTAGTGTGCAGTTTCAGGGGACGATTTTCTTGTGTGCAGCAGCGCTGGTTATTAGGCTGTGTGCACACTGCTGTGCAGACTGCTTTTTACACAGCACTCATACTTTTATTCTTTTTTTCTGCACAGTTACCGAGCGTTCATTTTTCCCACACCGTATAGAGCTGTACGCTCCTCACACACTACCGTGTACCGGCTGGTATCACGGGCAAATACATGCTGACTATCTGTGTGTGACTCCGGAAAGAAATATATGTAGATTTAAATTTTCCCCTACACTGTATTCAGCTGTCCACTTCTGATACAGTACCGTATATCTGCTGTTTGGAATACGGTCAAATCCATACTGAGACAGCGTCTGTGTGTGACTCCGGAAATAAATATACAGAGATTTAAATTTTCCCCTACACCGTATTCAGCTGTCCGCTTCTGATACAGTACCGTATATCTGCTGTTTGGATAACGGTCAAATCCATGCAGAGACAGGGTCTGTGTGTGACTAAGGGAATATATAAAAGATTTAAGTTTTCCCCTACACTGTATACAACTGCAGGTTTCTGATACAGTACCGTATATCTGCTGTTTGGATCACGGTCAAATACATACTGGGAGAGCGTCTGTGTGTGACTAAGGGAATATATAAAAGGAGATTTAAATTTTCCCCTACAATGTATACAGCTGTACGTTTCTGTTACAGTACCGTATATCTGCTGTTTGGATTACGGTCAAATACATACTGGGAGAGCGTCTGTGTGTGACTACGGAAATAAATACCAAGATTTAAATTTTCCCCTACTCCGCATACAGCTGTTCGTTTCTGATACAGTACCGTATATCTGCTGTTTGGATCACGGTCAAATACATACTGGGAGAGTGTCTGTGTGTGACTTCGGAAATAAATACGGAGATTTATTTTTTTCCCCTACACTGAATACAGCTGTATGTTTCTGATACAGTACCGTATATCTGCTGTTTTGATTATGCTCAAATACATACTTCGAGAGCGTCTGTGTGTGACTAAGGGAATATATAAAAGGAGATTTAAATTTTCCCCTACACTGTATTCAGCTGTACATTTCTGATACAGTACCGTATATCTGCTGTTTGGATTACGGTCAAATACATACTGGGAAAGCATCTGTGTGTGACTAAGGGAATATATAAAATGAGATTTAAATTTTCCCCTACACTGTATACAGCTGTACGTTTCTGATACAGTACCGTATATCTGCTGTTTGGATTACGGTCAAATACATACTGGGAGAGTGTCTGTGTGTGACTACGGAAATAAATACCAAGATTTAGATTTTCCCCTACACCATATACAGCTGTTTGTTTCTGATACAGTACCGTATATCTGCTGTTTGGATTACGGTCAAATACATACTGGGAGAGCATCTGTGTGTGACTAAGGGAATATATAAAAGGAGATTTAAATTTTCCCCTATACTTTATACAGCTGTACGCCTCTGATACAGTACCGTATATCTGCTGTTTGGATTACGGTCAATTACATACAGGGAGAGCGTCTGTGTGTGACTACGGAAATAAACACCGAGATTTAAATTTTACCCTACACTGTATACAGCGGTACGCTCCTCATACAGTACCATATATCTGCTGGTAATTTTGGTACATTTTCCCAAACATGAGGAAGTTTGGTGGAACAGGCCAAGGACGTGGCGAGGGGGCAGCTGGTACTGATGGTGGTGGTTGTGTATCTGCTGGTTATGCCAAAAGCACAACAGCAGTTAAGGCAGGAGGTGTTGATCCTGCGTCATTGTCTGGCTCAAGAAGGCCTGGAAGGATGCCTTTTCTGGGAGTAGGTAAACCGCTTTTAAAGCCGGAGCATCAGGAACAGGTTTTGGCTTACATTGCAGAAACAGCCTCCAGCTCTATCGCCTCCTCTTCTGAAGTGTCCAAAAATGCAAGCACTGAGTCATTAGTGCAGGCTTCTGGTCAGGAACAACACCTTTTCTTGTGTCCTTCACCCCACCAAAGTGAAGGATGCGGCAGGCCACACTTCTGATTACTCCATTGAGCTCTTTTCACATACCATGCCTTGGTTACCAAGTCAAAGCCTGAATTCCCCAGTCCAAGATGAATCTGATATGGAGTGCACTGATGCACAGCCACTGCTAGATGATTCTGCTGGTACATTGACCCAGAGCACTAAATTGTGCTTGCAGTCTACTGAGCCAGAATCAGACCCTGATGAAACTCAGGTGCCTCTTCCCGCATACTATACCACTTTACACGGTGACACAGAGGAAGGTGCAGCTGAAATTGAAGAGGAGGTGATGGATGACCCAGTTTTTGACCCGGATTGGCATCCATTGGGGAAGAGGGTGCTGCTGGCAATAGCTCAGAAGAGGAGAAGGATCAACAGCAGGCATCGACATCGCAGCAGCGGTTATCTGGCAGGCCCGTAGCTGTCCAAAAACATTGTAAAAAAATAAAAAGAGATGCAGGACAGCTGGGCTAGACGGTCAAATTAGCACAGCGTGCAAGCCCTGGAAATTTATACCATAATAGGATTAGTGCAGTGTGGCACTTTTTTGACCAAAATCCTATTGATGAGGCAAAGGTTACCTGTAAGAAGTGCGGAAGGACCTTTAGCCGAGGGAAAAATCTCCGAAATTTGAATACCAGTTGCATGCTTAGACATTTAATCACCATGCCCTTGCAATCGGGGACGGATTACAAAACCTCAGGTAGAACATGTGCACCTGCTCCAACTGAAGGTAGCCAGCAACGCTCCATCGCTTCCCTCACTGTAAACCAACCGGTAAGCACACCACCAGCAAGATATGTTGAGGAGTCGTCGTAAGGCCAAAGCAGTCAGGGAATCACAATATTTTTGCAACAAAAGACTGAATCTAGGCCATCACCACCAGCACCACCACCATCATCACCAACCCCCTCCCAGTCCGTCAGGTCCACCACTAGTTCCCCCATATGCAGCTCTCAAGTCCAGCTCACCCTAGCAGACACTCTGAGTAGGACAAGAAAGTACTCATCCTCTCATCCGTGTACACTGGCTTTGAACGCCCACATTGCCAAACTGATCTCATTAGAGATGATGCCCTTCCGTTTGGTTATAAGCGCAGCGTTCCGAGAGCTCATGACCTACGCTGTCCCACGCTATGACCTACCCAGTCGGCACTTCTTTTCTAGAAAAGCAACCCCTGCCCTCCACCTGCATGTCAAAGACCGCATTGTCCATGCACTCAAACAATCAGTGAGTGGAAAGGTGCACCTCACAACAAATGCATGGGCCAGTAGGCATGGCTGTTTTAAAGATAATGTCTTTGGGCGACAACAGACACATCGCTGAGGTACTGGCCGACTACTTGCAGTGAGAGTCATGGCTGGGCAGTCTACTTCTTGAGCCAGGCAAGGTAGTCAGTGATAACGGCCGTAATTTTGTGGCAGCCATAGCCCTTGCAAAACTCAGACACATGCCTTGCCTGGCTCACACCTTGAACCTGGTGGTGCAGTGCTTCCTAAATAATTATCCGGAGTTAACAGCCCTGCTCCATAAGGTGCGAAGACTGTGCTCGCACATCCGTCACTCACCCGTAGACTCCAGTCGTATGCAGAGACTGCAGCGATCGCTCAACCTCCCCAAGCACCGCCTAATCATAGACGTTGCAACAAGATGGAGCTCCAACATGCACATAGTTGAGAGGCTGTGCGAACAGAGGCAGGCTGTAATGCATTTGTGGGAGGATACATGGGCAGGCAGTTTGAGGGCAGACATGGAGTTGTCGGGTGTACAGTGGTCAAAGCTGAAAGACCTCTGTAAAGTCCTTCAGTGTTTTGAGGAATGCACACGGCTGGTAAACGCAGACGACGCCATCATAAGCATGAGCATCCCACTTTTGTGTCTGCTCATGCAAACTTTAGCGCACATTAAGGTTCGGGCATCTGCAGCGGAGGAGGAAGAGGAGGAGGAGGAGGGAAGCCTTGATGACAGTCAGCCATTGTCTGGTCAGGGAACTGTCCTAGACGAGGTGGAAGAAGAGGAAGAGGAGGAGGAGGGGGAAGATTATTTTGGGGAGGAGGATGCTTCTCGGTAGGCAAGAGAAAATGTTGGCTTGCCAAGGTCAGGTACAGGGTTTGTGCGTGACTGGAGGGATGTGGATTTGGCAGAAAGTGCTCCTCCACCCACCAGTGTCAGTGCATCATTAACACCTGGAACATTGGCCCACATGTGTGATTATCTCTTGCGGATCCTAAAAAGGGACCCCCGCATTGTCAGAATTATGAAGGATGACGACTACTGGTTGGCCAGCATCCTCGATCCACGATATAAAGGCAAATTACAGAACATCATGCCACAGGAGAACCTAGAGCTAATAGTGGCGAACAAACAAGCAACTCTGGTAAACCGTTTGTTAGAGGCATTCCCAGCACACAGCAGCGGTGCAGGTTCTACCATGAGCCATACTGGGACAAATGAAAGAGGTGTTCGTGGTGCACACAGCTGAACTGACGTTGGAGACAGGGGTTTCATGACTATGTTGTGGACTGATTCCTCGAGGACCACTCACACGACTGATAATGCTGAATCGATTGCAACAGACAGGAGACAGCAGTTGTCAATTATGGTTCAAAATTACCTCTCCTCCCCTATCGATGTTCTCCCTCACAGTTCATTTCCCTTTGACTACTGGGCCTGTAAACTGGACACCTGGCCTGATGTGGCACAATATGCCTTACAGGAGCTCGCTTGCCCTGCTGGTAGTGTGCTATCAGAAAGAGTCTTCAGTGCTGCTGGAGCAATCCTGACAGAAAGAAGGACCCGGCTATCGACCCAAACTGTTGATGATATCACCTTCATTAAAATGAACCATGCATGGGTTTCAAAGGATTTTGTCCCACCTTCCCCTGATGACACATAGGTTGCCAGAAAAATGGCTTGCTTTGTCCTCCTCTTCCTCCGACTTCTCCAATTTCTCCATTTGCAGCTGCTGAACGTCCAGCCTACACCTCAACATATGCCAGTTTTTCCACCTCCCTTATTGGGCTGCCCCCCCCCCCCAGGGCCGGCGTCAGCACCTGGCGCACCCGGGCAAGTGTCGGGGCCCTGAGCAGGTGGGGGGGGCCCACTCATGTGCGACGGCACTGGCACAGGGCCCCTCACAGTAGGCCGGTGTCTCTGACAGTGGGGGGGCCCACTCGCCTTTACAGACACCGTCCTACTATGAGGGGCCCTGTGCCAGTGCCTTCGCCCACGAGTGGGCCCCCCTGCTTGCTCAGGGCACCAGCACTTGCAATACTTACCTCTCCCTGCTCCACCGCTGTGACTTCTTCCGCATTTCATTACAGTGACATTCAGGTCAGGGAGCACAATGTCACGTCTGTGCACCCTCTGCCTGAACAGTCCAAGTGCACAGAGCTGGATGATGGCGATGCTGAGGAATCTAGAGTAGAGCAGTGCCCAGCGAGGAGAGGTATTTCATTTTTTTAATGTTTGGAGCAATATATGGGGAGCATTATACACTGGAGAATTATATATGGTGCCCATCATACACTTGAGCATCATCGATAGGGCCCATTATACACTGGAGCATCGTATGGGACCCATTACATATGGAGCATAATTTGGGGCCATCATACACTGGAGCATTATAAATGGGGCCCATCATACACTGGAGCATCATATATGGGGCTCATTATACACTTGAGCATTACAAATGGGGCCCATTATATATGAAGCATTATACACTGTTTGCATAATTATTATTAGGCAAGTTGTATTTGAGAGGATTCTTTTTATTATTGAGCAACAACTATGTTCTCAATCAACCGAAAAAACTCATAAATTTCAAAGCTTCATATTTTTGGAAGTTGGAGTGGTTTTTTTTTAGTTTTGGCTATCTTAGGAGGATATCTGTTTGTGCATGTAACTATTACTGTGCATAATTATTAGGCAACTTAATAAAAACCAAATATATATCCATCTAACTTGTTTGTTTTCACCAGGTAAACCAATATAACAGCACAAAATTTAGAAATAAACATTTCTGACATTCAAAACCCAAAAAAAGGGACCAACATAGCCAGCTTTCTTTATGATGAGACTCAAAAGCCTTCTATCCATAGATTCTGACAGTTGCTTGATCTGTTTACGATCAACATTGCATGCAGCAGCCACCACAGCCTCCCTGACACTGTTCCGAGAGGTGTAATGTTGTCACTCCCTGTAGATCTCACATTTTATGAGGGACCACAGGTTCTCTACGGGGTTCAGATCAGGTGAACAAGAGGGCCATGTCATTATTTTTTCTTCTTTTAGACCTTTACTGGCCAGCCACGCTGTGGAGTATTTGGATGCATGTGATGGAGCATTGTCCTGCATGAAAATCATGTTTTTCTTGAACGATACCGACTTCTTTTGAAGAAGGTGTCTTCCAGAAACTGTCAGTAGGTCTGGAAGTTGAGCTTCACTCCATCCTCAACCCGAAAAGGTCCCACAAGTTCATCTTTGATGATACCAGCCCATACTAGTACCCCACCTCCACCTTGCTGGCGTCTGAGTCAGAGTGGAGCTCTCTGGCCTTTACGGATCCAGTCTCGGGCCCATCCATCTGGCCCATCAAGAGTCACTCTCATTTCATCAGTCCATAAAACCTTACAAAAATCTGTCTTAACATATTTCTTGGCCCAGTCTTGACGTTTTATCTTATGTTTCTTGTTCTAAGGTGGTCGTTTTCCAGTCTTCCTTACCTTGGCCATGTCCCTGAGTATGGCACACCTTGTGCTTTTTGATACTCCAGTAACGTTGCAGCTCTGAAATATGGCAAAACTGGCATCAAATGGCATCTTGGCAGCTTCACGCTTGATTTTCCTCAATTCATGGGCAGTTATTTTGAGTCTTTTTTTATCAACATGCTTCTTGCGACCCTGTTAGCTATTTGCCATGAAACGCTTGATTACCAAGGCCTTGCGGAGGATGATGATGGTACACCTAAGGATGAGGCACAACCAGCAAGCAAAGAAGAAAAGGACACACAGCAACACCCAGAAGTGACAACAAAAAGTACAGCCAAGAAGCGAAGAAGAGTGGTAGTAGTGGGAGACTCACTACTTAGTGGCACAGAAGCAGCCATCTGCAGACCGGATATAACTGCAAGAGAAGTATGCTGCCTCCCCGGTGCAAAGATCAAGGATGTGATCGATAGGATACCAAAGCTCATCAGTTCCAAGGACATCCACCCATTTCTTCTGATACATGTTGGCACCAATGACACGGCAAGGAAGGACCTACCGACAATCTGCAAGGACTTTGAAGATTTAGGGAAGAAAGTAAAGGAACTGGATGCACAGGTAGTTTTTTCTTCTATCCTTCCAGTAGATGTGCGTGGCACCAGGAGATGGAACAGGATCCTTGATGCGAACAACTGGCTAAGACGATGGTGCAGACAACAAGGATTTGGATTCCTGGACCACGGTGTGAATTACCTGTACGATGGACTCCTCAGCAGAGACGGACTACACCTCAACAAACCTGGGAAACACACATTCGCCAGAAGACTCGCTACACTCATCAGGAGAGCGTTAAACTAGAAGAAGAGGGGATGGGAAGAAAAACGTTAGACACGAACATGATACCAGATATTATACTGATGAATGATATGAGGTGTGGCAAAGAAGATCCAAGACAACATACTCAGAAGGGAGGTAAGAAAATTTCTAAAACAATCAACAGGGAGGAGATAGGAACAAAGCAAAATTCTCTAAAATGCATGCTCGCATATGCCAGAAGCCTGACAAACAAGATGGAAGAACTAGAAGCAGAAATATCTACAGGTAACTATGACATAGTGGGAATAACCGAGACATGGTTAGATGAAAGCTATGACTGGGCAGTTAACTTACAGGGTTACAGTCTGTTTAGAAAGGATCGTAAAAATCGGAGTGGAGGAGGGGTTTGTCTTTATGTAAAGTCTTGACTAAAGTCCACTTTAAGGGAAGATATTAGCGAAGGGAATGAGGATGTCGAGTCCATTTGGGTCGAAATACATGGAGGGAAAAATAGTAACAAAATTCTCTTTGGGGTCTGTTACAAACCCCCAAATATAACAGAAATCATTGAAAGTTTACTGTTAAGGCAGATAGATGAAGCTGCAACCCATAATGAGGTCCTTGTTATGGGGGACTTTAACTACCCGGATAATAACTGGGAAACAGAGACCTGCGAAACCCATAAAGGCAACAGGTTTCTGCTAATAGCCAAGAATAATTATCATTCACAATTGGTGCAGAATCCAACCAAAGGAACAGCACTTTTAGACCTAATACTATCTAACAGACCTGACAAATCTGCAGGTTGTTGGGCATCTAGGAAATAGCGACCACAATATTGTACAGTTTCACTTGTCTTTCGCTAGGGGGACATGTCAGGGAGTCACAAAAACACTGAACTTTAGGAAGGCAAAGTTTGACAAGCTTAGAGATGCCCTTTATCTGGTTGACTGGGACAATGTCCTCAGAAATAAGAATACAGAAAATAAATGGGAAATGTTTAAGAACATCCTTAATAGGCACTGTAAGCGGTTTATACCTTGTGGGAATAAAAGGACAAGAAATAGAAAAAAACCAAATTGGCTAAACAAAAAAGTAAGAGGGGCAATTAACAGTAAAAGAAAACATTTAAACTACTAAAGCAGGATGGCACCGTTGAAGCTCTAAAAAACTATAAGGAGAAAAATTCTTTATCTAAAAAAGTAATTAAAGCTGCCAAAAAGGAAACAGAGAAGCACATTGCTAAGGAGAGTAAAACTAATCCCAAGCTGTTCTTCAACTATAACAATAGTAAAAGAATCAAAAGTGAAAGTGTAGGTCCATTAAAAAATTGTGAGGAAAGTATGGTTGTAGATGATGAGGAAAAAGCTAATATATTAAACACCTTCTTCTCCACGGTATTCACGGTGGAAAATGAAATGCTAGATGAAATGCCGAGAGACAAAGAAAACCCTATATTAAGGGTCACCAATCAAACCCAAGAAGAGGTGCAAAAGCGGCTAAATAAGATTAAAATAGATAAATCTCCGGGTCCGGAGGGCATACACCCACGAGTACTAAGAGAACTAAGTAATGTAATAGACAAACCATTATTTCTTATATTTAGAGACTGTATAGCGACAGGGTCTGTTCCACAGGACTGGCGCATAGCAAATGTGGTACCAATATTCAAAAAGGGCTCTAAAAATGAACCTGGAAATTATAGGCCAGTAAGTCTAACCTCTATTGTTGGTAAAATATTTGAAGGGTTTCTGAGGGATGTTATTCTGGATTATCTCAATCAGAATAACTGTTTAACGCCATATCAGCATGGGTTTAAGAGGAATCTGTTGTGAGTTCATTCTCTGGTTCATCAATTGTGAGTTCTCCTTCCGGACTCCCTCTGGTGGTAACAGGAGGTAATGAGGCTGATTTGATCGGTGGAGATCTGCCACCTGAGAATGAGGATGATGATTGGACCTCAGGAATCTCAGATTGGATTTAAGACAGCCGACGCCCTATTCAGTTGCTGGTGATTCCTTCTGGCTTGTCAGCTCTTGGTTTTCAGCTCTGTTCCAGTCATCTAAAGCTAAGTTTTTCTGCTAATGTTCACACTTGATTTTGTTGGTCTATTCAGTTTTTGTGTGGTCAGCCAGCCCCGGCTGGGGGCTGTGCTGAATTTCCACTCTTATTTTATATCTCATCTTGTTTCACCGTCAATACATGTGTGGGGGCGGTCTTTCCTTTGCAGTCTGCTCTGGGGCAGTTAGTTTTCCCCTTTTCTTGCTTTAGGCTTATTTAGTCCTCCGGCCGTGCCAAGGCATCTAGGATCATCGTAGGCACGCTCCACGGCTGCTGCTAGTTGTGCGGTAGGATCAGGGATCTGCAATCTGCATAGATGCCAACCTCTCTGGTTTTCTGTGACTTAGCTTGTTTTGCTTTTTTCTCCTCCGTGACCCATTCATAACAGAATCACCAGCCATACTGCAGATTCTAGGGTACTCAAAAGCAGGAAAAAGTTGTTAAAAAAAAAGAAAAAATAAAGTGTCAGAATTTTTTTATTTTTTATTTTATATTTTTTCCTCTTTTTTCTCTGGGGCCATAGGAGAATTTTTTTTTCTTTTTCCTAATGGCGATTAAGCAATTGTCTGATTGTGTGGAGCAGCTTGCTGCTGAAGTGCAGGGAATTTCCACCTACCTCATTCAGTCACATGCTGCTGAACCTAAGATCCCTACTCCTGATGTGTTTTCAGGGGATCGGTCTAAATTTCTGAATTTTAAGAATAATTGTAAATTATTTCTGGCCTTGAAGCCTAACTCATCGGGGAGCTCTGTACAGCAGGTTAAAATTGTCATCTCCTTGCTGCCCGGCGATCCCCAGGATTGGGCTTTTTCTCTGACACCTGAAAATCCTATTCTGACTAATGTGGATGCATTTTTTCAAGCCTTGGGGTTGTTGTATGATGAACCTAATGCTGTTGATCAAGCTGAGAGAACCCTGTTGGCTTTAAACCAGGGTCAGGATTCTGCAGAGTTATACTGTCAAAAATTCCGAAAGTGGGCTGTCCTTACTACATGGAATGATAGTGCATTGGCAGCTCTCTTTCGGAAGGGTTTATCAGAGACCGTAAAAGATGTTATGGTGGGATTTCCTGTTCCCTCTGGTATGGATGATTCTATGTCATTAGCCATTCAAGTTGATTGGCGTTTACGTGAACGTAAAACTACACAGGAGGCGCTGCCACCTTTTGAACAAACATCTGAACCTATGCAATGTGATGGGGTTTTGTCTAGGGCGCAACGTCAAGAGTTCAGAAGGCGTAATAAGCTGTGTTTTTTCTGTGCAGACGTCTCTCATACGATTTCTGTATGCCCTAAATGAGAGAAACGTTTTGCACACACATTTGCTGTGGGTAGTGTACAACCTAAGTTTCTTTTGGCAATTACTCTGATCTGCTCCTTATCCACGTTTTCCACGAAGGCTTTTGTGGATTCAGGAGCAGCGTTGAATCTGATGGATTTGGACTTTGCTAAACGTTGTGGTTTTTCCATGACGCCTCTGCGGACGCCTATTACTTTGAGGGGTATTGATGCTACTCCTTTGGCGGAGAATAAACATCAGTTTTGGACCCAGGTGACAATGCGAGTTGCCCCAGACCACCAAGAAAATTGTAAATTTTTGGTGCTGCATAATTTGCATGATACTATTGTTCTGGGTTTTCCTTGGTTGCAAACTCATAATCCAGTTTTGGATTGGAAATCTGGGTCTGTGGTGAGTTGTGGTTGTCAGTGTGTTCTTAGGGATTCTCCTGTTTTCTCCACCTCTCCTCAGTCTCATGATATTCCTGATTATTTAGCTGATTTTTCTGATGTATTTAGTGAGAGCAAGTCTGCGTCTTTGCCTCCTCATAGGAGTTATGACTGTGCAATTGAGTTGGTGCCTGGGTGTAAATTTCCCAAGGGTCGGCTTTTCAACTTATCAGTACCCGAACATGATGCTATGCGATCCTATATTAAGAAGTCATTAGAGAAAGGTCATATTAGACCATCCTCGTCACCTTTAGGTGCTGGTTTTTTTTTGTGGCCAAGAAAGATGGTTCATTAAGACCGTGTATTGATTATCGTTCCCTTAACAAGATGACGGTTAAATATCAGTACCCGTTACCTCTGATGTCTGATTTATTCTCCAGAGTTAAGAGTGCCTGCTGGTTTACTAAGCTTGACCTCAGGGGGCGCATAATCTTATTCACATCAAGCACGGGGATGAATGGAAGACGGCGTTTAATACTCCGGAGGGACATTTTGAGTACCTGGTGATGCCTTTTGGGCTCACTAATGCCCCTTTTGTCTTCCAGTCCTTTATGAATGATATTTTCCGTGACTTTGTGGATAAGTTTTTGATCATCTATCTGGATGATACTTTGATCTTTTCTAGTGATTGGGATTCTCATGTGGAACACGTCCGGACTGTGTTCCGGATTTTGAGGGAGAATTCCCTGTTTGTTAAGGGATCAAATTGCCTTTTTGATTTACAGAGGATTTTATTTTTGGGATTTATCTTATCTCCATCGACTATTGAAATGGACCCGGCCAAGGTACAGGCCATTTACTATTGGGTTCAGCCTACTTCTTTGAAGGCCCTCCAGAAATTTTTGGGTTTTGCTAATTTCTATCGTAAATTTATAGGTAATTTTTCTGGTATAGTCAAACCACTGACTGATCTGACCAAGAAGGGCGCTGATGTGCTGAATTGGTCTCCTGAGGCTATTTCAGCATTTCCGGAGCTTAAGCAGAGATTTACTTCAGCTCCAGTTTTACGGCAACCTGATGTCTCACTTCCATTTCAGGTGGAGGTAGATGCTTCTGAGATTGGGCCAGGAGCTGTTTTGTCCCCAAAAGACCCTGTGACTTCTAAGATGAATCCCTGTGCCTTCTTTTCTCGAAAGTTTTCCCCATCTGAACGCAACTATGACGTGGGGAATCGGGAATTGCTGGACATGAAGTGGTCATTTGAGGAGTGGAGACATTGGTTGGAGGGAGCTAGACATCAAGTTGTGGTCCTCACCGATCACAAGAATTTGATTTATCTGGAGTCGGCCAAATGCTTGAATCCTAGACAGGCTAAATGGGCCTTATTTTTCACTTGTTTTAATTTTGATGGTCTCTTTTCTTCTAGGCACTAAGAATGTTAAGGCAGACGCCCTTTCTAGGAGTTTCTTTGCCGATTCTCTTAGTGTGACCGAGCCTACTACCATCCTAGGTGAAGGGGTAGTTCTTTCTGCCATTTCGCCCGATTTGAGATGCGACCTGGAGGAATTTCAGGAGGATAAACCTGAGCGTAGCCCTATGGGAAAATTGCATGTTCCTGACCAGTGGAGAAAGAGAGTGATGTCTGAAATTCATTGCTCCGCATTGGCTGGTCATCCAGGTATTTTTGGAAATTTCGTGAGTCGGTCCTTTTGGTGGCCTGCCTTATCTCATGACGTCAGGAATTTTGTACAGTCCTGTGGGACTTGTTCTCGGTCAAAACCCTGTTCTCGTTCTAGTGGGTTGCTGATGCCCTTGCCGGTGCCCAAGAGGCCATGGACCCATATCTCAATGGATTTTATTTCTGATCTTCCTGTCTCTCAGAGAATGACTGTTATCTGGGTGATTTGTGATAGATTTTCGAAGATGGTCCATCTTGTACCACTCCCAAAGTTGCCATCTTCCGCTGAGTTGGTGCCCTTGTTTTTACAACAGGTGGTTCGGTTACATGGGATTCCTGAGAACTTTGTGTCCGACAGAGGAGTCCAGTTTGTTTCCAGATTCTGGAAAGCCTTTTGTTCCAATCTGGGAATTCAGTTATCCTTCTCCTCCGCGTTTCATCCCCAGACCAATGGACAGACTGAGAGAACAAACCAGACCTTGGAGTCTTATTTGAGATGTTTTATATCTGCTGATCAGGATGATTGGGTCTCAATTTTGCCCTTGGCCGAATTCGCACTGAACAATAGAGCTAGTTCTGCCACTTTGATGTCACCCTTTTTCTGTAATTTTGGGTTTCATCCTCGACTCTCTTCAGGGCAAGTGGAATCTTCGTCCTGCCCAGGTGTGGACACTGTGGTTAAGAGAATGCAGCAGATATGGGACCAAGTGGTGGATAAGTCGTCACTCTCTCAGGAAAAGGCCCAGCGATTTTCCAACCGGCATAGGACCATTGGTCCCCGGTTTAAAGTGGGTGATATGGTTTGGTTGTCGTCTTAGAATATTCCTATGAAGGTTGCATCTCCTAAATTTAAGCCAAGATTTATTGGTCCTTATAAGATTTTGGAAATTCTTAATCCTGTTTCGCTTCGATTGGCTCTTCCAGTTACGTTCAAGATCCATAACGTATTTCACAAATCTCTGTTGAAGAGGTTTGTTAAGCCAGTGATGCCTATGGCAGCACCTCCTGACCCTGTGTTGGTTGAAGGCAATGTGGAATATGAGGTAGAGAAAATATTGGATTCTCATTTGGTTAGACGGAGAATCCAGTATTTGGTCAAATGGAAGGGTTATGGTCAGGAGAATAATTCTTGGGTCTCTGCCTCTAATATTCATGCCAATAGATGGTTCGTGCTTTTCACCGGGCCCATCCTGGTCGGCCTGGTGGCGTGGCTGAGGGTTCGGTGACCCCTCCTCAAGGGGGGGTACTGTTGTGAGTTCATTCTCTGGTTCACCAGTTGTGAGTTCTCCTTCCGGACTCCCTCTAGTGGTAACAGGAGGTAGTGAGGCTGATTTGATCGGTGGAGATCTGCCATCTGAGAATGAGGATGATGATTGGACCTCAGGAATCTCAGATTGGATTTAAGACAGCCGACGCCCTATTCAGTTGCTGGTGATTCCTTCTGGCTTGTCAGCTCTTGGTTTCAGTTCTGTTCCAGTCATCTAAAGCTAAGTTTTTCTGCTAATGTTCACACTTGATTTTGTTGGTCTATTCAGTTTTTGTGTGGTCAGCCAGCCCCGGCTGGGGGCTGTGCTGAATTTCCACTCTTATTTTGCCAATTTGCTTTTTGTCCCTTACTAGTTTGGCCTCTTTTTGCTCTGTCTCAGAATATTTCAGAGTGCTGATATAGTGGGAGAAGTCTAGTGACTTCAGGCTTAATTTTGCTATCAGAAGTGTTGGACATTATTTTTGTAGGGTTTTTTGCAGGTTGCAGACAGTGTCTTTCCCTTTCCTTTCCTTTCTAGTTAGTTTGGGCCCCATCGTTTGCTCAGCCTATTTTCCTGCCTGTGTTTGTGCTTTCATCTTGCTTCACCGTCAATACATGTGTGGGGGCTGTCTTTCCTTTGGGGTCTGGTCTGGGGCAGCTAGTTGTGCGGTAGGATCAGGGATCTGCAATCTGCATAGATGCCAACCTCTCTGGTTTTCTGTGACTTAGCTTGTTTTGCTTTTTTCTCCTCGGTGACCCATTCATAACATTAATCGCTCCTGTCAAACCAATCTAATCAGTTTTTATGAAGAGGTAAGCTATAGACTGGACCAAGGTGAGTCATTGGATGTGGTATATCTTGATTTTTCCAAAGCGTTTAATACCGTGCCACACAAGAGGTTGGTACACAAAATGAGAATGCTGGGTCTGGGGGAAAATGTGTGTAAATGGGTAAGTAACTGGCTTAGTGATAGAAAGCAGAGGGTGGCTATAAATCGTATATTCTCTAACTGGGTCACTGTAACCAGTGGGTACCGCAGGGGTCGGTGCTGGGACCTATTCTCTTCAACATATTTATTAACAATCTGGTAGAAGGTTTGCACAGTAAAATATCGATATTTGCAGATGATACAAAACTATGTAAAGCAGTCAATACAATAGAAGATAGTATTCTGCTACAGATCGATCTAGATAAGTTGGGAACTTGGGCTGAAAAGTGGCAGATGCAGTTTAACAATGATAAATGTAAGGTTATACACATGGGAAGGAGGAATCAATATCACCATTACACACTGAACGGTAAACCACTGGGTAAATCTGACATGGAGAATGGACTTGGGGATCCTAGTTAATGATAAACTTACCTGGAGCAGCCAGTGCCAGGCAGGGACTGCCAAGGCAAACAGGATCATGGAGTGCATTAAAAGAGGTCTGGATACACATGATGAGAGCATTATACTGCCTCTGTACAAATCTCTGGTTAGACCGCACATACAGTACTGTGTACAGTTTTGGGCACCGGTACTCAGGAAGGATATAATGGAAATAGAGCGGGTACAAAGGAGGGCAACAAAATTAATAAAGGGGATGGGGGAACTACAATACCCAGAGAGATTAGCAAAGTTAGGATTATTCAGTCTAGAAAAAAGACGACTGAGGGGCGATCTAATAACCATGTATAAGTATACAAGGGGACAATACAAATATCTCTCCGAGGATCTGTTTATACCAAGGAAGGTGACGGTCACAAGGGGGCATTCTCTGCGTCTGGAGTAGAAAAGGTTTTTCCACCAACATAGAAGAGGATTCTTTACTGTTAGGGCAGTGAGAATCTGGAATTCCCTGCCTGAGGAGGTGTTGATGGCGAACTCAGTCGAAGGGTTCAAGAGAGGCCTGGATGTCTTCCTGGAGCATAACAATATTGTATCTTACAGTTATTGCTAGGTTCTTTAGAAGGATGTAGATCTGGGGATTTATTCTGACAGAATTTTATAGGCTGAACTGGATGGACTAATGTCTTTTTTCGGCCTTACTAACTATGTTACTATGTTACTATGTTCAGTGATCACGCTTCAAAAGTTTGGCAATTTCAAGACTGCTGCATCCCTCTGCAAGAAATCACACAATTTTTGACTTTTCAGAGTCCTTCAAATCTCTCTTCTGACCCATTTTGCCAAAGGAAAGGAAGTTATCTAATAATTAAGCACACCTTATATAGGGTGTTTATGTCATTAGACCACACCCCTCCTCATTACAGAGATGCAAATTACCTCATTTACATAATTGGCAGTTGGCTTTCAAGCCTATACAGCTTGGAGTAGGACAACATGTATAAAAAGGATGATGTGATCAAAATACTCATTTGCCTTATAATTGTGCACACAGTGTATAGGCCCATCATACACTGGAGCATCATATGGGGCCCATCATATACTAGAGCATCATATGGGGCCCATTATATATGGAGCATTATATAGGCCCATCATACAATGGAGCATCATCCATGGGCTCATCATATACTGGAGCATCATATGGGGTTCATTATTTATGGGGCATCATATAGAGCATGGAGCATTATATGGAGCACATATGAGGCCTATTCTGTATGGAGCATTATATGGAGTCCATTCTGTATGGAGCAATATATGGGGCCCATCATATACTGTATGGAGCTTTATATGCGACTCATTGTACTCTATGGGGACCGTCCTATACTGTATGGCACATTGTATGGGGACCATCATATACTGTAGCATTATGCGGAGCTCATCATATAGTGTATGGAACATTATATGGGACCAATTATTCTGTATGGAGCAATATATGGGGCTCATTATTCTGTATGGCGCACTGGTGGCCATAATACTGTATGGAGGAATATACTGTCTGGTTTTTGAGCTATTGTAGAATTTAAAATAGATATCAGTCATGTAATGTAAGAAGTGAAGTATTTGTCATTGCACTATACCAATATTTCTCTGCCGTATCGGAGCATCATGAATAGTGGTATGTGTTAAAGGGGCCCACTGACACTCTTTCGCCCGGGGCACATGAAAACCTGGCGCCAGCCCTACCCCCCCGCACAACTTTAGCCAAATAACCCCCAGTTTTCAATGCGTAACTATTATTATAAAGTAAATTAAGGTTGACAAGCTTAAGTAATAAGAATTGATGTCATTGGCATTGAAACGGGCACTGTTGGTGTGTTTACTGTCTTCCACTCCATGCCGACTTTGCTTCCCCATTGACTTGCATTGGGTCTTGTGTTTCAGTCGGACCTCCGACTTTTCACGATAGTCGGCTGATTTCGTTCGACTCGACTTTTGAGAAACTCGGGTTTCCTGAAACCCGACTCGACCCTAAAAAAGGCAAAAACGCTCATCCCTACTCATGTGTAAATCAGACCGCCACCATCTTTGTGCATACAGATAGCAGCGGTCACATTAAAACTGCGCATGCCCTCCTCCTGTACAAAGATAGCAGCAGTCAGTGACTCATTCGGCTGATCCCGGCGGCGGCGTGTTCACGACGGTGTTCTGCTGGTGGTGCCATGCAAGAGGCTGCGTACGGCGTATACAGTGTGTGTATGGTGCGTACGGCATATACAGAGTGTGTGTGTGGTGCGTACGGCACATACAGTGTGTGTTTGTGTGTGTGGTGCGTATGGCATATACAGAGTGTGTGTGGGGTGCGACGGTGTTCCGCTGGCGGTACCGCGCAAGAGGCTGGTACCACCAGCAGTTTCCATATTGAGACACTCATCACTTGGGTGTCCCAATATGGCAGTCAGTGAACTTCCGCTGCTTGGAATTCTGGGATCTTGACACATCTGGACGGAACAGGATGTGAAGCATTACAAGGTTAGTATATATTAGATTACCTCCCTTATCACATAGTTTGATTATTTATCTGATTTATGCTTTGCAAGTCTAACTTGCAGCACAAGCTTTGCAGAAAATTGCACAGTACCCATTTCAATTCCTCTAACTTTTGTGTAGTAGGAATAGCAATCACTCAATGGGACTCATGAAACATATGACTCATTTGTACTTGTTTTATCTACAATGGTTGATATGTGCAAATCTTTCTCTGAACCGGGTGATGGTACTCAATAAATGTGTAGGTGCACAACTGCTGCCCATAGCAATACCAAATACGGTAATTGTTTATAAAAAGCTCCACTGCCGCCGGCCGCGGCTTGCCTGGCCTCCAGCAAATGCAAGTTGGAGTTCCACCTTGTGGGCACGTCGCGTATAACCAGTGCGGTTTAATTCATCTTTGCGATACTGATGTAAATAGCCAAGTGGTGGACTCTGGTATGTCTATCAGTCCAAAATACACTGCATAAAACTACAGCGATCACCTGTCTAACCCTATTCAAGCTTGTGCACAGTGATTAGGAACACATGACTGATTGGTGGCTTTCAATAATGGGACTCCCCAAATAGATATTCATCACCTACCCTCTGGATAGGAGATATATACCTTTCAAAGTTAATTCACAGATGAAAAGTGAATTCACTTATTGAACCCTTGCACAGCTGTTATTTTTTCTCTAAAGGTACTGTCACACTAAGCGGTATCGCTAGCAATATCGCTATAACTTGTGACGTTATAGCGATATTGCTAGCGATATCGCTGTGTGTGTTACTTACCTATGACCGGCTCCACCGCTGGTTATCGCTGATCACGCGAGAACGTTCAGGACCGCTTCTCGTCGTCAGCTTCCTGCAGCGCTTCCTGTGGAGAGACGAGCGACGAGCGTGGAGCCGGGCGGGAGGACGCAGGATCGCCTAGTCTGACATGTAAGTAGCGACCCCCGTCCCCAGCGATGTCGCTGGTGAGGTCTGCCTGTGTGGCAGCTCACTAGCGACCACTTAGCGATGTACCAGCGATCCTGACCGCGTCATATCGCTGGTCGGGATCGCTGGTACATCACTAAGTGTGACAGTACCTTTACTCCGTCTTTGGATTCTCTGTTTTTTTTAAACAGTCTCGCAATCCTGTTCTCGACTTGTAAGACCCATCTTTATTTATTCATTAATGTGACCAAAAAGGCACTTGGTGGTTTCCTTACTATGGCAAAAGACCCAATGTAATTACTAATCTCAGACTTGTCTGTATCGTTTATGCAGTGAGTAAATCATCAGTAGTGACTGCTGGACCGTGACACCTGCAAATACAATTATATGAGCTTCTAGCTGCTCGTCACCAGGGCTTTCCTCATACTAAACTTCTGACATGACCGCCATTTTCCTGATACCCCTCCTCCCACCCCAAATGATATTCAAAGTGCTACTATAAAGGATTTTATTAAGCATAAAAAAATTCTTCCATGTAGGCTGAATGAGGTTTTCTTGCAGAATCACAAACTACTGCTTCCAGCACTATGTTGTCTTTCTGCTGATGAATGAAAGGGGATGCATCACCTTATGAAGGATTATTTTTTCAGGATGATTTTTGTTTTCCAGTGACATTAGTTTGGAATTCATATAAATTATTTGTAAACTTTTATTATTTATTATTTCTGGTAGAAAGTAAAGAAAAAAGCAATTTTGCCTATAATTTTAGCATTGTAGATGTTCTGATTTACACTTTTATTCTATGAGTCAGTACAATTATGAGAATGCTCTTTTTTAATTTATTACTAATTTTGCACAATATCCTCAAATTTTAAGGAAGGAAAATGTTTAACAAGGTAATAACTTTTTTTTTATCTTTCAACCTATGTTGGTTTGTCTTGAGCCGACTGAGATACTTTGAAAATAAATAATGTGTCACATTGAAAATGATCAGAAGGAACTCATCCGATTGATGTACAGTTTTATGGAAAAAAGATTCAAAATAACTTGTGCTTTTATTTTTTTCATGTAAACCTCTGCTCATTTTGAACTTTAAGGATGCAGTCAAATGGCTATAAAAATTGGACCAAGATCAGAAGGCAGTGTACAACTGACTGGTGGGTCTCCTGATCATGACTGCTTCATGTATTTCTATGCAGCGGTCACGCTCGGGTCATGAGAGCCACTGGTCACTCTGCGCACTACGTTACAATCTCGGTCCAATTTATATGGCCGTCTAACTGTACCCTTAAGCCCAGTGAGTGATTCAAATCAGTGATAAAACTTTTCTTATTTAAGCTGTTAAGGATAGCGGTCAATCACTGATTAGTTCCACCTACTTGACTCAAAATCTCAAGTTGAGCAGAAGTTTAACCCCTTCCCGAGATACAATAGTACATGTTATGTGGGAACCCCATGTACAAAACCAGGCTCAGGCGCTGAGCCTGCACCTTACCGGAAATATGCTGGCTTTATCACATAGCTATTATTTTCCTACCACAGAGGCTGGAGCTTGCTCCAATCACTGTAATTTAACCACTTAAATGACGCTGTCAATCTCTGACAGTGACATTTAAATTGCGTCAGTGCTGGTGCGTGCAGTCACCATCTTCCATTGGCTCCCTGCAACACAATCGCAGGAAAACTGATGAGTTGTTATGGCTCCTGAATGCTTTCTCAAGGACCCTGTCACCATGATATTGTCTCTTCTATGAAGCCTAGCCTATAGGTGGACTTCATTGAAGAAACACCCTTTTCACTTAATGCTGCAATAGTGTTGTATTGCAGGATAAAGCATAAGCAATAAAACAATCACAGGTTCAAGTCCCCTTAATACCCCAAAATGGCATTAAGAAAAATTAGAGCTTACCATGTAAAAAGCAAGCCCTCACTCCATTAACGTAGAAATGAAAATGTCACAGGTCTTGGAAAATGACAACACAAGTGAGATTTTATTTCCTTGAGGTGGATGTACCTGCTACATATTATAAGACGTGCGCTGATTCTTGATATATTCTTGCACTGCGGCTCTTATGTCTTCAAGAAGCTTGCAAGGAGCTGTTCATTGTCTCAATGCCTTGATTTGCAGTCTTGACTTGTAAGACGACTTACTCCACGGAGAATAAAATGAAAGCTCCACTCTCAGTCTGCCAGCTGGGGATGTATTGTACTCTGGATGTAGAGTAATCCTCCACTTTTTATCTGCTGATAATTTTTTATCATTTATGTGACCAGAATGCTGTTTTACAGAGAAATACAGAGAAATTATAATAGTAAGGTCCACAGTGAAAAGCAATAAAGTTTAACTTTCACCACCAGATACGACAGCAATGCTAAAGAAATCCAGAACATCATAAAAAACTGAGACATTTTAAGGGGGGATCCCCATTTGGAGAGGGTTTTGGGTGCAACACCTGTCATGGATTTTAGGTATAGCAAGAAGCATTAATGAAATAGTGGCCTCCTATTACCGTAAAGTAGGGGGGAGAGAAAACAAAAAGGAAAGAGCGCAAAGGTTGGTTAGATATAAAAAGGGATTTTAAATGTGGGGTGGATAAATGTGAGACGGTGCATTCCACAATCACAAAAAACCTTACGGTTGAGACTTTTCAGATTAAACAATTTTTAAATTGTGGTAGTGAATTTGTCCTTCATGTGTTGCAATCTCCGTATGGCCTGCAATATGTGGGCAGATCACCCATGACACAGTGGGGGAAAGGATTAATAACCATAGATATAGCATCAGACGTCATGTAAAAAAAAATCATAGCATATCACATGATTTTTTTATGGCAAATAATGGTGATTAAACACACTAAATATCACACCCACTGAACAGGTACCTCAGTCCTCCAGATATAGAGACCTCTGTAGACGTGAAATGTTCTAGATTTATCATTTAGATTGCTTGGAACCGAAGGGGTTAAACCTCTCACTGGAAAAAAAATGTTGAAAATGGATTAGTGAGATGCAGATAAGGAGAGGTAGACTTAGGGTACTGTCACACTTAGCGATGCACCAGCGATCCCGACCAGCGAAATGACGCGGTCAGGATCGCTGGTACATCGCTAAGTGGTCGCTAGTGAGCTGCCACACAGGCAGATCTCACCAGCGACATCGCTGGGGACGGGGATCGCTACTTACCTGTCACACCAGGCGATCCTGACGTCCTCCCGCCCGGCTCCACGCGTCGCTCGTCTTCACAGCAGGAAGCACTGCAGGAAGCTGACAACGAGAAACAGTCCTGGATGTTCTCGCGCGATCAGCGATAACCAGCGGGGGAGCCGGTCGTAGGTAAGTATCAGACACAGCGATATCGCTAGCAATATCACTATAACGTCACAAGTTATAGCGATATTGCTAGCGATATCGCTTAGTGTGACATGCCCTTAAATTAATGTATTTTATGCTTTCATTTTGTGTTTGGTACATGGATGGGTAGAATACCCTAAAAAAGGTTATTTTAAATAATCATTTATATTCTAGGTATGTATGTATTATGTTTATATTGTATGTTTTGCATTTTATTATCATCTAGATGTACATATAATAATGTAAAAATAGAGGGAGGGGATAAGAATGGTTTAATTGGCTCGGGTGACTATTGGGAGTAAAGGAAGTGTATACAAGAGAATTAGTTATATCTTTTAATGTGCCTGAAGAAGCATTAATCCTGAAATGCGTTGCTTTTATGGTGTTTGTCTTTTTAGCAAATAAATCCCTTATTTACCACTTATGTGTGTTCACCTTGAGGGGGTGAAGGTGTCCGTCATGGCAGCTTAGGGTGAAGTTGACATTCACCTGAGGAAGAGTGGAGATCCATTGTGATATTCTGTGTGCACCGAGAGCCCGAGACGAAATTTGTATGGGTCTGCAGAAGTGGAAGGACGAAGGACCCGGTGATCATGAGACTCATCAGGATCACGGGAGGGTAAGGTGGGTTCCTGCCTTCCCCCCGCGCTGTAAGTTAGAAGATCTCTTTCTCAAAGGTGGTTTAATATTCCTGTGGATTGGTGTTGGCTGGCGCTTTTTTTCTCTGTAGCCATGCGTAGGTTTTGTCACTTGCAATCTATTATCTATTAGATGCATCTCCCATGTAACTGCAATGTGCCTACTGAAAAAAAGCAATGGGAAATAAAAAAATGCGGACTTGATGAGCACTGCCAGGAAGGTGATGATCCGATGGTAAATATACAACCTTTTATTCAGACTACGCATTTCAGAGCTGATCTGGCCCCCTCATCAGTCACATAATTACATATGAGACATGATGAAGAGGCCAGATCGGCTCTGCTATTGCCAGTGATGTGCCTCTCTTGCACAACACGACTAGCTGAGTGTAACAACTGACAAGGCTTGGCTTCGCTTTCTTTGGTTGATTGCATTAGGAGCGCTTTTTCCTCCCTTGCCTTTACTTTAAAAGCCGGGAAATTTTTTTGAGAAGGGGCCTAGCGCTGAACTTATCCCATGCTAGCCTTAACATGGTAATAGCAGAGTGGGTGCAAAAAAACAAAAATAAACTAAAAAATCACCATTCTTCATATCTGAAGAAAGGATTCTCCTCCAAAATACGTTGTTTTAGATTTTTTTTAATGACCCTAAACGCTTATAATGAAGGTTGATTTTGATTATTTCTAGAACCATTTTTGAGCATAGATTGGCATAGCAGAAACTTATAATAGACACTAGGGGGAGCTCACCACATGTATATTCCTGCTTTGAGCAGGGGGTTGGACCAGATGGCCCAGGAGGTCCCTTCCAACTCTACGATTCTATGATTCTATGATTCTATGATTCATACAATTGCCACTCAATATCAGCTGTATACATTTACGCGCAGTTTGCTCCCTCTAGTGGTGGCTGCATGCAACCGGAATTCTAAAATAAAAACACACATGTGATATGCACAATGTGAACAAGTCTGTTGGACCATGTTCACACCACCCTGACTGAAACACAAACAAAAAGCACAGAATGACAAATGTGCAAAAATACCTTCCAATAAGACATATAACAGTAATCAGCAAGTGCTGATAAAAGGTAATAACAAACACAGGGTATTTAGTCGACACTTTTTTTGCAAAAAAATGTATGCCAAGCTGCCTCACCAACTTCAAGGTAACCCGTATTGAAGCAGTCCCTATCTAATGTATTTAAAACCTGAACATATGAACAGTGTCTAAATGAGCAGGATTAAGACAGGCGCTTTCTGGCATGGGCATGTGGTGCAAGACAGCTCCTTATGTGCATGTCACACAAGAGAGGGGTGGGGTCTCTCAAATTATGCATAAGCACGAAAAAAACTGGATTAAAAACACACATGTGACATGCACAATGTGAACAAGTCTGTTGGACCATGTTCACACCACCCTGACTGAAACACAAACAAAAAGCACAGAATGACAAATGTGCAAAAATACCTTGCAATAAGACATATAGCAGTAATCAGCAAGTGCTGATAAAAGGTAATAACAAACGCAGGGTATTTAGTCGATACGTTTTTTTGCAAAAAAATGTATGCCAAGCTGCTTCACCAACGTCCATATGTGCTGTTAGGAAGACAGACGTCTCTTTGCACTAGACCTTCCAAATGGACCAATCGGGTCCCTGCATTCACCACCTGTGACCTACCCTGGCCACCATATATGGTCCGTAGCCACGCCCACCGGGTCACATGGCTATGACCTCATCACAGGTCCTTCACACACTCACAGTCTTTTACTATAGTGTACTAAACACACCCCCTGGGTGGGTTTGTAGGTAACTAGGTCGGCCCATCTCCCCAGTTACCTGGAGATGTTTCCCTGACACATTGCCACAGCACCTCAGCAGTATCACTGCTGCTCAACATACGCATCAGTCTCCATCTCAAGGCCACCCACCTTGAGATACATTATGATCATTCAGCATCCTACACCTATTAGGACAATGGAAATGCTTATACGCCTGTCCTGGGACACCCACACAGCGCCCCCTAGCGGACACAGTGGTCACTACACCACATACCTCCCCCCTTTGTTCAAACCTGCGGGATTGAACACCCAGCATCACCCCAGGGTCTCGAGACCGGGCACTCACTACACCTTGCCCCCCAGGTTGAGAGAACCATCTCCATCTGTCATACGGCCTCATCTCTGCGTTAGGCCTCCCCTGCACCCAGCGGTCAGCATATTGGCCTTGATTCTTGGCCCTCCAGTCACAGTCTGTCTGCGTCCTCAGACACTGTTTAGTCACCACCCTCCTACAGTGCGCTTCATCACCTGACCTTTCTCCCACTGACCGGCTCTCCCGGTTGGTACGGTCATCAGTCTTAATCGTACCTACTGTCTGGCCTGAGTCTGACCAATTCAGCATCTCACAGGAAGTAATGTCTCTCAGCCTCGCCCGGCCTGTCGAACTACCACTTGCTGACATTCTTCGACCATCTGCCATGTCACTACTTGGAGGAACCCTTTAGGTCCTTACATCTTGGGTTGGAGGCGACTTCCACATGGTGTTCCATATTTCTTTATTAATTCGCCGACGGTCCAGCCTCAACTGCTCAATTTCTTGCAGGTACCCTACTCGATACTCCACGAGCATCCGAAAGTCTTTCAGGCTCTCCGCGGAGCCAACCACTATGATGAGAATTCTACTCACTTCAATGGATACCTGGTCTTCATCATCAGGAGGGATCCTCACCCTCACCACACCGGAGATATTCACAAGGTCTTGCATTACCTTCCCGGATCTTCCTATGATTCTTCCAATCAGAGCTTTGGGTACCGGAACCACATCTTTCCGCAAACCCAGCCGATCCATAGCCTCCCTTGCTAACTCTAGGTGCCGAGCAGCCTTCACATTACTCCGCCTGACCAGCTGTTTGGCGTGGAGACATTGTAGATGCATCTCTTTCAGGACAGCTACTCGGTTTGATGTAACTTCTCTGGCTGATACTATCACCAACTGCCGAGTCTCAGGTGCCCAGTGCACCTTACACGCTTTGACCGCCTCTTTGAAAGCCTCATGCACACCTTCTTCAGCACAGGCTTCTTGCATGTCTTCGGGTACATCAATCACAGACTGGAAGGTCGTGGACTTGCTCTCATCCTGGACAGGCGACTCTGGGTTCCCCAAGATCACTTCCCTTAATACAGTTGTCCCGACCGGGGGAATATCTTGTTCAGCTTTCCGCTCCAAATCTTCAGGAGGTTTTACCTCTTTGAGACCCCTTGCCAAGATGGGTACTGGCAGTTCCGTCTTGTCCTCATTTGGGTCGGGCCGCTGTAAACTTTCGTCCACCAACTTCTTCCACAGAAGACCTCTTAGGGCCCAGTCACACATAATGACGCTACAGCGATCCAGCAAATGATATGATCAGAAAAGGATCGTTGATGCATCGCTGTGTGATCGCTGGTGAGATGTCAAACAGACCAATGTTCCCAACAACGCAGCAACGACATGGCGACATATAACGACCTTTGGAACAATGTTGTCGGTCATTGTAACCCTGTCACACTACCTTTCTTCTGACGATGCAGTACCCGATGAGGGTGGTACTCTGTGACTTTCCAGGCACCCGGACGTGGATTAGCGTTGACTTTTCCGCGCCCCCTAAGCTCCGATTGGTGGTCGCTACAGCATTCTGATTGGCGGAGTTTTTTGTTCTTTGTTCCAAACCCCATGAAAAGGCAAACGTCGCATTGATTCTGTTCTTTGTTCCTGCCAGTGTACACAGATCGCTGTAGTGTTCTTTGTTCCTGTCAGTGTGTATCACGGATCGCATTAGCGTTGTTTGTTCCCACCTGTTTCCCTGCAAGATCACAGTAGCGTTTTGCGGCTGTGACACCAGACCAATTGAATATCCTTTTATTTGTCTACATTTATTTTTTGGACAACTATAGTGCACGGTAGGTGTATTTGGTGTCTTAAATGAGCTGTAATTTAAAGAACAATTTCTAATTAACTAAATCGATTGTAGTGAGGGTTGGCGGGCGTGTCCAGTTGCGCACTCCCAATTTTTTTTTTGTTTGTTTTTTAAAACAATTTTATTCAAATTTATTCCCATTTCATTAATTTTGTTTAGGTTGTTTTTTCTATCTGTGAATGGGCAGACATTTTCTGTGGACTTTTTTGCGCACACCCTCATTTTCTAAAATACAGTACTGCACTTCAAAGTTTATTATTTTATTTTATTTTGAACCATTTTAAAACTTAGCCAACGTTATGCAATTCCTTATTTCAGATGTCTTAAAATACAGACAAATTTTTTCGTGAACTCGAATTGTATAGGTCTCTGCCATGCCTTTGGAAAATAAAGTCGTCCAATTATAGTAATCGCATTAAAAATCGGGAGGCATACCAGAAGATGATTGCCCTCTGAAGGTGTAATACGGAAAAAAATCCAAGGTCTCCGCACTGTCTATAAAAAGGAGCTAAACAAAGTGGAGAAGTCAAGGAAGTCTGGTGCCGGCACTGACGAGGTATATGTGCCTTCATTATGGTACTATGACTTACTTGGCTTCACTCGTGACCAGGAGATACCACGGCCAAAAGTCTCATCGGTGCGGCAGACCTTGGATAAAGACCCTGTGATCCACCATGATCAAAATTCTCCAGATGCAGATGTAAGTACCTTATTTGGTATCCAGATTATAGAAATTTAAATTAGTGTGTGCATTCGTATCATTTAATTGAAAAAAGTAACAATGGTTTAACCTGTTTGATTCTCCAGTTTTCACACGTTTACCCTGCCAGTTCAGATAAGTACACCAATAAATAATTAAGTAGTGTACTGCATGATGTACAGAAATAATTTTTGGGGTTTCTTTAACCGTAGTTTTCTTTTTCTGCAGCCCCATCAGCAAGAACTTGGGACTCCAACAACTGCTGAGTGCTGACCTTACTGAGAACAGTATGGAGGACCCTACTGGGGGTTCTAGTCAAGACCCACCGCCCTCTAATGTAACTCGGCGACACCCGCTTTCAAGAAAAAGAAAGTCATCCGTGCAGCCATCTCCTGACCTCCTATGTTTGGCGAATCAAATTATGGCTATTCAGTCCAAAAACATCATGGACACCTTTGCACAGTTTATGGCGGACAGACTGGGAAAGCTGGATGCTCGCCAAAGGAAACATGCAGAAAGGATCATCTTTGAAATGTTGAGTCAAGCCGAAGAAGGACAACTGGATGACTCTTCTACTGTCCGAAGTGTGCGCGACCATGATCCATCGGAACACACATGGACACAAATGTCGCAGCCACTGCGGAGCACGACTGTGCGTAGGTTTGTTCCCCCACAAAACCGTGGATCCCCCCCCCACAGTATTCAAATTTTTCCCAATCCTTTTTAACACAAATGTCTTCTCCACCCAGGCGTGGTTTTTCTACTGAAGAGTTCCAGTACCAGGAATTATAGCACCGTTATACTATATGTTTTTATTTGATTTGCAATATTTAACATTCTTGTTTTTTTTGTATTTTGAGTATTTATTTTAATTGCAATAAAAAAATTTTTTTTCCTAGAACTTGAATTCTGCATCTGCTATTGCCATGACAACCATGTGTTTTAACGAGGTTGGTTCGGTGCATGTATTTTGATGCATACATGTTATGTATGATTGTACATGGAATGGGTGTGGTTAATCTGGGGTTTCAAACTCGTGAGAGTAAAATGGCCCTCACGGGATGGCAACTGAGTCCCCTGATCATGTGACCCCCCTCACATCTCCCTCCCCGTCCTGTCATCTCATCCCAGGTCCTTCGCCCTGCCTTGGAGACACAGATTAGCTAAACAATTAAAAAAAAAAAAAATAGAAAAAAAAACACAGCACAACAGCGGATAACAGCTAAACCATTTTTTTAAAATTTTGTCCCAAAACATAGGCCTGAAATGTTAACGGTAAAAAAAGGTATAAAGGAACAAAACATAGAAAAAAAATTTAGTTGCGGCGACTGCCGCCTTCGTCTTGTGCAGCCATCAGCAGGGCTCTGTGTGCTTGTAATGCCTCTATGGCTCGGTCCAATAAGGCCACAAGTTCAGCAGTAGAGGGGTTTTCTGAAAGTTAAACGAATACTGTTAATATTAATTTATGTACAATCATCAAATAAATATGCAAAGTGTTATTTATGCAACACTTACGGACGGGTGGTTCCACTTCATCCTGACTACATGCCGCATCAGCGGGTGGTGATGGGCTTATGGACCATCCCAAGGCCCTTGCATCCTCATGCTGTGGGGTGGCTGTTGAGTCCCCGTCTTCATGATCACTGTCTTCTTGCTCCAGGTCTGCTGGTGTGGCAGGAAAGAAAACCCCCTTTATGTACAAGACGATAGTAAACAGAATTCCAAACATCAATACAAACATTTGCAATGCCCCAGTGTTCAATGGGTTATAAAGCAACAGTGTATATTGGGTTCTAATGCTGCGGGGTATAATGGGCCCCGTAAATTCTGCTCCAGTGTGTGATGTCTCTCATTAACAATGCTCCTGTATATGAGGGGGCTCATGGATGGTGGAACACTGTCTGATGTCCCCCATTAACAATGCTCCTGTATATGAGGGGGCTCATGGATGGTGGAACACTGTCTGATGTCCCCCATTAACAATGCTCCAGTATATGAGGGGGATCATGGATGGTGCAGCACTGTCTGATGTCCACCATTAGCAATGCTCCAGTATATGAGGGGGCTCATGGATGGTGCAGCACTGTCTGATGTCCACCATTAGCAATGCTCCTGTATATGAGGGGGCTCATGGATGGTGCAGCACTGTCTGATGTCCACCATTAGCAATGCTCCTGTATATGAGGGGGCTCATGGATGGTGCAGCACTGTCTGATGTCCACCATTAGCAATGCTCCTGTATATGAGGGGGCTCATGGATGGTGCATCACTGTCTGATGTCTCTCATTAACAATGCTCCAGTATATGAGGGGGCTCATGGATGGTGGAACACTGTCTCATGTACCCCATTAGCAATGCTCCAGTATATGAGGGGGCTCATGGATGGTGCAGCACTGTCTGATGTCCACCATTAGCAATGCTCCAGTATATGAGGGGGCTTATGGATGCTGCTCCAGTGTCGGATGTCCCCCATTAACAATGCTCGAGTATATGAGGGGGCTCATGGATGGTGCTCCAGTGTCTGATGTCCTCCATTAGCAATGCTCCAGTATATGAGGGGGCTCATGGATGGTGCTCCAGTGTCTGATGTCCCCCATTAGCAATGCTCTAGTATATGAGGGGGCTCATGGACGGTGCAGCACTGTCTGATGTCCCCCATTAGCAATGTTCCAGTATATGAGGGGCTCACGGATGGTGCAACACCCTCTGATGTCCCCCATTAGAAATGCGCCAGTATATGAGGGGGCTCATGGATGGTGCTCCAGTGTCTGATGTCACCCATTAGCAATGCTCTAGTATATGAGGGGGCTCATGGATGGTGCAGCACTGTCTGATGTCCCCCATTAGCAATGCTCTAGTATATGAGGGGGCTCATGGATGGTGCAGCACTGTCTGATGTCCCCCATTAGCAATGCTCCAGTATATGAGGGGGCTTATGGATGGTGCTCCAGTGTCTGATGTCACCCATTAGCAATGCTCCAGTATATGAGGGGGCTCATGGATGGTGCTCCAGTGTCTGATGTCACCCATTAGCAATGCTCCAGTATATGAGGGGGCTCATGGATGGTGCTCCAGTGTCTGATGACCCCATTAGCAATGCTCTAGTATATGAGGGGGCTCATGGATGGTGCAGCACTGTCTGATGTCCACCATTAGCAATGCTCCAGTATATGAGGGGGCTCATGGATGGTGCTCCAGTGTCTGATGACCCCATTAGCAATGCTCTAGTATATGAGGGGGCTCATGGATGGTGCAGCACTGTCTGATGTCCCCCATTAGCAATGCTCCAATATATGAGGGGGCTTATGGATGGTGCTCCAGTGTCTGATGTCACCCATTAGCAATGCTCCAGTATATGAGGGGGCTCATGGATGGTGCTCCAGTGTCTGATGTCCCCCATTAGCAATGCTCCAGTATATGAGGGGGCTCATGGATGGTGCAGCACTGTCTGATGTCCACCATTAGCAATGCTCCAGTATATGAGGGGGCTCATGGATGGTGTTCCAGTGTCTGATGTCCCCCATTAGCAATGCTCCAGTATATGAGGGGGGTCATGGATGGTGCAGCACTGTCTGATGTCCCCCATTAGCAATGCTCTAGTATATGAGGGGGCTCATGGATGGTGCAGCACTGTCTGATGTCCACCATTAGCAATGCTCCAGTATATGAGGGGGCTCATGGATGATGCTCCAGTGTCTGATGTCTCCCATTTGCAATGCTCCAGTATATAAGGGGGCTCATGGATGGTGCAACACTGTCTGATGTCCCCCATTAGCAATGCTCCAGTATATGAGGGGGCTCATGGATGGTGCAGCACTGTCTGATGTCCACCATTAGCAATGCTCCAGTATATGAGGGGGCTCATGGATGGTGCAGCACTGTCTGATGTCCCCCATTAGCAATGCTCTAGTATATGAGGGGGCTCATGGATGGTGCAGCACTGTCTGATGTCCACCATTAGCAATGCTCCAGTATATGAGGGGCTCATGGATGATGCTCCAGTGTCTGATGTCTCCCATTTGCAATGCTCCAGTATATAAGGGGGCTCATGGATGGTGCAACACTGTCTGATGTCCCCCATTAGCAATGCTCCAGTATATGAGGGGGCTCATGGATGGTGCAGCACTGTCTGATGTCCACCATTAGCAATGCTCCAGTATATGAGGGAGCTCATGGATGGTGCTCCTGTGTCTGATGTCCCCCATTAGCAATGCTCTAGTATATGAGGGGGCTCATGGATGGTGCAGCACTGTCTGATGTCCACCATTAGCAATGCTCCAGTATATGAGGGGGCTCATGGATGATGCTCCAGTGTCTGATGTCCCCCATTTGCAATGCTCCAGTATATGAGGGGGCTCATGGATGGTGCAACACTGTCTGATGTCCCCCATTAGCAATGCTCCAGTATATGAGGGGGCTCATGGATGGTGCAACACTGTCTGATGTCCCCCATTAGCAATGCTCTAGTATATGAGGGGGCTCATGGATGGTGCAGCACTGTCTGATGTCCACCATTAGCAATGCTCCAGTATATGAGGGGGCTCATGGATGATGCTCCAGTGTCTGATGTCTCCCATTTGCCAAGCTCCAGTATATAAGGGGGCTCATGGATGGTGCAACACTGTCTGATGTCCCCCATTAGCAATGCTCCAGTATATGAGGGGCTCATGGATGGTGCAGCACTGTCTGATGTCCACCATTAGCAATGCTCCAGTATATGAGGGGACTTATGGATGCTGCTTCAGTGTCTTATGTCCCCCATTAGCAATGCTCCAGTATATGAGGGGGCTCATGGATGGTGCTCCAGTGGCTGATGTCACCCATTTGCAATGCTCCAGTATATAAGGGGGCTTATGGATGCTGCTCCAGTGTCGGATGTCCCCCATTAACAATGCTCCAGTATATGAGATGGCTCACGGATGGTGAAACACTGTCGGATGTCCCCCATTAACAATGCTCTAGTATATGAGGGGGCTCATGGAGGGTGCAGCACTGTCTGATGTCCACCATTAGCAATGCTCCTGTATATGAGGGGGCTCATGGATGGTGCAGCACTGTCTGATGTCCACCATTAGCAATGCTCCTGTATATGAGGGGGCTCATGGATGGTGCATCACTGTCTGATGTCTCTCATTAACAATGCTCCAGTATATGAGGGGGCTCATGGATGGTGGAACACTGTCTCATGTACCCCATTAGCAATGCTCCAGTATATGAGGGGGCTCATGGATGGTGCAGCACTGTCTGATGTCCACCATTAGCAATGCTCCAGTATATGAGGGGGCTTATGGATGCTGCTCCAGTGTCGGATGTCCCCCATTAACAATGCTCGAGTATATGAGGGGGCTCATGGATGGTGCTCCAGTGTCTGATGTCCTCCATTAGCAATGCTCCAGTATATGAGGGGGCTCATGGATGGTGCTCCAGTGTCTGATGTCCCCCATTAGCAATGCTCTAGTATATGAGGGGGCTCATGGACGGTGCAGCACTGTCTGATGTCCCCCATTAGCAATGTTCCAGTATATGAGGGGGCTTATGGATGGTGCTCCAGTGTCTGATGACACCCATTAGCAATGCTCGAGTATATGAGGGGGCTCATGGATGGTGCAACACCCTCTGATGTCCCCCATTAGAAATGCGCCAGTATATGAGGGGGCTCATGGATGGTGCTCCAGTGTCTGATGTCACCCATTAGCAATGCTCTAGTATATGAGGGGGCTCATGGATGGTGCAGCACTGTCTGATGTCCCCCATTAGCAATGCTCTAGTATATGAGGGGGCTCATGGATGGTGCAGCACTGTCTGATGTCCCCCATTAGCAATGCTCCAGTATATGAGGGGGCTTATGGATGGTGCTCCAGTGTCTGATGTCACCCATTAGCAATGCTCCAGTATATGAGGGGGCTCATGGATGGTGCTCCAGTGTCTGATGTCACCCATTAGCAATGCTCCAGTATATGAGGGGGCTCATGGATGGTGCTCCAGTGTCTGATGTCCCCCATTAGCAATGCTCTAGTATATGAGGTGGCTCATGGATGGTGCAGCACTGTCTGATGTCCCCCATTAGCAATGCTCCAATATATGAGGGGGCTTATGGATGGTGCTCCAGTGTCTGATGTCACCCATTAGCAATGCTCCAGTATATGAGGGGGCTCATGGATGGTGCTCCAGTGTCTGATGTCCCCCATTAGCAATGCTCCAGTATATGAGGGGGCTCATGGATGGTGCAGCACTGTCTGATGTCCACCATTAGCAATGCTCCAGTATATGAGGGGGCTTATGGATGGTGTTCCAGTGTCTGATGTCCCCCATTAGCAATGCTCCAGTATATGAGGGGGGTCATGGATGGTGCAGCACTGTCTGATGTCCCCCATTAGCAATGCTCTAGTATATGAGGGGGCTCATGGATGGTGCAGCACTGTCTGATGTCCACCATTAGCAATGCTCCAGTATATGAGGGGGCTCATGGATGATGCTCCAGTGTCTGATGTCTCCCATTTGCAATGCTCCAGTATATAAGGGGGCTCATGGATGGTGCAACACTGTCTGATGTCCCCCATTAGCAATGCTCCAGTATATGAGGGGGCTCATGGATGGTGCAGCACTGTCTGATGTCCACCATTAGCAATGCTCCAGTATATGAGGGGGCTCATGGATGGTGCAGCACTGTCTGATGTCCCCCATTAGCAATGCTCTAGTATATGAGGGGGCTCATGGATGGTGCAGCACTGTCTGATGTCCACCATTAGCAATGCTCCAGTATATGAGGGGCTCATGGATGATGCTCCAGTGTCTGATGTCTCCCATTTGCAATGCTCCAGTATATAAGGGGGCTCATGGATGGTGCAGCACTGTCTGATGTCCACCATTAGCAATGCTCCAGTATATGAGGGAGCTCATGGATGGTGCTCCTGTGTCTGATGTCCCCCATTAGCAATGCTCTAGTATATGAGGGGGCTCATGGATGGTGCAGCACTGTCTGATGTCCACCATTAGCAATGCTCCAGTATATGAGGGGGCTCATGGATGGTGCAGCACTGTCTGATGTCCACCATTAGCAATGCTCCAGTATATGAGGGGGCTCATGGATGATGCTCCAGTGTCTGATGTCCCCCATTTGCAATGCTCCAGTATATGAGGGGGCTCATGGATGGTGCAACACTGTCTGATGTCCCCCATTAGCAATGCTCCAGTATATGAGGGGGCTCATGGATGGTGCAACACTGTCTGATGTCCCCCATTAGCAATGCTCTAGTATATGAGGGGGCTCATGGATGGTGCAGCACTGTCTGATGTCCACCATTAGCAATGCTCCAGTATATGAGGGGGCTCATGGATGATGCTCCAGTGTCTGATGTCTCCCATTTGCCAAGCTCCAGTATATAAGGGGGCTCATGGATGGTGCAACACTGTCTGATGTCCCCCATTAGCAATGCTCCAGTATATGAGGGGGCTCATGGATGATGCAGCACTGTCTGATGTCCACCATTAGCAATGCTCCAGTATATGAGGGGGCTCATGGATGATGCTCCAGTGCCTGATGTCCCCCATTTGCAATGCTCCAGTATATGAGGGGGCTCATGGATGGTGCAGCACTGTCTGATGTCCACCATTAGCAATGCTCCAGTATATGAGGGGGCTCATGGATGATGCTCCAGTGCCTGATGTCCCCCATTTGCAATGCTCTAGTATATGAGGGGGCTCATGGATGGTGCAGCACTGTCTGATGTCCACCATTAGCAATGCTCCAGTATATGAGGGGGCTCATGGATTATGCTCCAGTGCCTGATGTCCCCCATTTGCAATGCTCCAGTATATGAGGGGGCTCATGGATGGTGCAACACTGTCTGATGTCCCCCATTAGCAATGCTCCAGTATATGAGGGGCTCATGGATGGTGCAGCACTGTCTGATGTCCACTATTAGCAATGCTCCAGTATATGAGGGGACTTATGGATGCTGCTTCAGTGTCTTATGTCCCCCATTAGCAATGCTCCAGTATATGAGGGGGCTCATGGATGGTGCTCCAGTGGCTGATGTCACCCATTTGCAATGCTCCAGTATATGAGGGGGCTTATGGATGCTGCTCCAGTGTCGGATGTCCCCCATTAACAATGCTCCAGTATATGAGATGGCTCACGGATGGTGAAACACTGTCGGATGTCCCCCATTAACAATGCTCTAGTATATGAGGGGGCTCATGGAGGGTGCAGCACTGTCTGATGTCCACCATTAGCAATGCTCCAGTATATGAGGGGGCTCATGGATGATGCTCCAGTGTCTGATGTCTCCCATTTGCCAAGCTCCAGTATATAAGGGGGCTCATGGATGGTGCAGCACTGTCTGATGTCCACCATTTGCAATGCTCCAGTATATGAGGGGGCTCATGGATGGTGCAACACTGTCTGATGTCCCCCATTAGCAATGCTCCAGTATATGAGGGGGCTCATGGATGGTGCAGCACTGTCTGATGTCCCCCATTAGCAATGCTCCAGTATATGAGGGGGCTCATGGATGGTGCAGCACTGTCTGATGTCCCCCATTAGCAATGCTCTAGTATATGAGGGGGCTCATGGATGGTGCAGCACTGTCTGATGTCCACCATTAGCAATGCTCCAGTATATGAGGGGGCTCATGGATGATGCTCCAGTGTCTGATGTCTCCCATTTGCCAAGCTCCAGTATATGAGGGGGCTTATGGATGCTGCTCCAGTGTCGGATGTCCCCCATTAACAATGCTCCAGTATATGAGGTGGCTCACGGATGGTGAAACACTGTCGGATGTCCCCCATTAGCAATGCTCTAGTATATGAGGGGGCTCATGGATGGTGCAGCACTGTCTGATGTCCACCATTAGCAATGCTCCAGTATATGAGGGGGCTCATGGATGGTGCAGCACTGTCTGATGTCCACCATTAGCAATGCTCCAGTATATGAGGGAGCTCATGGATGGTGCTCCTGTGTCTGATGTCCCCCATTAGCAATGCTCTAGTATATGAGGGGGCTCATGGATGGTGCAGCACTGTCTGATGTCCACCATTAGCAATGCTCCAGTATATGAGGGGGCTCATGGATGATGCTCCAGTGTCTGATGTCTCCCATTTGCAATGCTCCAGTATATAAGGGGGCTCATGGATGGTGCAACACTGTTTGATGTCCCCCATTAGCAATGCTCTAGTATATGAGGGGGCTCATGGATGGTGCAGCACTGTCTGATGTCCCCCATTAGCAATGCTCTAGTATATGAGGGGGCTCATGGATGGTGCAGCACTGTCTGATGTCCACCATTAGCAATGCTCCAGTATATGAGGGAGCTCATGGATGGTGCTCCTGTGTCTGATGTCCCCCATTAGCAATGCTCTAGTATATGAGGGGGCTCATGGATGGTGCAGCACTGTCTGATGTCCACCATTAGCAATGCTCCAGTATATGAGGGGGCTCATGGATGATGCTCCAGTGTCTGATGTCCCCCATTTGCAATGCTCCAGTATATGAGGGGGCTCATGGATGGTGCAACACTGTCTGATGTCCCCCATTAGCAATGCTCCAGTATATGAGGGGGCTCATGGATGGTGCAACACTGTCTGATGTCCCCCATTAGCAATGCTCTAGTATATGAGGGGGCTCATGGATGGTGCAGCACTGTCTGATGTCCACCATTAGCAATGCTCCAGTATATGAGGGGGCTCATGGATGATGCTCCAGTGTCTGATGTCTCCCATTTGCCAAGCTCCAGTATATAAGGGGGCTCATGGATGGTGAAACACTGTCTGATGTCCCCCATTAGCAATGCTCCAGTATATGAGGGGGCTCATGGATGGTGCAGCACTGTCTGATGTCCACCATTAGCAATGCTCCAGTATATGAGGGAGCTCATGGATGGTGCTCCTGTGTCTGATGTCCCCCATTAGCAATGCTCTAGTATATGAGGGGGCTCATGGATGGTGCAGCACTGTCTGATGTCCACCATTAGCAATGCTCCAGTATATGAGGGGGCTCATGGATGATGCTCCAGTGCCTGATGTCCCCCATTTGCAATGCTCCAGTATATGAGGGGGCTCATGGATGGTGCAACACTGTCTGATGTCCCCCATTAGCAATGCTCCAGTATATGAGGGGCTCATGGATGGTGCAGCACTGTCTGATGTCCACCATTAGCAATGCTCCAGTATATGAGGGGACTTATGGATGCTGCTTCAGTGTCTTATGTCCCCCATTAGCAATGCTCCAGTATATGAGGGGGCTCATGGATGGTGCTCCAGTGTCTGATGTCACCCATTTGCAATGCTCCAGTATATGAGGGGGCTTATGGATGCTGCTCCAGTGTCGGATGTCCCCCATTAACAATGTTCCAGTATATGAGGTGGCTCACGGATGGTGAAACACTGTCGGATGTCCCCCATTAACAATGCTCCAGTATATGAGGGGGCTCATGGATGGTGCAGCACTGTCTGATGTCCCCCATTAGCAATGCTCCAGTATATGAGGGGGCTCATGGATGGTGCAGCACTGTCTGATGTCCACCATTAGCAATGCTCCAGTATATGAGGGGGCTCATGGATGGTGCAACACTGTCTGATGTCCCCCATTAACAATGCTCCAGTATTTGAAGGGGCTTATGGGTGGTGCAACACTGTCTGATGTCCCCCATTTGCAATGCTCCAGTATATGAGGCGCTCATGGATGGTGCAACACTGTCTGATGTCCCCCATTAACAATGCTCCAGTATTTGAAGGGGTTCATGGGTGGTGCAACACTGTCTGATGTCCCCATTTGCAATGCTCCAGTATATGAGGGGGCTCATGGATGGTGCAACACTGTCTGATGTCCCCCATTAACAATGCTCCAGTATTTGAAGGGGCTCATGGGTGGTGCAACACTGTCTGATGTCCCCCATTAGCAATGCTCCAGTATATGAGGGCCTCTAGGATGAATCATAGAATCATAGAATCGTAGAGTTGGAAGGGACCTCCTGGGCCATCTGGTCCAACCCCCTGCTCAAAGCAGGATTCGCTAAATCATCCCAGTCAGATGTCTGTCCAGCCTCTGTTTGAAGACTTCCATTGAAGGAGAACTCACCACTTCTCGTGGCAGCCTGTTCCACTCATTGATCACTCTAACTGTCAAAAAGTTTTTTCTAATATCTAATCTGTGTCTCCTCCCATTCAGTTTCATCCTATTGCTTCTAGTCTTTCCTTGTGCAAATGAGAATAAAGTTGATCCTTCTGCAATGTGACAGCCCTTTAGATATTTGTAGACAGCTATTAATTCTCCTCTCAGTCTTCTCTTTTGCAAACTAAACATTCCCAAATCCTGCAACCTTTCCTCATAAGACAGGGTTTGCAGACCGGTCACCATTCTGGTCGCTCTTTTCTGAACTTGCTCCAGTTGTTGATGTCTTTTTTAAAATGTGGTGCCCAAAACTGGACACAATATTCCAGATGAGGTCTGACCAAAGAGGAGTAGAGGGAAATAATGACTTCACGTGATCTAGACTGTATGCTTCTGTTAATACATCCTAGAATTGCATTTGCTTTTTTTGCAGCTGCTTCACACTGTTGACTCATATTCAGTCTGTGATCTATTAGTATACCCAAGTCTTTTTCACATGTGCTGTCACTTAGCCCTATTCCTCCCATTCTGTATGTGCTTTTTTCATTTTTATTGCCTAGATGTATTGCTTTTCATTTCTCCCTGTTAAAAACCATTCTGTTAGTTGCTGCCCACTTCTCCAGTTTATTTAAATCTTTTTGAATCCTCTCTCTATCTTCTCTAGTATTAGCTATCCCTCCTAGCTTTGTGTCATCAGCAAATTTAATCAATTTTACCCTCAATTCCTTCATCTAAATCGTTGATAAAGGTGTTGAACAATACAGGGCCCAGGACAGAGCCCTGTGGTACCCCACTTGAGACATTCTTCCAACTGGATGTGCAGCCATTTACGACCACTCTTTGGGTCCGATCACTAAGCCAGTTATGAATCCACCTAACAGTTGCCTTGTCCATTCCATACTTAGTCATTTTTTCAATAAGGATTGTATGAGAGACTTTGTCAAATGCTTTGCTGAAGTCAAGATATACTATATCTACAGCATTTCCTTGATCCACCCAATCAGTGATACCGTCATAGAAGGAAATTAAGTTAGTCTGACATGACTTATTAGTTACAAACCCATGCTGACTCTGTTTAATCACTTCATTCTTATCCAGGTATTGACATACATGTTGTTTAATAATTTGTTCAAAGATCTTTCCTGGTATAGAAGTCAGACTCAGCGGCCTATAGTTGCCTGGGTCCACCTACTTCCCCTTTTTGAAGATAGGAACAACATTTGCTCTTCTCCAGTCTTCTGGCACTTCTCCTGTTCTCCAAGAATTTTCAAAGATTATGGAGAGGGGTTCAAAAATTTCTTCTGCTATCTCCTTCAGTACTCTGGGGTGTAATTCATTTAGACCTGGAGACTTGAATTCATTTAGGTTAGCTAAGTGTTTCCTCACTATCTTTCTGTTTATAGATATCCTGGATTCTTCTATTCCCTTAATAGGACAGTGAATAACAGTTGATGTTACATTTCCTTTCTGAGAGAAAACAGATGCAAAATAGGAATTTAAAAGTTCAGCCTTCTCAACATCCTGTCTTACCATTTCATCATTTTCATCCTGCAAAAATCCTATAGCATCTTTGACTTTTCTTTTACTTTTGACATATCCCCAAAATCCTTTATTATTTCTTTTGACATCTCTTGCAAGCCTCAATTCATTTTCAGCTTTAGATAATCTGATTTGTGCCCTGCAGGTTCTGCAGACAGCATTATATTCTTCTTTAGATATGCCTCCCTCTTTCCATTTTATAAACATTTTTTTCTTCCTTTTTAGCATGTGCTTAAGTTCTGTGTTCATCCATCCTGGTCTCCTTAAATGCTTCCTATTCTTCCCTCTTTTCGGAATTGTTAACAACTGTGCTTTGAGAATTTCATTTTTCAAGATTTCCCATCCTTCCTGGACATTTTTGTCTTTAAGGATATCCAGCCATTGGATCCCTCCAATTCTCTTTCTGAATCCCTTAAAATCTGCCTTTCTGAAATCTAACCTTGACGTCTGAGTCTTCACAGGTCTTCCGCCTCTAGTTATCCAAAATTCTAAAATAGCATGGTCGCTACCTCCTAGGGTCCCAGCCACTTTTACCTCCTCAACCATTTCCTCCCTGTTTATAAGGATTAGATCCAAGGTAGCAGTTCCCCTTGTTTTCTCCCTTACCTTTTGGAAGATAAAGTTGTCAGCAAGAGAGGATAAGAATTTCCTTGACCTGTTAGTTTTGCCTGAGAGAGATTCCCAACAAATGTCTGGATAGTTGAAATCTCCCATGACAACTATGTCATATTTTTTGGAGAACTTGGCCATTTGATGCATAAAGAGTTCATCCATATCTTCAGCTTGCACAGGCGGCCTGTAGTAAATGCCTACAATGGTGTCCTTTCCATTGTTCTGTCCTTGTATTCTTACCCAAACAGTTTCCACAGAACTCCCAGTCTCTGAAGCTTGGATCTCTGTGCAGATATACGCGTTTCTAACATACAATGCAACACCCCCTCCTCGTTTATCAAGTCTGTTTCTTGCAAATAAGTTGTATCCTTCTAGTCTTGTATTCCAATCATGTGTATTGTCCCACCAAGTTTCAGTGATTCCAATGACATCATATTTCTTTTCCTGTGTTAGTAGTTCCAATTCTCCTTGTTTGTTGCCCATGCTTTGTGCATTAGTATAGAAACATTTTAGTTTGTGATTGGTTTCTCTTTCTCTAATATTTTTATTAATTAGATTCTTTCGTCTTTTCTCTTCCTTTCCAATTCTAATAGCAGAGTTCTCAATAGCATTTGTCAGGTGTATGGCTTTTTCTGGTCTTTTGCTTCCCTTCCCATGTTGTTCTAGTTTAAAGCTCTCCTTACAAGTGTAGCAAGGCGACTTCCAAATACATGCTTTCCAGTCTTCGTAAGGTGCACCCCATCTCTAGCAAGTAGTCCATCGTATAAGTAGTTCACTCCATGATCCAGAAATCCAAATCGTTGCTGACGGCACCATCGACGTAGCCAGTTGTTCACCTGCAGAATCTTATTCCACCTCCTTGTTCCATGGACATCCACTGGGAGGATTGAAGAGAAGACCACCTGCGCTCCCAGTTCTTTCACTTTCTTGCCTAAGTCTTCAAAGTCTCTGCAGATGGTTTCCATGTCGTTTCTTGCGGTGTCATTTGTCCCCACATGTAGTAGCAGGAATGGGTAGTCATCTGTAGGTCTGAATAGTCGTGATATCCTGTCAGACACATCTTTAATTTTTGCACTTGGAAGACAGCACATTTCTCTTGAAGTTATATCCGGTCTGCAGATAGCGGCCTCTGTTCCTCTCAACAGGGAATCCCCCATGACCACCACTCTCCGTTTCTTCTTCACAACATTTTTCTTTCTCCATCCAGGAGGACTCTGAAGGCGTACAAGGTTGCTGTTTGTTGGCAAAGTCTTATCCTGATGTATTTCTTCATCGTTTTCCTGCGTCAGAGCCTGGTACTGGTTTCTGAGCAGTATGGGTGCTGACTGCCTCCTGATCCTCCTGCTTCTCTGGGTCACATGTCTCCATTCCTCTGTTGGTTTGAATACCAAATTTAAAAGGTTTTTTTTATTTTTTACTTTAATATTATACGACATATAAAAATATACATAGTTTTGAAGGCTGAAGGAAGACCTTATGTCCATCTAGTTCAGCCTATTTTTAATGCAGTTGTTCTGCATTGTTGATCCTGGGGAAGGCAAAAAAACCCACAGAGTAGAAGCCCATTTTCTCCATAGGGAAAACAAATTCCTTCCCCTAAGCTGGGTCAACCATCTACCTATAATATTATGTTATTCATAACCTTCTATACTGTTACTCACAAGAAAAGCATCCATTCCTTTCTTAAATTCATTCAGTGAGTTGGCCATCACCACTTCCTCAGGAAGAGAATTCCAGAGCCTCACTGCTCTTACCATGAAGAACCCTCTTCTATGCTGGTGCAGAAATTGTCTTTCCTCCAAATGAAGAGAATGCCCCCTTGTTCTTGTCACAGTCCTTGGTACAAACAGTTCATTGGAGAGATCTCTGTATTGCACTCTGATATACTTGTACATATGTATTAAGTCTCCCCTAAGTCTTCTCTTTTCTAGAGTAAATAGAACTAATTTTGATAACCTTTCTGGGTAATGTAGTTAACCAACTCCATGTATCATTTTAGTAGCCCGCCTTTGAACCCTTTCAAGTTCAGTAATGTCTTTCTTGAGCACCGGTGTCCAAAATTGCACACAATACTCCAAGTGTGGTCTGACGAGTGATTTGTACAGAGGGAGAATTATGTTTTCATCTCGTGTCCCCAGACCTCTTCTAATGCATCCCATGACCCTATTTGCTTTGGTGGCAGCTGCCTAACACTGGGCATTCCAACTGAGCTTCTTATTGACTAAGATGCCTAAGTCTTTTTCCATGTCTGATTTCCCCAGCAGTTTCCCATTTAGTAAGTAATTGTAGCATCTGTTTCTCCTTTCCATGTGCATAAACTTACACTTATCTGTGTTAAACCTCATTTGCCATTTTTCAGCCCAATTCTCCAATTTACTCAAATCTGTCTGTAGTTGCAAACTGTCCTCCTTTGTGTTAACTACCTTACATAGTTTTCTATCATCTGCAAATACTGATATTTTACTGTGTAAGCCATCCACTAGATCATTAATAAATATATTAAATAGTAGGGGGCCCAATACAGAACTCTGTGGTACCCCACTAGTAACCCTGGCCCAATCTGAGTATGCACCATTAATAACCACTCTTTGTTTTCTATCACTAAGCCAGCTACCTACCCATCTACACACATTTTCCCCTAGCCCAAGCTTTCTCATCTTAGGCCGGTTTCACATTAGCGCTTTTTCAGCGCACGCACGGCCGGGGGTAGCTCCGCCCCCGAGCCAGCTCTCTGCCCGGCGTGCCCGCCCCTTGCTTGTAGCGTCGCCTACTAGCGGACAGCGGCGCCTGCGATCGGCGCACCCTATCTTTAGCATAGGGTGCGCAGATCGTGCGCAGGCCGTGCGCTAGTTGCGCTTTGCCCTGCGCTGCGCACTTTTGACGGTGCGCCGTGCACGCCAAAATCCGAAAAGTTTGATTTTGGCGCGCACGGCGCACCGTCAAAAGTGCGCAGCGCAGGTCAAAGCGCAACTAGCGCACGGCCTGCGCACGATCTGCGCACCCTATGCTAAAGATAGGGTGCGCCGATCGCAGGCGCCGCTGTCCGCTAGTAGGCGGCGCTACAAGCAAGGGGCGGGCACGCCGGGCAGAGAGCCGGCTCGGGGGCGGAGCTACCCCCGGCCGTGCGTGCGCTGAAAAAGCGCTAATGTGAAACCGGCCTAACCAATCTTTTATAGCTGACTAGTGCAGTAAGTGCAGATGATGTAGGCAAACTTATGACATCTACATATTACAACACTCACCATGATGAGATGCGCTCTGTGAGCGTATGTTGGCTATGCGTCCCCGCGATCTATACCGCAGATCAGCGATTTTCTTTCTTAGGCTACTTTCACACATCAGGTTTTCCGCGTCAGGCGCGATCTGGCGTCGTCCCGGAACGCCGGATCCGGCAAATGTTTCGTAAAACCGGATGTGACGGATCTGGTTTTCTGCCGGATCCGTCTTTTTCTTGACAGACAAAACCGGATCCGTCTCATCCGGTACATCCGTTTTTCTATCCGTTTTTCGACGGATTATGCCGGATCCGGTTTTTAAAATTGACCCTTGTGGCCTTCCGAACGGGATTGGCTACTGGAAAACTATATATAGCATGTTCCTACAGCCCTTCTTTGACAGGTTGTAGAGGAGAAAGTGCAGGTTGGAGAGAAGAGCAAGTTACTGGCGAAGATGGATGTTGTCATTGGAAATATTTTGAAGAATTTGGCGGATTTTATAGCGGAGGCGAATCGTTTGAGGGTGATTGTTCTGGAGAAGGAGAGAGCGAGACAGCAGCGCATCAGGCATCGTAGACGACGTTTGTGGATCCACCCCATCACAGCCAAGAGAATGACGCGTGGGGTCTATTCTACACTCTGCATGGACCTTCGACGAAACCCGGATAAATTTTTTGGATATGTTAGGATGAAAATGGAGAATTTTGATTACTTGGTGGAGCGCATTGCACACCTCATAAGAAAAGCGGACACCTATTGCCGCTTCTCTGTTTCACCCGCAGAGCGTCTGATGGTGACTTTAAGGTAAGCCACATTTATTGGATATGCTCGCATCAGAGCACACTTTCACTGCAATCTTGTTGGTGGTAGTTTGTATCTCCAAGTGTTATAGGTCAGTTTTGGTATGTAATGCTGTGATTTAAAACTAATTTATTGTTTTTTAATTCCCCACAGATTTCTTGCAACTGGAGAATCCCTTTCGTCACTGCATTTCCAGTACAGACTCGGGATTTCCACCATATCTGGAATTGTGAAGTACACATGCCGTGCACTGTGGGACTCCTTAGCTGAAGAGTTTTTACCAGAGCCCACAACAGAGAGGTGGATTGAAATTGCTGACAAGTTTCAACAGATATGTCAGTTTCCAAACTGCTTGGGCGCTGTGGACGGGAAACATATCCGCATTGTAAAGCCAGCTGGATCGGGATCGGAATATTTCAATTACAAGAAATATTTTTCAATTGTCCTCATGGCCATCGCTGATGCGGAATACAAATTTATTGCGGTTGATATTGGGGCCTATGGCCGCTCCAATGACTCTCAAGTTTTCAAACTGTCTGCCATGGGGCGTAAACTGTATGGAACTTCCAGTTCCCACCACCTAGACCGCTGCCGCAAACATCTGGTCCACCTATGCCATTTGTCTGTGTAGGGGATGAAGCCTTCCAGCTGTCAGAACACCTTTTGAAACCATACTCTAGCAGAGGATTGACAAGAACAAAACGCATTTTTAATTACCGCCTCACAAGAGCAAGAAGAATGGTTGAATGTACCTTTGGTATTCTGACAGCCAAATGGCGGGTCCTATTGACTGCGATCAACCTCAAGACAGAAACTGTGGACGAGGTGATCAAAGCTTGCGTGGTACTCCACAATTTTGTTATCTGCAAGGAACCCATTTCCATTGAGGACACCTCTGAAGAAACCACCTTGCAAGATTACCATGACATTACCACTAGAAGTTCTGTGACGGTTTCAGTAATGAGGGACAATTTTGTACTATACTTTATGTCACCTCAAGGCAGAGTACACTGGCAGGATGACAGAGTGTGAAAGATTTGTGCCCTAACCAAACTTGTGTACCTTCTGGACCAACAGTATATACCTTTGCCAACCAAAGTTGGCTATCTTGTCATGGTCTTACTATTTTTAGCTTTAGGCCACAGGTGTGTACCTGGTTGTGTTTTATGCAAAGTATTTCACCTTTTAACAAAAGTTGTGTACATTGTTAGGAAATCACCAACAATAAACACAACTTTTTAGGTGAAATACTTTGCTTCAAACACAACCAGGAACACAACTGTGGCAAAAAGCTAAAATTTACCCACAGTTATATACCTGGTTTTGAATACCTTTTTACCTTTGAAATACCCTGTATTTAACCTTTTTTTTAAACATAGTTCGCCGCAGAAAGAAATGACAGACAACCATTGTGAAACGATAATTTAACTTTTATTTAAAATTTTTTTTTTTTTGTAAAATGTTTTTAAAGTGCAAAAAACTTTTTTAATAAAGGTTTTAAACCCAATGGGCATTTTTATTAAAAAACACACATTACAAATCTGTGTAGTGTGGGGTGGAAATACTGCTGGAGGGGCTGCGGGACACTTCGACACTGGGTGTGTGGAGAGAGGACTGGGATCGTGGTGGGGAAGGAACAGTTAGAGGTGAAGGTGTGGAAAAAGCTACAGAATGGGTGGACATGTGGGAGGCAGAAGAGGTGGTGGGCGGTGGAGTGGAGGGTTGGGCAGAGACTGTAGGAGCAGATGATGTTGATGGAAAGTTGTATGGGGAAGGAGTTTGGTACGGGGAAGGAGTTTGGTACGGGGAAGGAGTTTGGTACGGGGAAGGAGTTTGGTACGGGGCAGGTTGCTGGAAGTGGGGAGATGTCTGGTACTGGGGAGGTTGCTGGTATGTAATAGGAGGGGGAGGATGGAAAGTGGCTGGAGGGGGTGCAGATGTAATAGGAGGGGGAGGATGGAAAGTGGCTGGAGGGGGTGCAGATGTAATAGGAGGGGGAGGATGGAAAGTGGCTGGAGGGGGTGCAGGTGGAGGAACTACAGTGGTGGGAGGTGGAGGTTGGGAGGTAACCTGCTGTAGAGCACCGTGGCACGAATGCATTACATGCATCTGCTGGGTTGGAGATAGTGTTGCCATGCGCTCCACAACAGACCTGAAAAAGGTGTGGTTTGGCGAAGATCTTGCTTCTGAATGCATGGTTTGCAGAAGTGTCTTCACCTCCAGAATGCTGGAGTTGATCTGCTGAAAGCCTGCGGAGATTTGCTCTGACAAGACTTTTAGACAGTTCTGGAAAGATGCATTCAGATGCAAGAACTCTTGCGCATAACTCTTTTCCTGACCCCTCTGCCGCTGTCGCCCAGTACCCGCAGGTGTACTAGAGGTGGCAGGGGCAGAAGGGTGGGGTAAAGGGAAAGCGATCTCCTCACCAGCAGCTTCATGTAATGTAGGCGGCCACGATGCTCCTGTGCTGGTGGATGGGACAGATGGGTCGAATGTGTGGGAAGGTGCAGATGTACCGGGGCAGTCGAAGTGTCCCTCGGTGCCGGTCTCCTCAGGGATCGCCTCAGAAGGGTCCAATCGTGCAGGCTCCCGAGTGCTGCTCACCATGCTGTGGAATAAAGAGAAAAAAAAACAATTAAAATAGTGACATGGTATGGCCCTGGCTGAAAAAAAAAGTTACATCTAAACATTTTTTTGTCACATGTGGTGTGTAATATTTACCTTCTGGTGAGCATTGTCTCCCGGAGGAACGACAGGGCTTGTGCGTACTTGTACTTGCTCCTGCGTCCTCCAGATCCACTCGGGGCCCGCATCTCTTTATTGAACTCCTTCTTGAAACGATCCCTCACAGACCGCCACCGATTCACAATTCTGTTCCCTGAAACGAGAAAGGAGTGGTTAGTATACAACATCAGTGTTTCACAAACTCCAGTCCTCATGGTCCCCAGGGGTCATGTTTTCAGGATTTCCATAGTAAATAGAAATCCTGAACACATGATCCGTGGGGACCACGAGGACTGGAGTTCGGGAAACACTGGTTTACATCAAGCAACCGGTACTGTATATACTTACGCTCTTTAATCTGGGCCCGAACATCGAGGTCCTCCCAGCGGCACACAAGGAGTGAACAGATTTCCTCCCAGAGTCGTCGGGTAACGATAAGGTCAGCGTGGCGGCGGTCAGCCATATTCCAGAGCGGCTCCCTTTCTCTGACGAGATCGATGAGGTGGTCCACATCGAGTCCTCCATCCTCACCGTCAGAGTCGGGAGCACGCTGTGAAGGCTGTTAAAGAAAAAGACAAAAATAACATAATTAGCCTCCACAAAAGAAATGAAATAAAAAGTGCAAAAAAACAAAGCAAAAATATTTATACTTACACGCTGGTGACCGCCGCGTTGCTGTCGCCGACGACCCTGGGAGGCACTGCGAGGACCTCTTGGCCGAGCACCAGATTGGGAAGACTAGAGAAGAAAACAAAAAATGTTATGTCTTTGGATGTAGGCATTTGTTTGCTGTGTGTGGTCTGCAGAACATTGTTTTCTATGTGTTGTGTGTAGTGTGATGTTGTGTTTCTGCGTTTGATGCAAAAAACTTACCAATTGTGAGCCCACTCCAGGTGTCTGTCCACCCCTTCCTTCTTCTTCTGGGAGCTCCTCTTCATCTTGTGATTCCTGTTTTGAAATAAAAGGCAATGAATAGACATATATTACAGAGATGATGGATTTTGGAAATAAAAACTTACCGTCAAACGCTGACGATGCGAGGGAGGGCTCCCAGAAGAAGATGTGCTGTCCTGTTGATGGCCAGACTCCATGGCTGTGGGTATTGCTGCTGCTGTTGCTGCTGCCAGTGATGCCATTTCTGCTGCTGCTGCTGCTGCTGCATCTCTTTGGCGGCTGTTGAATAAAGAGAAACAAAGGGCCAATGAATATCTTGATATTCCATGGCCCTAGTTTGGAGGAATGGGGGATTTGATAATTACCGTCTCTCATCTGCTGCTGGACTCCCCTCCTCAGCATGTTCCATTTGCTGCTCCATTTGGGGTGGTGGTGGTGCTGATGGTGCTGCAGTGGTCTCCTGCCTTCTCCTGCTGCGCTTGTTTGCTTTCTTGGGTGGCATGTTGGGTGTGGCTGTGGGTCCCACTGTCTTGCTTTTATATATGTCTTGTGGGCAGAGCTACTGAGCATGCTCAGACCAAAAAAAACGGATCCGGCCACCGGATCCGGCTTTCGCCGGATCAGGCGCATTGCGGCGCTCATAGGCTTTCATTGTGTGAAAAAGCCGGACGCGCCGGATCCGGCGTGTCCGGCTTTTTCGCCGGAGACAAAAAACGTTACAGTAGCCGTTTTTTCCAGACGCCGGATCGCGACACATTGCCGGATCCGGCGAAAACCGGATGAAACGCATGGCCATCCGGCGCGATCCGGCGCAAATGCAAGTCAATGGGGGGGAAACCGGATCCGGCATTGCATTTCGCCGGATCCGGTTTCTGTCAAAAGCGCCGGATCGCGCCTAACGGCGAAAACCTGATGTGTGAAAGAGGCCTTATCTGCGTTGTGCTGCGGTGTATGCCAAACTGTGTTGCCAGGCCACGCTTGATCCTGCGCAACACAGCCTGCTTGTGCAGAACTGGGTGTTCATAAAGTTGTGCACAAAAATAATCTTGGGCCTCCATCTCCTCTACGAGGTAATGCACCTCAGCCTCCCCCCACGGTGATGCACGTCGCCTGGCCGCCATTTTACAGCTCATGTAGAAGTACTAGGCCGCAGCAGCGTTCTTAGACACACCCACGACGCTTCTGCTCCGCCCACTGCAGTAGACCAGCGGTGGCGGTTACTGAATGCTAATGCGTCCACAAAGCAACACCCTCTAATGCCGCATGTTGTTTGTGCGTCGCTATTGCGTCCTGATATAGAGACTTCCTAAATATGTCAAACATAGCTATGCCTACATGAATGTCTGTATGTTGAATTTTGGTTTTGAGAGTGAGTGCTTTTGTCCATCTGTATATGTGTGTAAATGTGTATGAACAGGAATATGTATTCACAGGGACAGCCGTGAAAAAATTTGCCTATGTATCAAACGTACAGTTGAACCATGCCACATGATACAGTTCCTGAACTAATTTGGCCTTAGAAAACTGCGCCCTTTTCCAATGCGTAATTTCTGCGTGTCCCACTCCCACACTTCCACCTACCCCAAATATTCATTAACTATACAGTTGGCCTGGGACGACACCCAAAGTCCAACGGATTTATGTTCCAAGTATATGCCCACCTTACCATGAGAACCAAAGAAAAACAAAGTTTTTTGGACTTTTAAAAATCAAGTTTATTACACACAGATTTTGAAAACAATAAACATACTGAAGAGAAACATTGTCGCAATACAATAAAAAATGAGATTAAACACATATTAACAAACAATTAAGTAATGAAAAGTGGTTATCGCTTTTAGTGGACTATAAATTCTGTTGCTGCCAATTAACAGCACCGGGTCCATTAAAAAAGGCACAGTAATTGTCTCTGCAGGTCTTCGCATCCTGTGTGCTTCTTCCGGGTCCCAAATGCCGAAGGCCAGCAATTGGGAGTTTGTTTGCCCGCCATTCGCCAAGCTAAACTTCTCCGCTTGGGTTAACATAGTCCACAAAACCGGGGCGGCCAATATGAATTTGAACCCCGGCGGCGAAGGAAATTGTGAAGCACACAACATGTCAAAACTACTGAGTCAATAGCGTCTTGTTGGAGGTTGATGGGCATGTGCAGAACCCGAAAGCGATTTGCCATAATCCCAAAGGCATTCTCCACAACACGACGTGCCCTTGATAACCGGTAATTGTAAATTCTCCGTTCTGGTATCAGAGTTTTTTGAGGGAACGGTTTTATTAGATTAGGATGAAGCGGGAAGGCCTCATCACCAATAAAAACAAAGTTCATGTTTCCTGTTGTGTTTGTGTTGGGAGGCAGGTGGAGTTTGGAGTTATACAAATGCTCTCCAAAAAGCGTATTCTCCAAAACCCCGCCATTGGAAACCCTACTATTCATTCCAACGTCAACATAAATAAATTCGTAGTTGGCGTTTACAAGGGCCATCAGTTTGATGCTAAAATAGCCCTTATAGTTGTAAAAATATGATCCGCTGTTGGGGGGTTGAGTAATATGGACATGTTTGGGAACTGCCACAAAAGATCAAAATCATTGGCGATCTTACTCCATTCCGCCTCCGCAGTTGGAAACTCTATGTAGCTCCGAAGACAACTAAAAATGGCCTTGCACGTTTCCGGAATGAGAACGCTCAGCAGCGGCCTGGAAATGGCGGAAGAAAAAGGCAAATCTTGCAAGGAGCGTCCGGTGGCCAGGTAGCGCAGCGTGACTGCTAATCTCTCATCTACTGGAATGGCAGCATGCATGACTGTATCCTTGCGTTCGATAAGTGGGGTAATTTTGTCCAGTAAAAATGCGAATGATTCCTCTGACATACGAAGATAATTGCGGAAATCATGCAGATTTTTTTCCTTAAGCTCTTTCACCAACTGCATGTGGGACAATTCGGACCTCCTCTGCAGCCAATCTCTTGTCCACATGCGACGCTTTCTTTTGGAATGCCTCTCCTGCATCCGCGATTCTTCTTGCCGCCGATGTTCCTCAACAAGTAATGCAGCAACCACGACGGCACACTCTGCATTATTCATGATGGTGCAAACTGGAAAAAAAAAATACATTAGTTGTTTTGTTGGGTGTTGGGTGTGGGCTCACAATACCACCTAACATGGCTGACCAGGTAATAAACCTACGCACAGACAAAGAAACCACACCCTCCCTCCAAAAAGAAATATGAAAGCTGATAACTTGCACTGTTCTGTAAAGTTGTGAAAATGGAAATGCAGTAGAGACCAATAATGATACAGTGGCATGCAAAAGTTTAGGCACCCCTGGTCAAAATTACTGTTATTGTGAACAGTTAAGCAAGTTGAAGATAAAATGATCTCTAAAAGGCCTAAAGTTAAAGATGAAACACTTGTTTTGTATTTTAGGCTAAAAAGTAATACACATTGTAATATTTTCACATTTTAAAAATTACAAAAAGAAAAATGGTCCGATGCTAAAGTTTGGGCACCTTTGGAGATTTGTGTGCTCAGATAACTTTGACCAAGGTTTCAGACCTTAATTAGCCTGTAAGGGTTATGGCTTGTTCACCCTCAATGTTAGGAAGGGCCAGCTGATGCAGATTCCTCAGGTTTAGAAACACATAGCCTCCTCTAACCTTGTGCGAAAAAACAGCCACCATGGGTTCTTTTAAGCAGCTGCCTAGCACCCTGAAAATGAAAATGGTGGAGGCCCACAAAGCAGGAGAAGGCTATAAGAAGATAGCAAAGCATTTTCAAGTTGTCCTTTCCTCAGTTCAATATGTAATTCAGAAATAGCAGTTTACAGGAACAGTGGAGGTCAAGATAAGGTCTGGAAGGCCAAGCAAAATTTCAGAGAGAGCGGCTTGTAGGATTGCTAGAAAGGCATATCAGAACCCCCACTTGACTGCAAAAGACCTTCAGAAAGATTTAGCAGATTCTGGAGTTGTGGTAATTGTTCTACTGTTCAGAGACACCTTATCAAATATGGCCTTCATGGAAGAGTCATCAGAAGAAAACCTCTCCTGCACCCTCACCATAAAATTCAGCATCAGAGGTATGCAAAAGAACATCTAAACAAGCCCAATGCATTTTAGAAACAAGTCCTGTGAATCATTAAAATAAAACTCTTTGGTCGCAATGATCAAAGGTATGCGCAGAGAAAAAAATTGCATAGAATTTCAGGGAAAGAACATCTCTCCAACCATTAAGCATGGGGATGTATCAATCATGCTTTGGAGTTGTGTTGCAGACAATGGCACAGGGAACATTTCACAGGTAGAGGAAAGAATGGATTCAATGAAATTTCAACAAATTCTTGATGCAAACATAACACCATGTGTAACAAAGCTGAATTTGAAAACAGGATGGCTTCTACAAATGGATAATGATCACACACATCAAAATCCACAATAGACTACCTCAAAAGGCGATAGCTAAAGGTTTTTCAATGGCCCTCACAGTCCCCCGATTCGATCATCATTGAAAATCTATGGCTATCCCTCAAAATAGCAGTGCATGCAAGACGACCCAGGAATCTCACAGAAATGGAAGAATTTTACAAGGAAGAATGGATGAAAATCCATCAAACAAGAATTGAAAGACTCTTGGCTGGCTACTAAAAGCGTTTACAAGCTGTGATATTTTTAAAAGGGAGTGCTACTAGGTACTAACTATGCAGGGTGCCCAAACTTTTGCATTTGCCTATTTTCCTTATTGTAATTTTTAAAATGACAATATATAATTTTTTTGGCCTAAAATACAGAGAAAATGTGTCATCTTAAATTTTAGCCCTCTTAGAGATCATTCCATCTTCAACTTGCTTAGGCTGGTTTCACATTAGCGCTTTTTCAGCGCACGCACGGCCGGGGGTAGCTCCGCCCCCGAGCCGGCTCTCTGCCCGGCGTGCCCGCCCCTTGCTTGTAGCGCCGCCTACTAGCGGACAGCGGCGCCTGCGATCGGCGCACCCTATCTTTAGCATAGGGTGCGCAGATCGTGCGCAGGCCGTGCGCTAGTTGCGCTTTGACCTGCGCTGCGCACTTTTGACGGTGCGCCGTGCGCGCCAAAATCAAACTTTTCGGATTTTGGCGCGCACGGCGCACCGTCAAAAGTGCGCAGCGCAGGTCAAAGCGCAACTAGCGCACGGCCTGCGCACGATCTGCGCACCCTATGCTAAAGATAGGGTGCGCCGATCGCAGGCGCCGCTGTCCGCTAGTAGGCGGCGCTACAAGCAAGGGGCGGGCACGCCGGGCAGAGAGCCGGCTCGGGGGCGGAGCTACCCCCGGCCGTGCGTGCGCTGAAAAAGCGCTAATGTGAAACCGGCCTTAACTGGTCACAATAACAGTAATTTTGACCAGGGGTGCCCAACCTTTTACATGCCACTGTACCTACTGTGATCAGGAGAACCGTTGATGAATAGAAAGGTCAGTGTGGAATCGCAGCCAGAGAACGGTAGATCTGTGACCAGCAAGAAGGTGCAAGCTGAAAAAGAAAAAAACAAAAGATACAATAGTTGTTTTGTTGGGGGTTGGGTGCGTGTGCACACAAGACCACCTAAAATGACAGACCAGGCAAACATATGCACAGACAAAGAAACCACACCCTCCCACCAAAAAGAGCTATGAAAGCTGATAACTTGCACTGTTATGTAAAGTTCTGAAAATGGAAACACTGTAGAGACCACTAATGATACCTACTGTGATCAGGAGAACCGTTGATGAATTGCTGTAGCAGTGTGGAATCGCTGCCAGAGAACTGTACTCAATATGTGACCAGCAAGAAAGGAGAACGCTGCTATGCTGCCTTCTTCACGGGGTCAGGAACAATGAAGAAAAGCGCCACAGTGTTTACATTATTAGGACAAGGGCGCCAATCAGAACGTAGTAGCAAACACCAATCCGAGCTGAGGGGCACGGAAAAGGCACCGCTTAAACACGCCTATTGTTTCTCGTTTCAAGTCGCTAGCGAGGTCATTGGCTTGGTGTCAAACAGAACGATGCATGCTACCCAGCGGGGCCTCAACGATCAAAAAAATGTCCAGACTATTCAGAACCGACCAGCGATCTCACAGCAGGGGCCTTGTCGCTGCTACATGTCACACGTTGCGAGATCGCTTGTAAGGTCGCTGCTACGTCACAAAACTTGTGACTCAGCAGCGATCTCGCTAACGATCTCGCTGTGTGTGGCGGGCCTTTACAGTTTCTTTTAACCCTTCCACTTCTTCTCTTAAGGTGTTGTTCACGCTGTGCCATGTTGACAGGTGACCTCTGAGCTTCAAGACTTCTTTCTCTAGCTCCTCCACTCTGTGCTCGGCCGTTTGTCTCATGACTCTTTCTCGTTCGAGATGTTCCTTCACTGTCTCTTTTATTAACTATCTCCTGATCTTGTTCTCTTTTGGCCAGCACGTGTTGCACGACTACTTCTTTAATTACATCGTCAAAGGGTACCACTGGGTCAGCCCCGTCAGTCGAGTGAACCCTCCAGTTACCGTCCACCAATGTGTCTCGTCCAGTCGTCTCATCTCCCAGCCCACCATCCGTCATGTCACGAGACGTAAGTTGGGCAGATGTACCTTTTCTTCCAGTCGGTTCTACCTCTGACCTGTCCACTTTAGGAGGCGTCACTGTGTCAGTGTCTGCTGGCCCCACAGTTGAAACGTCTACATCGTCCAACCCTACGTCATCAAACAAAACAAAGTCCCGGACCCTCTCCAAGGCATAGACCAAGTCTCATGGTATCCCGCCCCCTTGGCACTCAACGCTATGGGAAGGGTCAAACATTACTCTGTCTACCGCATAGTTCACCATGACCCCATGTTTACAGCAAACCTGGACCATTTTCTCGGTCAGCCAGAAAGTGAGCGAAGTTCCTGTCAGAGTCACCTGACTCTTTGAGTCCAGCTGACCAGAGACTCTTTTCCGGCGCAACATCACAGTACACACCTGCGGCCCATCGTTACTATCCGGAAAGGATATTCCACATTCTGACCAAGTCATACACACACACTGCGGTTCCCCAGGCATACCTGTTGTGAGCTCATTTTCGGGTTTGCCTCTGGCTTCTGGTGAGGGTTATGGAGCTGGCTGTGCTGACAGAGGAGTAGTGAGTTCTCTATCTGGACTCCCTCTGTTGGCGAAGGGAGGTAATGAAGCTGATCTAAATGGCAGAGACCGGCCGCCTGAGGAAGAGGACTGCGATTGGACATCAGGAGTTTCTGATTGGATTTAAGGCAGCCAACTCCCTAGTTTCTTGCTGTTGATTTTTCCTAACTGTGACTCCTGGTTTCCAGTTTGGTTCCTGCCTTCCTAAAGCTAAGTTTTCTCTGCTATTGTTCATATGAGTTTTTGCTGGTTTACTTAATTTTTGTGTTCATCCAGCCCTGGCTGGGACTGGGCTGAATACCCATTTTGTCTCTGATCAGTTGATCTCTTTTGCTCTGTCTTCAGAATATACCTGAGTGCTGATATAGTGATTTGAAGTCTAGCAACTACAGGGCCTTTTTCTATCAGATATGTTGGACATTCTTTTTGGCAGGGCTTTTTGCGTGATTGCAGACAGCAGCTTTTCTTTCCTGTCTTTTCTAGTTAGCGAGGGCCCCATCTTTTGTTCAGCCTATCTTTCTACCTGTGTCTGTGTTTTCATCTTGTTTCACCGACAATACATGTTGGGGGCTGTCTATTGCTTTGGGGTCTGCTCTGGGGCAGTTTAGATTTTCCCTTTCTTTCTTTAGGCTTATTTAGTTCTCCGGCCGTGACGAGGCGTCTAGGACCACCGTAGGCACGCTCCACGGCTACTGCTAGTTGTTGTGGATAGGATCAGGGGTCTGAAATCCGCTAGTTACCAACCTCTCCGGTTTTCTGGGCTTAGCTTGCTTTTTGTTTTTTCCTCCTCAGTGACTCATTCATAACACATACCTGATGAGGTACCCAGTGCTGTCATTTCTTCAAACTCGGCCGCTTTCTGGACCACCACCCCACTTTGGGTCGCCACCCCCTCCAGGGACTCCACCCCTTTTTGGCTTACCACCCCAGTTTGGGTCACCACCCCAATTTGGGTCACCACTCCTCTCTGGGACTCCACCTCTTTTTGGGTTACCACCCCAATTTGGGACTCCACCCCCTTTTGGGCTACTACCCTGATTTGGGTCACCACCCCTTTCTGGGACTCCACTCCCTTTTGGGATCTCCCCATGTCCTTTATACCGGACTTCTCAGACCACAGTTCACACCACACAGTGTGTGTCTCTTACGATACCACACAAGTCCTTGCTGGCACCACCACAGCTCCTGCTGTCACAGATCACCGACACCATTGGCTGCTGTTCACACACAGCTGCTGGTGTCCTCTTCATAATCCTGCCGAGTTACAGGAAGCCGCTTGTACCCTTCGTAACCCCGCCGAGTTACAGCAAGCCGCTTGTCACCTTCGTAACCCCGCCGAGTTACCGGAAGCCGCTTGTCCCCTTCGTAACCCCGCCGAGTTACCAGAAGCCGTTTGTCACCTTCTTGACTCCCACTGAGCCACCGCAGGCTGAGTTGAGAAAAGAGAAAATAAAAAAAACCACACAAAACTCACGTGTCCTGTGTGTGCTATTCGAGACGTACCATCTCTGCCTGAGACCATCCAACACACAGGGCGCACCGGGTGCTATTCAGGGAGTGGCCCTCCTCCCAGGGTTTCCCAACACACCGGCCTCACCAGGTTCAGGGCTCAGGGGGTGCTCTTCAGGACAATCGTCTCCGCTTGAGACTGCCCAACATTCACGCCTCACCAGGTCCAAGGTCATACCACATGCTCCAGTGATCCGATTCTTCTCTCAGAACCTCCCAAAACTGACCCTCCAGGACCTTGCTCACTGACCCAGGTCAGTACAACACAAACACCTGTCCGTTACCTGTGCCAGCCACACAGGTCCTCGGATACCTCTTCTCCGCAGAGGCACCCTAGCAATCACCAGTTTCTTTCTCCTGGGGAAGCGGCCGCGCTGGGCTCACCGATCCGGATGGTTCCTTACTCACTAGGCCACCCCATGGTTGCAGAACCACAGCCGGACAGTGGCTTCCCCAATTGCAGGTCGTCACAGGCTCTGCTCTCACACTTGGCCGGTCAGCAGCATATCACACGGCTTCCACAACCATCAGCCCTCCTGGCGCAGTGTTGCCCTTAGCCACCAAACTTTGCAGTCCTTTTCCATTGCTCCCAGCAACAAGGCTACAATATTGCTCTTTGCAATTCTCCACCATTTGTGATGTAGAGCTGTCATTCAGATAGGGGATCACTCGCTTGGCAGCGAATAAAGCACATCCGGCACCGGGTTTTCGTAAACCATAACATAGTCCATGCGGTTTATTCCTCCATCATAAACCCACAGCAGCAATATACAACAGCTTAGCGTCCAATACAGAGCTTCACTCTGGTTATCCTGTACTCACACAGGTTATGCAAATGTCCAATGCACAGGCTTTCTAGCCTCACAGTTCTCACCCCGTCAGGGTTTTACCTCATGGCTGCTTCATCCATATGGCAGACATTCATTCCATCTCCCTGGGAACTGTCAGACACTTGCAGCCATTAAACACAGTGTCCACACGTGCTGTTAGGAAGACAGACATCTCTTTGCACGAGACCTTCCAAATGGACCAATCGGGTCCCTGCATTCACCACCTGTGACCTACTCTGGCCACCATATATGGTCTGTAGCCACGCCCACCGGGTCACATGGCTATGACCTCATCACAGGTCCTTCACACACTCACAGTCTTTTACTATAGTGTACTAAACACACCCCCTGGGTGGGTTTGTAGGTAACTAGGTCGGCCCATCTCCCTAGTTACCTGGAGACTTCTCCCTGACACATTGCCACAGCACCTCAGCAGTATCACTGCTGCTCAACACACGCATCAGTCTCCATCTCAAGGCCACCCACCTTGATATACATTATGATCATTCAGCATCCTACACCTATTAGGACAATGGAAATGCTTATACGCCTGTCCTGGGACACCCACACAGCGCCCCCTATCGGATACAGTGGTCACAACACCACAATGCGTACATAGTTACTATTGCCTCTAGGCAGCATAGTAGTATAGTTATAGGGGATTATTTTGATCAATGCTAGAGCTCCAGTGAGTTTCATGTAGTTCCCTGGCTATTCAGCAAATTCATCCCCTTCTCCTTTTCATTTTAATCACATTAGCTATGTAGTCCTTCCAAGTCTGCAAGTGCCCATGCACAAAGACTAGGACTAGTTGGGGAGGTATTTTAATTTTTGCTACATTACCCTATGCTCCTTAACTGGTAGTCAGAACACAGTGAGCTTCAGTTTATGGCATGGAGGAGCGACCATGGTACATTCTGAGCCATAGATGACACAGGAGGCAATTGCACACTTTCACATTCCCGTTAGACAATGAAATAGCTGTGCTACAATGAAGCAGAGGTAAACAGCAGCCAACACTAAAGAAAATGGAGACACTAAGGGGTGGATGGTTAAAAATAATTTATTGGAACTCAACTGGAATATGGCTTTTATTTTTATTACATTTTCGCTTACTGAAATCTGCTGTTTCTGAACAGAAAATTCTATGTGTACCTTATCTGTAACATCACTTATCTTGAAACTTCTTATTGTCTGCAAGCGCAATAATACAACATCCTGCAGCTATAATAGATATCTAACAGAACTGGAAGTTCTAGATTGATTTTGACCTGGTAGATAAGGTACTAAAATCCGTTCTGATAACATTTCTTCTCTAAAAATGCCATTGGTAAATGCCAGCGAGAGAATAAATAAGAATCTCGGGGATAGTCAAAAAGAACACTCTAACTCTTCAGCAGTAAATATCTTCCATAACACTATCCCAACCTTTTAGCTGTTCGCTATCCTTAAGTATTCCTGAAAGTATTAATATAGCTGTAGTCAGTTATTGATAAATCAAAGCCAACCATCTAGCGCTAATGTAATATATACAGTTAAAGCTGTTGTGTGAGTAAGAAAACTCATCATTAAATTTCCTATTGGCAAATTTTACATCGTTAGCTCATGAATTTCAATGAGATCTCAATAATACTTACTTGTAAAACTTTCTCCTGTGGGGGCGCCGCAAAATAACTTAAAACTTGCTGGAGGATCCCTACACTATTCTAGCAGATTGCTGGGGATCCTGGCAGCGGAGCAAACTGTTATCAGGTTATCTTTGGAAAACCTTTCAAAAAGAACGTCAGCATTAGTGTTGAGCATTTCGATACACAATATTTGCAGTATCGGCCAAAATTCGCTGTATCGGAATTCCGATACCGAGTACCGATATTTTTTCAATATCGGATACCGGAATCGGAAGTTCCCACAATGCAATGAGCCACTGTTGTGGCTGTGATTGGCTGCTGAAATGATGTCATCATGATGCGCGGTCTGTGCGCATCATGATGCGCGGTCTGTGCGGGCCTGCCGGGGGTCTGAGCGGGCCTGCCGGGGGTCTGTGCGGGCTGCCGGCGGTCTGTGCGGGCTGCCGGCGGTCTGTACAGGCCTGCCGGGGGTCTGTGCCGGCTGCCGGGGGGTCTGTGCTGGCTGCCGGCGGTCTGTACGGGCCTGCCAGGGGTCTGTGCCGGCTGCCGGGTGTCTGTACGGGCCTGCCAGGGGTCTGCCGGGGGGGTCTGTGCCGGCTGCCTGTACTGGTCTGCCGGGGGTCTGTGTGTGTGTGTGTGCAGGCATCGTCCAATGGGACTTCAAGTCCCATCGGGCGATGCCTGCTACAATGACAGTGATTGACACATTAACCAATGATGGGACAGTAGTAGTCCCATCATCCAGCTAATGTGTTGAATGTAAAAACTACATATATACTACATTCATACAGCATACATACATACTACATATATACTACATTCATACATACAACATTCTACATATATACTACATTCATACAACATACATACTACATATATACAACATTCATACATACATACTACATTCATACTACATATATACTACATTCATACAGCATACATACATACTACATATATTCAACATTCATACAACATACATACATACTACATACATACTACATATATACTACATTCATACAACATACTGTACATACATATATACAACAGTCATACATACATACTACATTCATACAGCATACATACATACTACATATATAGAACATTCATACAACATACATACATACTACATATATACTACATTCATACAGCATACAACAAACATAAAACATGCTAGAGATATACTACATACATACTACATATATACTACATTCATACAACAACATACATACTACATATATACAACATTCTTACATACATACATACTACATTCATACAGCATACATACATACTACATAAATAGAACATTCATACAACATACATACATACTACATACATACTACATATATACTACATTCATACAACATACTGTGAGGTAGCGCTGTCATGTAAGTAGGGGATTCTCGCTTGGCAGCCACAAAAATCACATCCGGCACCAGGATTTTCATATACCATCACAGTCCATATGGTTTATTGTTCAGCATAAACCAGCGTAATCAACATACAAGTCATATCAGCATAGCGTCCATTGGATAGGCTAATCAGCCTCAGCGTTATCTCACCCGTCAGGGTTCCTTATGTGGCTTCACCATCGCATACGTTAGTTCCCTCCAGGGAGCTCTCAGGCACACATCGCCATTGCTCACACACAGCCGCTCCACAGGCTGTTAGTGAGGAGATCCTTCTCCTCACGGGACCTTCCAAACTGGACCAATCAGGTCCCAGAATTCACCCATGTGACCTACCCTGGCCACCATATATGGTCCGTAGCCACGTCCACCGGGACACATGGCTATGACCTCATCACAGGTCCTTCACATACTCACATAGCTTTTTACTATAGGTGTTATCAGACACACCCCTGGGTGGATTTGTAGGCAGCTAGAACCCGCCCATCTCTCCAGCTGCCTGAAGGCTTCTCCCTAACACATAGGCACGAAAGATCAGCTCTGCAGATCAGCACATAACCAAGCCTTCATCTCAAAGCCACCCACTTTGAGATACACAACGGCCACTCAATATTCTGCCACTCATCCTCTCTCTTGGGACATCCACACAGCGCCCCCTAGTGGACACAGTGGTCATTACACCACATACCCCGCCCCTCTGTTAAAACTTGTGGGGTTGAACACACAATCTTACAACAGGATCTCGAGACCAGGTACTCATTACACCTTGCCCCCCAGGTCGAGAGAACCATCTCCATCTGTCAAATGGCCTCATCTCTGCGTTAGGCCTCCCCCGCCCCCAGCGGTCAAAATATCGGTCATTGTCTTTGACCCTCCAGTTGCAGTCTGTCTGCGTCATCAGACACTGTTTAGTCACCACCCTCCTAGAATGCGCTTCGTCACCTGACCGTTCTCCCACTGACCGGCTCTCCCGGTTGGTACGGTCATCAGTCTTAATCGGTCCTACTGTCTGGCCTGAGTCTGACTCATTCAGCGTCTCACAGGAACTAATGTCTCTCAGCTTCGCACGGCCCATCGAACTGCCACTTGCTGACATTCTTCGGCCATCTGCCCTGTCACTTCTTGGCGGAACTCTTCGGGTCCTTACATCTTGTTGGGTTGCAGGCGGCCGCCACCTGGTATTCCGTACTTCTTTATTAATTCGCTGATGGTCCAGCCTCAACTGCTCAATTTCTCGCAGGTACCCCACTCGATACTCCACGAGCATCTGAAAGTCTCTCAGGCTCTCCATGGAGCCAACCACGATGATGGGAATTCTACCCACTTCACTGGATACCTGGTCTTCATCATCAGGAGGGATCCTCACCCTCACCACACCGGAGATATTCACAAGGTCTTGCATTACCTTCCCGGATCTTCCAATGATTCTCCCAATCAGAGCTTTGGGTACCGGAACCACATCTTTCCGCAAACCCAGCCGATCCATAGCCTCCCTGGCTAACTCCAGGCGTCGAGCAGCTTTCACATTACTCTGCCGGACCAACTGTTTGACGTGGAGACACTGCAAATGCATCTCTTTCAGGACAGCTACCCGGCTTGCTGTATCTTTTCCGGCGGATATTATCACTAACTGCCGCGTCTCAGGTGCCCAGTGCACCTCACACGCCTTGACCGCCTCTTTGAAAGCCTCATGAACACCTTCCTCCCCACAGGCGTCTTGCATGTCTTCTGGAATGTTAATCACAGTCTTGAAGGACGTGGTCTTGCTCTCTTCCAGGCCAGGAGGCTCTGGCCTTACCACGGACATTTCCCTCACTACAGTTGACCCGACCGGGTGACTGTCTTCTTCAGTTCTTAACTCACCAACTTCACACGATTGGATCACTTCATGACCCTTGGCCACTATGGCTACTGGCAGTTCTGTCTTATCACTCATGCTCACCCGCGGTAAGTCTTCGTCCAATTTCTCCCGCCGAAGACTGTTAACTACTCTGAGTTCCTCCATCTCTTCCTTGAGGTTCTTGTTCACACTTTGCCAGGTGGACAGGTGACCTCTGAGCTCCAAGATCTCTTTCTTGAGCTCCTCGACCCTGTGCTCAGCCATTTGTCTCAGGACTCTTTCTCGTTTGACACATTCATCCACCTCCTCTCTGAGGGCCTTATTCAGTCCTTGCCACATTACCATCTGGCCTTTGAGCTCAGAGACTTCTTTCTCTAACCCTTCTATTCTGTGCTCCCTTTCTTTCTCAGAGCCACAGTCACCCCCAGAGATTACGTCATCCCTCCAGTTACTCACTAACCGGGTGACTACTTCCGCCATCTTACCCACCAGGTCAGCGTCAGTTTTGTCACGAGTTTCAGTCAGCACAGCACTTGATTCTGTCCTAGTGGTGGCTACTGGCAACAACAAGTCACCGTCACACCACATCGTACGGTGAACCCCCAAGACACTCTCTATCGGTGTGTCAGCTCCGCTCTTTTTGTTTACCACACCATTCTCATTCACACTGTGGTACCCTTCAGGTGATGTCAGGTCAGTAAATTCATCTAACGCAATTCTTTCTCTGGTCGCCCCTACGTCTGGCCTGTCCATGTTAGGAGGCGTCAGCGTCTTTGTATTGGTTAGTCCAACAGTAGGAACGTCTCCACCCTTGTGACATATATCATCAAACCTGACAAAGTCCCGGCCCCACTCCAAGGCATACACTAAGTCTGATGGTATACTTCCCCCTTGGCACTCACTGCCTTCGAGCCCCTCAAACATTATTCTGTCTACCGCATAGTTCACTGTGACCCCATGTGCACAGCGAACCTGGACCATTTTCTCGGTCAGACAGAAAGTGAGAGGAGTTCCTACCAGCATCACCTGACTCTTTGAGTCCAACCGTCCCGAGATTCCTTCCCGGTGCAGCATCACAGTACACACCTGCGGCCAGTCATCACTCGGAAAGAATATCCCACACTCTGGAAATGACATACACGAACACTGCCGTTTCCCAGACATACCCACTGAGCCAACCCGTGCTGCCATTTCCTCACACTCTGCCCCTTTCTGGACCACCACCCCAATTTGGGTCACCGCCCCCCTCTGGGACTCCACCCCTTTTGGGCTACCACCCCAATTTGGGACTCCACCCCCTTTTGGGACTCCACTTCTTTTTTGGTTACCACCCCAATTTGGGACTCCACCCCTTTTTGGGCTACCACCCCGATTTGGGTCACCGCCCCTTTTTGGGACTCCACCCCCTTTTGGGATCTCCCCATGTTGGTCATACCGGTCTTCTCAGACCACAGTTCACACCACACAGTTTATGTCTCTTACGATACCAGACAAGTGCTTGCTGGCACCACCACAGCTCCTGCTGTCACCGATCACCGGCTGCTGTTCACACACACAGCGGCTGGAGTCACTGCAGCTCCTGCTGCGCCGTCTTGTAGTCCCATCGGACGATGCCTGCACACACACACACAGACCCCCGGCAGGCCCGTACAAAACCCCGGCAGCTAGCACAGACCCCCTGCAGGCCCGTACAGGCCTGTAAAGACCCCCGAGAGGCCTGCACAGAGCCCACCCGCACACACAGACACGCACAGTGTCCGCCCACGCACCGCCCACACTCTTCCCCCCTCCCGAACTTGATGTACAAGGAAAGAAAGGGGTTTTTTTAAATCCAATATTTCTGTCCCATTGACTTGAACGGGACTTCCGGTATCGGAATCGGCGATACCCGATACTTTTTGTGTATCGGGCCGATCCTATCCGATCCGATATTTCTGGATATCGGATGGTATCGCTCAACACTAGTCAGCATGATTTTGTAAAATAAAGACATAGCTGAAATTGTGCTGTAATACAGATTACATTGATATATTTGGTGAAGAAATCAGCTTTGTTGTTCTTTAAACACCAATTAAAGTTTTCTAATAATTAGATTTCAGTGCTCAGGGGCCGGACTGTGCTCTGGGTCTTCTCCTCCCTGTCTTTGATCCCTGCCCCTCTGTCTGGCTCCTGTCTGCTTCCTCTGTTTGAAATCTCTCCTTCTAAGGCTACTTTCACACATCAGGTTTTCGGAGTCAGGCGCGATCCGGCGTCGTGCCGGAGCGCCGGATCCGGCAAATATTTCGTAAAACCGGATGTGACGGATCCGTTGTTCTGCCGGATCCGTCTTGTTCTTGACAGGCAAAACCGGATCCGTCTCATCCGGTTAATCCGGTTAATGACGGATTACGCCGGATCCGGTTTTTAAAATTGACCCTTGTGGCCTTCCGAACGGGATTGGCTACTGAAAAACTATATATAGCGTGTTCCTACAGCCCTTCTTTGACAGGTTGTAGAGGAGAAAGTGCAGGTTGGAGAGAAGAGCAAGTTACTGGCGAAGATGGATGTTGTGATTGGAAATATTTTGAAGAATTTGGCGGATTTTACAGCGGAGGCGAATCGTTTGAGGGTGATTGTTCTGGAGAAGGAGAGAGCGAGACAGCAGCGCATCAGGCATCGTAGACGACGTTTGTGGATCCACCCCATCACAGCCAAGAGAATGACGCGTGGGGTCTATTCTACACTCTGCATGGACCTTAGACGAAACCCGGATAAATTTTTTGGATATGTTCGGATGAAAATGGAGAATTTTGATTACTTGGTGGAGCGCATTGCACACCTCATAAGAAAAGCGGACACCTATTGCCGCTTCTCTGTTTCACCCGCAGAGCGTCTGATGGTGACTTTAAGGTAAGCCACATTTATTGGATGTGCTCGCATCAGAGCACACTTTCACTGCAATCTTGTTGGTGGTAGTTTGTATCTCCAAGTGTTATAGCTGAGTTTTGGTATGTAATGCTGTGATTTTAAACTATTTGATTGTTTTTTAATTCCCCACAGATTTCTTGCAACTGGAGAATCCCTTTCGTCACTGCATTTCCAGTACAGACTCGGGATTTCCATCATATCTGGAATAGTGAAGTACACATGCCGTGCACTGTGGGACTCCTTAGCTGAAGAGTTTTTACCAGAGCCCACAACAGAGAGGTGGATTGAAATTTCAGAAAAGTTTCAACAGATATGTCAGTTTCCGAACTGCTTGGGCGCTGTGGACGGGAAACATATCCGCATTGTAAAGCCAGCCGGATCGGGATCTGAATATTTCAATTACAAGAAATATTTTTCCATAGTACTCATGGCCATCGCTGACGCGGAATACAAATTTATTGCTGTTGATATCGGGGCCTATGGCCGCTCCAATGACTCTCAAGTTTTCAAACTGTCTGCCATGGGGCGTAAACTGTATGGAAACACCTTCCAGTTCCCACCCCCTAGACCGCTGCCGCAAACATCTGGTCCACCTATGCCATTTGTCTGTGTAGGGGATGAAGCCTTCCAGCTGTCAGAACACCTTTTGAAACCGTACTCTAGCAGAGGATTGTCAAGAACAAAACGCATTTTTAATTACCGCCTCACAAGAGCAAGAAGAATGGTTGAATGTACCTTTGGTATTCTGACAGCCAAATGGCGGGTCCTATTGACTGCGATCAACCTCAAGACAGAAACTGTGGACGAGGTGATCAAAGCTTGCGTGGTACTCCACAATTTTGTTATCTGCAAGGAACCCATTTCCATTGAGGACACCTCTGAAGAAACCACCTTGCAAGATTACCATGACATTACCACTTGAAGTTCTGTGACGGTTTCAGTAATGAGGGACAATTTTGCACTATACTTTGTCACCTCAAGGCAGAGTACACTGACAGGATGACAGAGTGTGAAAGATTTGTGTCCTTAACCAAACTTGTGTACCTTCTGTACCAACAGTATATACCTTTGCCAACCAAAGTTGGCTATCTTGTCATGGTCTTACTATTTTTACCTTTAGGCCACAGGTGTGTACCTGGTTGTGTTTTATGCAAAGTATTTCACCTTGTAACAAAAGTTGTGTACATTGTTAGGAAATCACCAACAATAAACACAACTTTTTAGGTGAAATACTTTGCTTCAAACACAACCAGGAACACAACTGTGGCAAAAAGGTAAAATGTACCCACAGTTATATACCTGGTTTTGAATACCTTTTTACCTTTGAAATACCCTGTATTTAACCTTTTTTTTAAACATAGTTCGCCGCAGAAAGAAATGACAGACAACCATTGTGAAACGATAATTTAACTTTTATTTAAAATATTTTTTTTTTGTAAAATGTTTTTAATGTGCAAAAAACTTTTTTAATAAAGGTTTTAAAACCAATAGGCATTTTTATTAAAAAACACATTACAAATCTGTGTAGTGTGGGGTGGAAATACTGCTGGAGGGCCTGCGGGACACTTCGACACTGGGAGTGTGGAGAGAGGACTGGGATCGTGGTGGGGAAGGAACAGTTAGAGGTGAAGGTGTGGAAAAAGCTACAGAATGGGTGGACATGTGGGAGGCAGAAGAGGTGGTGGGCGGTGGAGTGGAGGGTTGGGCAGGGACTGTAGGAGCAGATGATGTTGATGGCAAGTTGTATGGGGAAGGAGTTTGGTACGGGGAAGGAGTTTGGTACGGGGCAGGTTGCTGGAAGTGGGGAGATGTCTGGTACTGGGGAGGTTGCTGGTACTGGGGAGGTTGCTGGTACTGGGGAGGTGGCTGGTGCTGGGGAGGTGGCTGGTGCTGGGGAGGTGAATGGTATGTAATAGGAGGGGGAGGATGGAAAGTGGCTGGAGGGGGTGCAGGTGGAGGAACTACTGTGGTGGGAGGAGGATGTTGGGAGGTAACGTGCTGGAGAGCACCGTGGCATGAATGCATTACATGCATCTGCTGGGTAGGAGAGAGCGTCTCCATGCTCTCCACAACAGACCTGAAAAAGGTGTGGTTTGGCGAAGATCTTGCTTCTGAATGCATGGTTTGCAGAAGTGTCTTCACCTCCAGAATGCTGGAGTTGATCTGCTGAAAGCCTGCGGAGATTTGCTCTGACAAGACTTTTAGACAGTTCTGGAAAGATGCATTCAGATGCAAGAACTCTGGCGCATAAGTCTTTTCCTGACCCCTCTGCCGCTGCCGCCCAGTACCCGCAGGTGTACTAGAGGTGGCAGGGGCAGAAGGGTGGGGTAAAGGGAAAGCGATCTCCTCACCAGCAGCTTCATGTAATGTAGGCGGCCACGATTCTCCTGTGCTGGTGGATGGGACAGATGGGTCGAATGTGTGGGAAGGTGCAGATGTACCGGGGCGGTCGAAGTGTCCCTCGGTGCCGGTCTCCTCAGGGATCGCCTCAGAAGGGTCCAGTCGTGCAGGCTCCTGAGTGCTGCTCACCGTGCTGTGGAATAAAGAGAAAAAAAAAACAATTAAAATAGTGACATGGTATGGCCCTGGCTGAAAAAAAAAGTTACATCTAAACATTTTTTTTCACATGTGCCGTGTAATATTTACCTTCTGGTGACCATTGTTTCCCGGAGGAACGACAGCTCTTGTGCGTACTTGTACTTGCTCCTGCGTCCTCCAGATCCACTCGGGGCCCGCATCTCTTTATTGAACTCCTTCTTGAAACGATCCCTCACAGACCGCCACCGCTTCACAATTCTGTCCCCTGAAACGAGAAAGGAGTGGTTAGTATACAACATCAGTGTTTCCCAAACTCCAGTCCTCATGGTCCCCAGGGGTCATGTTTTCAGGATTTCCATAGTAAATGGAAATCCTGAACACATGATCCGTGGGGACCACGAGGACTGGAGTTCGGGAAACACTGGTTTACATCAAGCAACCGATACTGTATATACTTACGCTCTTTAATCTGGGCCCGAGCATCGAGGTCCTCCCAGCGGTCCACAAGGAGCGAACAGATTTCCTCCCAGAGTCGTCGGGTAACGATCAGGTCAGCATGGCGGCGGTCAGCCATATTCCATAGCGGCTCCCTTTCTCTGACGAGATCGATGAGGTGGTCCACATCAATCCCTCCATCCTCACCGTCAGAGTCGGGAGCACGCTGTGAAGGCTGTTAAAGAAAAAGACAAAAATAACATAATTAGCCTCCACAAAAGAAATGAAATAAAAAGTGCAAAAAAACAAAGCAAAAATATTTATACTTACACGCTGGTGACCGCCGCGTTGCTGTCGCCGACGACCCTGGGAGGCACTGCGAGGACCTCTTGGCCGAGCACCAGATTGGGAAGACTAGAGAAGAAAACAAAAAATGTTATGTCTTTGGATGTAGGCATTTGTTTGCTGTGTGTGGTCTGCAGAACATTGTTTTCTATGTGTTGTGTGTAGTGTGATGTTGTGTTTCTGCGTTTGATGCAAAAAACTTACCAATTGTGAGCCCACTCCAGGTGTCTGTCCACCCCTTCCTTCTTCTTCTGGGAGCTCCTCTTCATCTTGTGATTCCTGTTTTGAAATAAAAGGCAATGAATAGACATATATTACAGAGATGATGGATTTTGGAAATAAAAACTTACCGTCAAACGCTGACGATGCGAGGGAGGGCTCCCAGAAGAAGATGTGCTGTCTTCCTGCTGGCCAGACTCCATGCCTGTGGGTGGTGTTACTGCTGCTGCCAGTGCTGCCAGTGATGCCACTGTTGCTGCTGCTGCATCTCTTGGGCGGCTGTTGAATAAAGAGAAACAAAGGGCCAATGAATATCTTGATATTCCATGGCCCTAGCTTGGAGGAATGGGGGATTTGATAATTACCATCTCTCATCTGCTGCTGGACTCCCCTCCCATTGTTCAGCATGCTGCTCCATTTGGGGTGGTGGTGGTGCTGATGGTGCTGCTGCAGTGGTCTCCTGCCTTCTCCTGCGCCTGGTTGCTGTCTTGGGTGGCATGTTGGGTGTGGCTGAGGGTCCCACTGTCATGCTTTTATATATGTGTCTTGTGGGCAGAGCTACTGAGCATGCTCAGACCAAAAAAACCGGATCCGGCGCATTGCGGCGCTCATAGGTTTTCATTGTGTGAAAAAGCCAGACACGCCGGATCCGGCGTGTCCGGCTTTTTCGCCGGAGACAAAAAACGTTACAGTAGCCGTTTTTTCCAGATGCCGAATCGCGACACATTGCCGGATCCGGCGAAAACCGGATGAAATGCATGGCCATCCGGCTCGATCCGGCTCTAATGCAAGTCAATGGGGGGGAAACCGGATCCGGCATTGCATTTCGCCGGATCCGTTTTTTGTCAAAAGCGCCGGATCGCGCCTGACGGCGAAAACCTCATGTGTGAAAGAGGCCTAACAGAAGAGGTAGGCCGGGACCGTGAATCACATAAAGGGAGGGGAAGACCCCATGTACAGCCCGGCCCCTGTGCACCCAAATCTATTTAGCAGAAAATTTAAAATGGTGATTAAATAAGAACAATAAAGTGGATTTCTTCACCAAAGGTATCAAATTAATCTACAGTATATTACAGTGTCAGTATAGATATGTATTTACTTTACATTACAAAATGGTGCTCACAGGTTGCCTTTAACAAAATGTCTTGTACAGGTAATAGTGGTACTTATCACTATGGAACTATGGATGAACAGATAGCCCAACTCTGTGGAAACAAATGATGGAAGAATCTCCCTGCCTTAAAGGTAATCTGTCGGTAGGATCAACCCTCCTAATCCATCTTTATGGGCATGCAGGTCATAAAAAATTGAATAAAATGATACCTTGATATCTGATGTCTTGAGAAATCCATATTTTTCTTAATATGTAAATTTGCTGTTAATATCTATGGGCAGAACATTGATCTTCCTGAGAATCTGCCTCCAGAGCTTTTTTTTACATGAAATAGGGCGTTACCAGTGTGAGACACGTAATGACGGACAGTTTGTTCTCCTGATCTCACACTGGTAAGGCATTTTTTTTTTTTATAAAATAAGCTTTGGAGGTAGATTCTCATGGAGATCTATGTCCATCCCATAGATCTTAGTAGCTTATTTACCTATTCAGAAAAACATGGATGACCGTTATCTATTAAGGTTTTCAGACTCCAAATCAGGGGATGGTTCATCCACTCACAACTGGACATTCATTTAGCTGCACCATTGCGGAAGACAGTGATAACTTTAAAGTCACAGTGTTCCACTGCCCCAGGCACACCTCTCAACACCACCAACAACATACTAGTTTCATCTGTTCGGCTTCTATTCAAATCCAGTGCTTCTCAAAGATACTGCACTTGTTTTAATTATGGGATCAGGTAGCAAGTGTTTAAATCCCCTAATAGCACCCCTACAGGAAACACAAAGGATTGCACACTGAGTCCTCCAGAGTCAAAGATGTTTTTTTTGTAGCTGAGCCATGCTTGGTTTAATAGATATAATACTAGTGTATTAGTATGAAAAATATTATTATTTAGACTGGAATATTTAATTCCCTAATTTAAATTACTGTATTTTTCTGACTATAAGACGCACCGGACCATAAGATGCTCCCCAATTTTGAGAAGGAAAATTTTGAAAAAAATAATAATGTGTCAAATGGGGGTCCGTCTTACAGTCCGAATTCAGCTTACCTGGGAAGGGATCCGACACAGGTGGAGGAGTGGTCACAGGGGTCATTCAGTGGTCCAGGCTCATGCGGTGGCGGCTCTGTGCTGGGGCAGGTTGGTTGTGCTAGAGCAGCTGGGCTGTACTGGGGCAGCTGGGCTGGGCTGTGCTGGGGCAGGTGGGCTGTGCTGGGGCAGGTGGGCTGTGCTGGGGCAGCTGGGCTGTACTGGGGCAGCTGGGCTGGGCTGTGCTGGGGCAGGTGGGCTGTGCTGGGGCAGGTTGGCTGTGCTGGGGCAGCTGGGCTGTGGCAGCTCTGCTGGGGCTGGGGCAGGTGTGCTGGGGCAGCTGGGCTGTGCTGGGGCTGGGGCAGCTGTGCTGGGGTGGAGCAGCTGTGCTGAGGCAGCTGGGCTGGGGCAGGTGGGCTCTGTGGGGTGAGTTTGGCAGCTCTCTGTGCTCCGGTGCAGGTGCGGCAGCTCCGCCGGCATTTCCTCCAAGCCTGGAGGCCCCCGCACATCCCTAGCTGGCCGCCGCCATGTTGCGGTGGCCTCCGGGAACATGGACGCCAGGAAGATGGCCGCCGGTCCAGGGACGGCGCATACGCAGGCTCAGATCTCGTTCCGAGATCTTGGGGGACGAGATTCAAATCTCGGCAACGAGATCTCGTCTCCCGAGATCTCGGGACGAGATCTAAACCTACGCATGCGCCGTCCCCGGACCGGCGCATGCGCATAATAATGTGTCAAATGGGGGTCCGTCTTACAGTCCGAATTCAGCTTACCTGGGCAGGGATACACCGGCATTTCTTCCGGGCTTGGAGGAAATGCCGGCGGAGCCACCGCCCCTGCACCGGAGCAGAGAGAGCCGCTACCCCTGCACCTGAGCACAGCCCGCTGCCACCACCGCACTACAGAGCCCTGCGGCACCCGCACCAGCCTCCGGAGGTTAGTATATTTCGACCATAAGACGCACCCCCCACTTTCCCCAAAAATTTTTTGGGAAAAAAGTGTCTTATGGTCCGAAAAATACGGTAGATTATTATTGCAACAGAATATCCTCATATAACGCCGGCATGGTTCATTTATTAAAGAACATGAACGATTGCTAATAATGAATTCTTTCAATAAGTGAGAGTTTATGAGAAATTACGTCTTCTATGAGAACATTCCCAGGGGGAAGCACATTTATTAAAGACAACAATCAATAATACCAGGAAATGATAATCTGATGTTAGTGACACAGATATAATATCTTAATAACCACCCATCTCCAACTACATTGGAATTTACATTATTCTGTGCAAAGTGCACATGATCTAGACAATTTATGCATGAAATTACGGTAAATGTCTTTATTTTGTAGGGAATTATGGGTTAAAGATGTCTGGTTTAGAAAATCTATTTTCTTATTAGGGACTTCTAAATTCATAGAGAAATGGTGCTCCATGAAACGTCCTCTCCCAATATAATACTTAATTTACTCAGTAGAGGAAATATTGAACCTTTCCATTAAGGTAGCTCTATTTTAAAGCTGGCCTTTAATATGCTTGTTTGGCTCTGCCATCAGGGACAGTCATGAGGCCCCCATACATGTTAGAGTATATATTTTTTAAAACATTCCAGTTTTTACATTGAGCACTCGCAAAGACACTAGTGTCTGAAAATTCTTGTTTTCTGCATGTTAGCTAGGAGCTTTTCTATGTAGACTGGGACTGGATAAGCAGAGTTTTCTCATTATCAGTAGAAGGTAAGTTAGTTAACAGGTCCACTCTAAAGCTGAAGGCGTAGGCAAGGCATTATAGCAACACCTCATTAATACAGCTAAGCCTCTATATGCACCTCCCCTGTAATCCCTGATTTTAGAGGAGAGGGTTTGTGTGTCCACTACCCACCCCTTACAAAAATTTGGGCTTTTTTAGCCTGAATCTCACAACTTCTTCGGAATTGTTGTACATGATTGATATATCCTTTTCAACTTGCTATGGCTACTTTTGATCCTAATTTTATAGAAATGTTGCTTGCTATGTTTATACTGGTTCCATTATGTTTTCTGTGTTTCCTTTATGTCCTTTTTAGATATGTATACCCTGAGAGGTGTTAAAAGTGAATAATGTTGTCTTGTCATAAATAATGAATACATGGAAGATACTCACTACGTCAAGAAGTACCGTAAGTAATGCAGGGTATCATTGGATAGTGAAAGAAGGTTAAGGAGGCAGTGTTGCCGTTTGTAAGATTATACACTATGGCCTTTAGTTTAATGGGCACTATATTGCTGGTTACATGGCTAGGTCAGTAGAAATATTTTTTGCTTTTATGTGCACAAGCAGATGACTCAGAGAGGCAGATGAAAGGAGAACCTGCAGGAGAAAAAAATACCTGTGCCATAGCAAGCCAGCAAATGGGAAAGTGTAGCACATGGGTGCATGTACAAAAGAGTAAGGATCAGCCTGAGTCACAGGGTAATTTTATCCCAGGTAAACCCCTTCTTTCATGACAGTACCAGAAGAGAGTGAAGACTGCCTCAGCAGAAGGCAGCATAGAGGCTTTTTCCTGACTTTGAAAATTGAATTTCAAAGATAGCCGAGGAGTTGGCTGTCCAAGAGGGGCAAAGAGTAGCCACCCCTAATGACTCTAAATTTCTGCCTAGGTATGTAGAAGATTGCCATGCCAGAGGCAGCTAGGAGATTGTTGTCTATGTGTGCAAAGGTCTGTAGCAAGGTAATTATATGGTGTGAGAGTTTCAAGTTGCCAAAAGATATTGCAGTCGAGAGGTGGCTGTGAGTGGGGATTTGAAAAGCTCTATGAATGTGTGCTGAGCTAAATAAGATGACACAGAGACTGTGATGCTGTGGTGATTCCCAGCAGGCTGTAACAATTGTCTGTAAAGTGTCAGCCCACTTTTGAATGCACCAATTGTGATGGTCTGTTAAAATCCAATTGTTGCCTCTTGTGACACTCTGTAACCATCAAGCTTGTTGACTAGAATACCGATGGGCATGTTTAGCTAGTGTTCAACTACTGCCCTCTTCTGTTCACAAAGCCTTGTCTACATGTGTAATGTGGAGATCCGGCGTGTGGTCACATCGAACACCAGTCAGTGAGCTGGCACTTGCAAGCGCTGCTGCAGCACTGCCAGACCAGTGGCAGCTGTAGCTGACTTGCAGAAATGGGAGGTGCCTTCAGAATTTGCTCAGGTAAATCTGTGTAGGTTTTCAGATACTGCTGAACCACTAAGTTGAGCATGTGGATCAAGCATGGTATGTGTGCTCCCTTGCCAAGCTTCAGAGATACCACCCTCTGTCTATTTGTCACCTAAACAAATTAGTTTCAGCAGAGCCTGTTGCTCTTTCACCAAGGAAAGACTGACATGGATGACATACTCTGAGATGACAATTTGGAGTTGGAGAATGAGGGAGTGCAAGAACTACTGTAGGAGGTGGAGGAAACCCTGATGGAACTAGGATCCACAATCCTCAGCATCAGTAGCACATGTGCTATCCCAGTGTTTGACTCGATCCCGGCCCCCACAAGTTTTACGAAGTGTGCTGTCAGGGAAATGTAGTGTCCCTGGCCACAAGCACTTTGTTACAGCAGCATCATCACCCCTGCATGGGTCCCCTTCCTTCCCCCTGCAGGAACGCCGGCATGTTAACTTACCCATCAATGCTTCCCCCAGAATCTGCTTCCTCCTAGGTCTCCTGGGAGTGTGCTTAGGGTGTGTATGCTCCCTGCCTCTTAAAGGGCAAGTGCGCTCATTACTAAATATGTCCCCAGCCAATAGCTGGGAGGCGTTTGGTATATAAGGCATGCTCCGCTATTGGGAGGTGCCTTAGCAACTTTAGTAATCAGTATTTATCCTGCTAGTTAGTAGTTAGGTTCCTGTACTTGTGCTCTATGATCCTGTCTTCCCCACTTACCTGATCCTGTCCACCCTGTCTGCACCTGGACAGCATTATCATCCATCCGACCGACCACCTGTTTGCACTGTTCTAGCTTCAAGAATGGTGTCCCATGTCCTTCTGCAAAGTGGTACAGTCAGTTAGGTCTTGTGGTTGAGTGTGTTTGTTGTGCCCTCGCAGTTTCACTTGGCCCATGGCCTTGACCTCTGCGAACACCATCAGCGGCATGTCCACTTCCCTGTCCCTTGCAGCACACCTTGCACATTTTAAATTATGTATATATTTATATGCCTGCAAATTCTCCAGTATTTATAGTGGAAAGAAAATATGTAGCCATGAAAAGGACATTTCTTTTAACACTGCAGCAGCAATATACAAGTAGTGCAATAGCAATTTTAAATACTGCCTAGATGCCTCTAATCCAAAACTATCCCTCCAATGAAAGTAGGTAATAGTGGTTTTACTAGAGAAATTAAAATATTTACCCCTGAAAATGATTTTTCTTCTAATACTGCAGCAGCGGTATACAAATGCTGCAGTGGCAATATTAACCCCTACCTGACATCCGATGTACTATCCCGTCCACAGTACCCGGGCCCGTATGACCGTGGACGGGATAGTACGTCGAGCCCTTTAATGCTGGTGATTGCATTAAAATTCCGACGCCATCTCACCTTAGGGAAGATGGCGTTGGCCTCCCGGGCTGCGATCCCGACCCCCCAGCATCCAGAGCGCTGTGATTGGCTGTTCAATTCTGAACAGCCAATCGCAGCATTTTTCATTGTTTCAGCCTATCTGCTTGGCTGAAACAGCGAGGTCCTAGGCTAGGATCAAGTACCGATGTACTCGATCCTAGAGCCGGTGCCTGGCATTGCCAGGCACCGGCAAAAAGCCCCCGGATTGGCGCTATCACCGATCTAATTGATCGCGCCAATTGCAGGGCACAGCGGCGCTATATCGCCACTGTGCCCTGCCGGTACCGGCCCGGATCAGTGCTGTATTTGCACCGATCTTAGGCCGAAGCCTGGTGCAGGCCCAGAAGGGCCTGCAGGAGCTGGTTGGCGTGATCGATTAGATCGGCGATCACGCCAACCACAGAGCACAGCTGCTGTCACGCTGTGAACGCTCTGTGCCCTGCTGGTGACCTGGCCATGACCTGCCTGGGAATCGGAGCTGTGAGCTCCGATCCTAGGCAGTTGCCATGGTCACCAGGCAGAGCAGGGATTGGTGGGATCGATGTAATCATTCGATCCCACCAATGACAGGTCACAGCAGCGATGTGACCGCTCTGTGACCTGTCTCTGACCTGCTGATGACCTGTCTGACATCTCTGCAGGGGTCCTCACTCTAGCTGAGGATTCCTGCAGAGAGGTCAGACGCAGTAAGAGCTCCTGTGCTGGGTATTGTGGTGCAGAAAAAAGAAGAAAAGAAATGCCATCTGTAAGGCTAAGTGCACACGTTGCAGAAATTTTCTGCTCAAAAACCTGAATCCCTTCCCAGAAACCGCACCTATTTTTCCGCTTGCGTTTTTTGCGCGGTTTTGATGCGTTTTTTTTCTGCAGCGGTTTAAAACCGCATGGAAGAGGCCTAAAACGGGGAAAATCCGCAAAATTAATGAGCATGCTGCGTTTTTTACCGCGATGCGTTTTTTTCGCGGTAAAAAACGCATCAATGTGCACAAAAAGTGCAAAATGCATAGAAATGACTGTGCAGCTTATTTTTAGCGGTTTTATAGTGAAAACCGCGGTAAAAACTGCTAAAAAAACGCTGTGTGTGAACACAGCCTCAGTGTTCCCTGATCCCTGATCCCCTGCCCAATCTATCTTCACCCCCCATCTATCTTCATCCCCCCATCCCCCTCTTTTTACCCCCCTCCATCCCCCCTTTTGCGCCGCCTCCGTGCGCAGCCGCCGAGCGTTGATTGGTGACGCAGTTTACCGATCAACACTCGTGCTCGCTTTTTTCCTTAGCCCCCTTTGCGCCACCTCCGTACACACATCCCGCAGCCGCAAAACTTGGATAAGTGACACACGTCACTTATCAAAGCTTGTGCCTGCCGTTTTTCATTTTTTTCACCCCCCTTTGTGCCACCTAACTACAACCCTAACTGATCCCTGCCCAATCTCTCTTCATCCACCCCAATCCCCCCATCCCCCTTCCCCCTATTTTTACCCCCCTCCACCCCCTTTTGCGCTGCCTCTGTGCGCAGCCGCCGAGCGTTGATCGGTGATGCAGTTCACCGATCAACACTCGTGCTCACTTTTTTTCCTTAGCCCCCTTTGTGCCACCTCCATACACACATCCCGCAGCCGCAAAACTTGGATAAGTGACACACATCAATTATCAAAGCTTGTGCCTGTCGTTTTCCTTTTTTTTCACCCCCCCTTGTGCCACCCCTGTGTGCACATACAGCTGCTGCTGAACTTTGTTAAGTAAAACAGTTCACTTATCAGAGCTCGTGCCGGCTGTTTTAGACACTTTTATTTTCGCCACCCCCGTGCGCACATCCAGCAGCCTAATTTTGATAAGTGACACGCAGTTCACTTATCAGAGCTAGGACCTGCTGTTTTAGACTTTTTTCCACAGCTTTTTCTTTACAGAAAGTTTACACCAATCACTACCCCCCACACATACACATACAGTTTTCAATAAAGTGTACACCCAAGCATCATATTTACACAAAAATGTCATCAAATTCATCCCAACAGCGCTATTCAATGGAGGAGGCACATGCTATACTTGTCTCCGACACTGATCACGTGGTAGAGGATCCCACTTTTCTTTATTTTTTGGATTCTTCATCCTCTTCCTCTTCCCCCTCCTCATCTTCCTCCTCGGGTCTGGCGGAACCACCACACAGACGCTCCAGGATAGAAGATGAGGCAGTGCCCACCATGCACGCTGCTGACCCAGCGCTCCCCGTATGGACCTTGCCCCCCGAAAATTATGAGCCACTGATTCCTGATTTTGTGGCAAAATCAGGAATCAAATTTGACACCACCGGCATCACAGAAATTGACTTTTTCAAAGTCTTTTTCTCATGGTGAAGCAAACTAATTTGTACGCTTGGCAATTTTTGGAGCAAAACCAGCGTTCATCATTTTCAAAGTGGTCTCCTGTAGACGCAGTTGAAATGACGCAGTGTTGGGGCCTGGTCCTCCATATGGGGATCCTGAAGAAGCCGGAAATTCGGCAATATTGGAGTGTTGATATTTTATATAACACTCCAGTGTTCCGAATGGTCATGGCCCGGACGCGTTTTGAGGCCATCCACAAATTTCTGCATTATACTGATAATGCACAGTGTCCCACACAAGATGACCCCAAATTTGACTGTCTTTTCAAAGTTCGGCCAGTCATCGAACACTTCAACAAAAAGTTTGCTGAGGTGTACGTGCCCCAAAGGGACATCTGCGTGGATGAGTCCTTGGTTCACATCAAGGGAAGGCTGCGATTCCGTCAATACCTGCCCAATAAGAGGGCCAGGTACGGAATCAAAGTCTATAAGCCGTGTGAGAGTACCTCAGGGTACACCCACAAGTTTAGAGTGTACGAAGGGAAGGCCACCCGGATTGAACCCCCTGAGTGTCCTCCTTTCCTGGGAGTGAGTGGGAAAATTGTGTGGGATTTGGTGCACCCACTGCTGGATAAAGGTTATCACCTCTACAATGATAACTTTTATACCAGCATCCCACTCTTCAAATCACTTTCTGAGGAAGGTAACGCAGCCTGTGGTACTGTCCGCAAAAAACAGAGAGGCCTCCCGAAGATGCTACTTGGGCAGATGCTCCGAAAAGGTGAGAGCAGAGCCCAATGTAGCAACCACCTGCTGGTGGTCAAGTACAAGGACAAGAGGGATGTCCATCTCTTGACTACCATACACGGTGATGGTAGTACCCACTGCACTGTACGGGGTACCTCTACACAGGTCCGCAAACCGACCTGTGTAGTGGGGTACAACAAAAACAAGGGGGGCGTTGATCTCTCCGATCAACTCCTCCAACCGTACAATGCATTGAGGAAGGTTAAGGTGTGGTACAAATAGCTGGTCGTGTACATCGTCCAAATGGCAATGCTCAACGCATTCCTGCTGTCACAATGTGCATGCCACACCGATACATCGTACCTTCATTTCCAGGAGGTAGTGATTAAGGCCCTGATGTTTGGCACTCAGGAAGGAGCGGGCCCCATTACATCTGGAACTGAAGGTGCTATTATTGTACCAGGTCAGCATTTTCTGGTGGTGGTCCAGCCAACCCAAAAAAGGTAAGCCGCAAAAAAGGTGTTGAGTGTGCTACAAAAAAGGAATACGCAGGGACACCATATATCAATGCGACACCTGCCCCGAAAAACCTGGCCTGTGTATGAAGGATTGCTTCAAATTGTACCACACCTCCATGCACTTCTAATTTACATTAGATGAGTTGGGGGCAAATCTAGATTTTTTCTGTGGGGGTCTAGTATCCAAAATGATGTCACATGTGGGTTTTTTTCCTGTTTAGGCACATGAGGGGCTCTGCAAACGAAACATGACGCCCGCAGACCATTCCATCAAAGTCTGCATTCCAAAAAGTCATTACTTCCCTTTCGAGTCCCAACGTGTGCCCAAACAGTAGTTTTCTCCCACATGTGGGGTATCAGCATACTCAGGAAAAGTTGGACAACAACTTTTGGGGTCCAATTTCTCCTGTTACTCTTGGGAAAATTAAAAATTGGGGACTAAATAATCATTTATGGGGGAACAAAATAGGATTTTATATTTTCACGCCCGGGCATTATAATCTTTAGTGAAACACTTGGGCGTTCAAAGTGCTCGCCACACATCTAGATAAGTTCCTTAGGGGGTCTAGTTTCCAAAATGGGGTCACTTATGGGGGGTTTCTACTGTTTAGGCACATCAGGGGCTCTGCAAACAGAACATGACGCCCGCAGACCATTCCATCAAAGTCTGCATTACAAAACGTCATTACTACCCTTTCGAGTACCGACGTGTGCCCAAGCAGTAGTTTTCTCCCACATGTGGGGTATCAGCATACTCAGGACAAATTGGACAACAACATTTGGGGTCCTATTTCTCCTGTTGCCCTTGGGAAAATTAAAAATTGGGGACTAAGAAATCATTTTTGTGGAAATTTTTTTTTTTCCACTTCCGGGCATTATAAACTTTAGCAAAACACTGGAGGGCTCAAAGCGCTCACCACACATCTAGATACGTTCCTTAGGGGGTCTAGTTTCCAAAATGGAGTCACTTTTGGGGGGTTTCCACTGTTTAGGTACATCAGGTGCTCGTCAAATGTGACATGGCGTCCGATCTCAATTCCAGCCAATTATAGGTTGAAAAATTCAAACGGCGCTCCTTCCCTTCTGAGCCCTGCCATGTGCCCAAACAGTGGTTCCCCCCACATATTGGGTATCAGCGTACTCAGGACAAATTGGACAACAATTTCTCCTGTCACCCTTGGGAAAATAAAAAAATTGTTGCTAAAAGATCATTTTTGTGACTAAAAAGTGAAATGTTCATTTTCTCCTTCCACGTTGCTTCTGCTCCTGTGAAGCAACTGAAGGGTTAATAATCTTCTTGAATATAGTTTTGAGTAGCTTGAGGGGTGCAGTTTTAGAATTGTGTCACTTTTGGGTATTTTCTGCCATATAGACCCCTCAAAGTGACTTCAAATGTGAGGTGGTCCCTAAAAAAAATGGTTTTGTAAGTTTTGTAAAAATTAGAAATCGCTGGTCAACTTTTAACCCTTATAACTTCCTAAGAAAAAAAAATGTTGCTTCCCAAATTGTGCTGATGTAAAGTAGACATGTGGGAAATGCTATTTAGTAACTATTTTGTGTCAGATATTTCTCTGTTATAAGGGCATAAAAATTCAAATTTTGAAAATTGCAAAATTCCTAAAGTGAAGTACAATATGTCATGAGAAAACAGTCTCAGAATCGCCTAGATCCGTTGAAGCGTTCCAGAGTTATAACCTCATAAAGGGACAGTGGTCAGAATTGTAAAAATTGGCCCGGTCATGAACATGCAAGCCACCCTTGGGGGTAAAGGGGTTAAACACTGCCTATTCTATATGCCTGCTCTAATATATGCTTTCACTCCTATAACAACTCCTTCTTAACTTCTTCATGATGACAGTGTGCTGAGAATCACGTCACCATGTTTTATATAAGACCCCATGACGCGATGCAAAAAGTCAATCACAGTATTGCCAGTATCCAACATGGCTACAGCATTACCATGTATGTCAGGCAATCCCCGCATGTTTATTGGCTGTCTAGCAGGAACCAAATATGTGGGCGGGGATTCGAGTATGGCGCTCAAGCACCTACGAAATTCAATCAAGTGGCCGAGCACCCCGATGCTCGATTGAATATTGAACAGCTCACTCATCACTAAAGACCACCAGTTCTTAATAAATAAATTTTTACTAAACAACAATGTACACAGGATCGTGGGTACACAACATCTAGCACGTTTCTTCATTAATACAGAGCATTGCAATACACAGTCTCACTACTTCCTTGGCCTCACACATTCCTACCTCCACTGATCTCATTTCCTTGACCAACACCCAGCTTAACATCACAGTAAAGTCCGTAAAAGTCATTTCCTCTTCCTGCGGTTCTGCATCTGAATACCCTTGTAGAGGAGAGGGCTTGCCAATATGGCCGGATTCAGCTTTGATCTCTGACACTTAGGGAACTCGCACCTGGGATACTCACATTCTATTCCATTTTGGCCCATTATCTTTAAGAGCTGCAAGCTACTCGAGGCCTTGCTGCTAGGTATACCTTCTCCAGACCCTTCTCCCTTGGTCACTCTGCTCTCTGGTCAGGCCCATGAGCTGGCACTGTCCTCTCTGCATCCTCAGCATCACCCTATTCTGTCTTCTGCAGGGCCGCATTTGCCACTAGGCACTTGAGGGCATGTGCCCAGGGCGCCAGGATGCGAGGGGCGGCACCTGAGCACTGAGCAAGGTTTTTTTTCTGGGGTTCATCATATTTGATGAGGTGTGGGGAAGCCTGTGGAAATTTTCCACCCACATCCTGCACTGGGGAGATGGGTGCACTGGGGAGATGGGTGCACTGGGAGATGGCTGCACTGGGGAAATGGCTGCACTGGGGAAATGGCTGCACTGGGGAGATGGCTGCACTGGGGAGATGGCTGCACCGGGGAGATGGCTGCACTGGGGAGATGGCTGCACTAGGGAGAATGGCAAAAATAGCAGATGTGAAAGTAGCCTAAGTGTCTGCATTAGTCATACTCACCAATTGGGGAGGCAGCACTAAAGGTGCCTAGGGCAGCATAAACTCTAAATACGGCCCTGGTCTTCTGGAATACATTTCATTGTTAAAACCTAAAGAAAAACCTGATGCCAGCAGATTTGGTGCTGAAAATAATCTGCAGCATGTCAATTCTCTGTGTTTCTGCCCTATGTGTTTCACCATTGACTTCACTCAAATCAATAAAAAATGCAGGCAAGAACGCAAACAAAAGCACGTGCTTTCGCAGCTGTGCTTTTCCTGCCAAAAGATGCAGAAATTTTGCACAATGTGTGCACATACTCCATGGTCTGGAGTAAAATTCCTTGGTATAGCCTTTATGCATCTAGGAGTACTAATACACAACAATTTGAACAAAATGTCTGAGGCCCTCCTTTATGTCTAATACAGTGTGTATCTGAATCCTTCTGAGTCCCTAATTTTTGACAGTTTTTGCTCCTTTCATAAATTACACTGACATTTCCTATTTTTTAATGAAAAAAATCAATTTTTGTTTACTTAACACCTTTCCGACATCGGGCGTAAATGTACGCTGATGTCAGACTCCACCTGTTTGGTGTGGGCTCCGGCACTGAGCCCACACCTTTCTGGGCACATGTCAGCTGATCTATACATCTGACATGTGCCCGGAACAGCCACTGGTGGAATCGCGATCCACTCGTGGCTGTTGATCTGTTAAATGCCGCTGTCAAACTCTGACAGTGGCATTTAACTAGCACTGCCGGCAAGCACTCCGGAAATCATGCCCATCGATGACCCCCCCGTCACGTGATCGTGGGTCACCGATGGATTGGCATGACAACCAGAAGTCTCCTGCAGACCTCTATGGTTGTCTCTGTCTCTGTCTATGAACTCGTAATGACCTGGAGAATCACATTGGCAGGTCAGTTTTAGCATTTAATGAAAATGGTAAAAAAAAAAAAACCAAAGAAACAACTGTGGGATTGCACTTTTTTTGCAATTTCATTGCGCTTAGAATTTTTTCCCCATTTCCGAGTACACGACAATGGTGTCATACAAAAGTATAACCCGTCTCGCAAAAAGAAGCCCTCACATGGACATATTGAGCAAAAAATAATAAAGTTATGGCTCTGGGGAAAAGGGGAGCAAAAAATGAAAATGCAAAACCAAAAATACTTCTGGTCGTTAAGGGGTTAAATTATATATTTTTTAAAATCCTTTTTAAATGTTGCCTTAAATACAAGTCATTACACAGGAAAAGTGTCTTTTAACATTTTTTTCCTGTAAAATGCAATTTCTCGTCGGCTTGGATTGTTTTATTATCACTGCTTAAAGTGGACTAAAAGTGTGACACCATTGTTCTCAGCAGCGATCTAGGAATCACAGATGCTTCCATGGGTCTTATCCCATACTGTTTGCCTTCCATTCAGAACTATTACCATCCATTTGAACATTTTCACTGCCCCCCAGACCTCCTTTTAGGGCTCGCTCATCTCCACACCTTACATTATAACAATAACATTGATGTCTTCAAGGGGGAACAGGACAATATGTCCATCTCCTTACAGGTGCAATACATTTTATACTGCATAGCAGAACTTGTGTGCAGCCGTATGAAGGTGATGATTTATTACTTGAAATAGTGCAGCAGTTTTCACATTTGTCTGCTCAGAAGGATAATCTGTAAGATGCATAATAATCATAAATCACGGAAGACGAGCCCATAAAACATAGCAGCGTTGCCAGTCTTGCATGAATATTGTAATACAGGATTTTTTCATTTGTAAGATGGAACTTGTTAGACAAGTCTATAGACAATGTGCGCTTAGTTACTGGAGAAAAATGACATTTTCGGGCTCATTACACATCAGGTGGAATAGCATGCGGGCAAAGTTCAAGTTGCCACTCTTCTCTGAAGTGCTTATAGTTTCCACTCATGACTGATCTTCAGTGGGGATCTCAATACTTGCATGGTTAAAGGGGTTGTCCAGCTTACAAAAAATGTTTAGTAAAGGCACAGAATTTTATAAAATAATAAGAAAGTAATGTCACCAGTTTTAATGCCCATCAATCGAGCACAAGCTGCTCCTGTGCTCTCTGGTTGCCCGGGGGGATGACTTTTGTTCTCTGTTCACCTGAGCACTGCTTATAGGGGTATTTTTTACATCCTTTTCAAATAAAGATCAGCAGTGGCCATTGTAAGGAGATAGACCGGACCTCGGGTACCTGCATGCCGGGTCCGGAACTAGAAAGGCTGTATCCTCTGTTCCCGGGGGGAAAGCTTGAGTGGGGCGGACCTTCCCCTGCTGCCTGGGGGAATCCAGAGAGAGTCGGAGCTTCCTGCTGACAGGAGAGGGCTGGGAAAGCCAGAAAAGGGCGCGCAGCAGCTGGCAGATAAAAAGGGAAAGCGTGCGAAACAAGGGAGTTTGGCGCTAAGGCAGAGAAGCATGCAGAGCGGTGAGTGGCGCGCGCTGCTTCCCTTGTCCACCGCACGGAGTACTGATGCTGTGAGGGGTCCCATACAAAGGGCCCCCGTCGCCTGCAGAGTCAAGCGTGTACAGTAGCATGCCGGAGAGAGAGACTGCTGCGGAACCGTGAAAAGCAGGGCTGTATACCCTGGGCAGAACCATGCAGAACCGAGCTGTGTACATAGAGCAGAGATGTGCACACTAAGTAGAGCTGAGCCAGCCTTGCAGCAGCCAGAGGGAGAAGCACCGTGTCCTGAGAACACCAGCAGCGTGCGAGCCAGTGCCTGTCATCGCCCGCTGCCAACAGCAGGGACCAGAGAGAATGGGACGTACAGCATGGGTCCAGTAACTGTCAGAAAGCAAGGCACAGAATGCCCTGTGTCCGTGAGTATAACACAGGTGCCCCATACGAGTGACCAAGGACAGGACAGACCTTTGTACCCTGACCATGCCGCTAAACAATTTCTGAGCCACGTGGGGCCCATGCCAGATTGTGACCCCTTTTACCATCAGCCACTTTGGGCTCAACTGACCGAGACTGTGAGGCGAGTTATGCATGAGTCTCATCGTGCTTAGAGAGTAGTCGTGGCCCTTATCTTTGTAGGAAACTATGGTATATGGACTAGGGGCAGTGGAAGGTACCAGAGACTGACCACTGTCATGAGAAGCCGGGGGTATTGTTGTCTGCTTGACCCCATTAATGAGGACACTGAGGCGGCCGTTGCCGGCACCATTGAGCCACTGTGCCTTAAATACTGTTTAACTCTTTACCTCCCTGCGTGGAGTATTTCCCCTGTAAACAAACCAGTTAACCCTTCCTCTGCTTGTGTCCCGTCACTGCATCCCATGTTTCTGCTTGTTACCTTTACATTTTGGCGTAGTCGGCAGGATGCAGTCTACGGGCGCAAAGGTGGCAGACCAAGAGGTTGGGGGTGCTCCAAGGGCCAGTATACCGCTGAGGACAATTTTGAGTAATCTCCCCAAGTTTACAGGGAGTATACTGCAGAGAAGATGTGTATTCCAGTCCGCGCTGCCCAAATAATAGATTTCCAAGACGTAGTAGCAGTTAAGAAGTGGTTTAATCTACGCGTTTCAGGGCGAATACCACCCCTTTCTCAGGAAAATACCACATATATACTGCTACTACGTCTTGGAAATCTATTATTTGGGCAGCGCGGACTGGAATCCACATCTTCTCTGCAGTGTATTGTATTGTCGCTTCGGTGACAGACCTGTGGCTCTGTGGCAGCCTCTCCTACATGTGCTTTAACCACCCAATACCAGGTGAGCAGCTTCCTACTTAAAAAGTGCTAACTTACTACTGGATAAGACCCTATTGCGCTTTGTGTCTCCCTTGCTTTATGTATCAAGTTTACAGGGAGCAACGTTCTATTATGGAGCTGGACTGAGCGGGTCAGGGGAATGATGAGGATGTATCCCATGACTCCTGCGTTAATGGCGAAGGTTGCCTTGATGGCTCTAGATGGAGAGGGCAGGGATTCCGTCATGCTTTGACCTTCCCATGAGCGAGACACCTTTGACAATTTACTGAAAATCCTGGAAGAGACGCATGGAGACCACACAGACGTAGGAGAGTTACTCACGCGCTTATTTAGGCGTATTCAAAGAGAGGGGGAGACTGTGACCCACTACCTTTCTTAAGAAAGATGGCATAGGCATAGGATCCTCCCGACATAGTGCTGCGAGACCAGTTAGTGACGGGCTTGAGAGATGGGCAGCTTGGGCAGGCTTGGCGTGATTGCCTGCGAGATAACCCGCGCATGACTTTTGCAGAAATTGGGGCAGAGGTGTGCATAAGTGTGCATAAGTGAGCAGGAGCAGGGGGTTGCAGCCTTGACAGGGATGGTCTGGTGTTGCAGAGTACCCACCCTGAACGAGGAAGAGCCAAAGTGGTCCTGCGAATTGCGGCAGGGAATGAGAAAGATTTGGTAAGAAGTCGAAGGCCTGAAAGAAACCCTTGCTGCTGTCCTGGAGTACAGCGTCCTACCCCGAGGTAAATCATGGCTAAAGGCGGAAGAAGTCAGGGGGAGGTGCGGAGCATCAAAAGCACCCCAGCAGTTGTCCCAAGATTTGCTCCCAGTTTGTGGAAAGAAGAGCGAAAAGAAAGGAGTAGTGATGAGCAAACGTGCTCGCCACTACTCGTTACTCACCCGAGCATGACTGTACTCGGTGTACTCGGTGAGCACCGAGCATTTCCGGGATTACTCGGCAGGAACTCGGGTCTCCACCCTGGATATTTGGCGGTCTTTAGAGACCCAGTCAACATGCAGGGATTGTCTGCCAAGCACTGTAATGTTGCAGCCATCTTTGTTATGGTCGTGCAGTGATTGGCTGGCCACACAGCATCATCAGGGGTATAAGAGACCGGACGCCGCCCTGCTTGGCGCATTCAGCTCCAGATTGAGATAATGTAGGGAGAGATGCTGCCAAGATAGGGTCAGATTTGGGGATTCACTAGTCAGTTTGGGGTCTACCATCCTAAACTACTCAAATCCAGCTAAACCAACAGTCCTTCTAAGGACTAATTCCGGAGTATATAGGTTGTAGTAGTGTTAGGTAGGCAGGGGAGTGTATGTCGCTCTATACATATCAGTGCAAGGCCTGCAGGCACTGTATGTGTGTATATAGATATCATTGCATACATCAAAAGGGTTCATTCCATTACTGTCTGCTGCTGCTACCTATAGCATATATTGACCATATATACCTAGCCCCAGGTATTATTGGCTAGGAATTTTTTTTTTTGCCAGGTTAATAGAGATTATTTTATTGCAAAGCAATCCAGAGCTCTTTTTTATCTCTATTTGCTTTTTGACACTGGACAATACAGCCAGATCCTTTTCCTAGCACAGCATAAAAATCCTGCAATTTTAAAGGGGTCCCAAAAATCACTTTTGAGTGCGCAGAGAAATCTTTCATTTTTCTGTGGTACGGTAGAGTAGAATTTTTTTTTGAGTGTCTTACAGAATTTCTTGACACAATTTTGCTGAACCCCCCAAAAAATACATACAGGCCACATATTGTACAGTGTGGTATATCTGTGACATGCCTCATACATCCGTGTGCTAAAGATTTGGGCATTTTAGGCCTAAATTCCATTTTTTTTGCTGTCTGTCACTCTAGTTATATACATCACTAGAGTTGAGCGACTTTTGGTTTTTTAGGGTCGCGTTTCGTTTCGTGAAACCCGACTTTTCCAAAAGTCGGGTCGAGCAAGATCGTCCGATTAGAGTTGAGCGACTTTTGGTTTTTTAGGGTCGCGTTTCGTTTCGTGAAACCCGACTTTTCCAAAAGTCGGGTCGAGCAAGATCGTCCGATTATAGGGAAAAGTCGGGGTCGTCCCGAAATAAAAGTCGGCAGTGAGAGGAGGACAGGAAACACACCTACAGTGCCCATTTGAATGCCAAAAGCATCAATTCTTCTTACTTAAGCTTGTCAACCTTAATTAACTTCATAATACAAGTTACGCACTTAAAAATGGGGGTTATTTGGCTACAGTTGTGGGGGGGGGCTGGCTCCAGGTTTTCATGTGCCCTGGGCGAAAGAGCGCCCCTTTAACACATACCACAACTCATCATGCTCCGATACGGCAGAGAAATAGCGGTATAGTACAATGAAAAATACTTCACTTTTTACATCTCATGACGAGGCCCATCTATTTCTCCATACAGAATCATTGGTCCCATATAATGTTTGAAACAGTATATGATGAGCTCCACATAATGCTACAGTATATGTTGGTCCCCATGGATGAAGCTCCACTGTCTTATGGGCCCAAATAATGCTCCAAACATAATGGGCCCCATTTCTAATGCTCTAGTGTATAATGGGCCCTGTAAATGCTGCTCCAGTGTCTGATGTCCACCTTTGGAATGTTCCAGTGTATGGTGGGCCCCATCTATCATTCTCAATCAAATAAGTCTCCTCGCTAGGGAATCCCTGTACTTGTCTGGACTCCTCATTGTCCCCATCTTCCATCTCACTGCACAGTATTTCAACTTTGCAAGTGCTGTGATCCTGAGCAAGCAGGGGGGGGCCCACTCGTTGGCGACGGCACCTGCACAGGGCCCCTGATAGTACGGTGGTGTGTCTGATGGCGGGTGGGCCGAACCTGCACTTCCATCTGCAGCTTCCTCTTTGTCACCGTGTAAGATGGAACTGTATATGGGAAGGGTAACCTGAGTTTCATCAGGGTCAGATTCAGGCCGTGTAGCATGCGAGGGGAATGTAGTGGTCTGGGTCAATGTACCAGCAGATTCATCGAGCAGTGGCTGGGCATCAGTGCACTTGTGTCGCCCCCAGGAGTACGGTCGCCACAGTGGCATTGCCTTCCTCCTAGGGAGTGTGATGTCATGCTTGGGAGCAACGAACGATCTCTCTAGCAGGTTAACTGATTGGGCGGCGTTATTCCCACGAGTCATGACCCTCCAAACAGCATTCATGAAGGCAAAGTGTTTGTTTTACGTGGGCAGTATGGTTGCAAAGCTGAACCTTAAAGGAATGTCCAGAAGGGCACCACCAGGAGTGGAGCCTACGGTTAAATTCGACTCCACCTGGGAAACCTCAAACATGCCAGCTACAGAACAGATGCACACATTGCAAGCTTAATTCCGTTAACGAACGAGACTCCGTCATGCCCCGTGGTCCGAGTCCGGCTTACTAGAGGGACACGTGAGGCTCTGGCACATGAGATTGGCCAATAACTGGTGTGTCATGCCCTTACATGTCCGTGGCTGCATGTGCGCTACACTGAAAAGGCCAGCGTTTGTCGCTTACAGGTGCAGATAACCCGCTGAACAACGTTAGTGATGGGGATCACTGATTACAATTATTACCCGCGAACAATGATTTCCCAGTAAGTGCAGGTCAACTGCAGTTCCGGAATTAGGCCTAACCGTCATTCCTGAAAAAATGAAAAACTTACGTGTGCAAACCACAGGTGCTGTAGCTTGCTTAACAGCTCGCCAGCCGTTCTCACGCCCAGTATGGATTACACGTGACTGCACAAAGGTGAGAAAGGGTACCGTATCCCCAGATAACATGTATGAATAGCGTACACATTCAAAATATATGTCTATACATCAGGAGGCAGGCTCAAACGGTGTCAGGCCCAGTATGGATTGCACGTGATTGCACAAAGGTTAGAAAGGGTACCGTATCCCCGGATAACATGTATAGATAGCGTACACATTCAAAATATATGTCTATACATCAGGAGGCAGGCTCAGACGGTGTTAGGCCCAGTATGGATTGCATGTGATTGCACAAAGGTTAGAAAGGGTACCGTATCCCCGGATAACATGTATGGATAGCGTACACATTCAAAATATATGTCTATACATCAGGAGGCAGGCTCGGACGGTGTTAGGCTCAGTATGGATTGCACGTGATTGCACAAAGGTTAGAAAGGGTACTGTATCCCCGGATAACATGTATGGATAGCGTACACATTCAAAATATATGTCTATACATCAGGAGGCAGGCTCAGACGGTGTTAGGCCCAGTATGGATTGCACGTGATTGCACAAAGGTTAGAAAGGGTACCGTATCCCCGGATAACATGTATGGATAGCGTACACATTCAAAATATATGTCTATACATCAGGAGGCAGGCTCAGACGGTGTTAGGCCCAGTATGGATTGCACATGATTGCACAAAGGTTAGAAAGGGTATCGTATCCCCGGATAACATGTATGGATAGCGTACACATTCAAAATATATGTCTATACATCAGGAGGCAGGCTCAGACGGTGTTAGGCCCAGTATGGATTGCACATGATTGCACAAAGGTTAGAAAGGGTACCGTATCCCCGGATAACATGTATGGATAGCGTACACATTCAAAATATATGTCTATACATCAGGAGGCAGGCTCAAACGGTGTCAGGCACAGTATGGATTTAACGGCCCAGACTACACAGCGGAGGAGCAGGGAGAGGTAAAGACTGCAAATGCTGGGGCCCTGCCCAAGCAAGGGGGGCCCACTCGTGGGCGTCGGTACTGGCACTGGGCCCCTCATAGTACGGCGGTGTGTCTGACGGCGGGTGTGCACGACCACCGTCAGAGACACTTGATTGCACTATGAGGGACCCTGTGCCAGTGCCCGCGCCCAAGAGTCGGCCTACCCACCTGTCCAGGGCAACGGCACTCGCACGGTGTTGTGCGCTAGGTGGTGACCCCGGCCATGGGGGGGAGACAGCACAGTTAGGGAGTTTTAGAAAGTGGTATATGTTGATGTTGGACATTCAGCTGATGCAAAAGGTGAAATAGGTCAAGTCCCAGGAAGAGGTGGACCAAAGCAAGCCATTTTTCTGTCACCCTATGTGTCATCAGGGGAAGGTGGGACAAAATCCTTGGAAACCCATGCGTGGTTCATTTTAATGAAGGTTAGATCATCCACATTTTGGGTTGACAGACGGGTCCTTTTTTCTGTCAGGATTGATCCAGCTGCACTGAAGACTCTTTCCGATAGCACACTTGCAGCTGGGCAAGCGAGCTCCTGTAAGGCATATTGGGCCAATTCAGGCCAGGTGTCCAGTTTAGCGGCCCAATAGTCAAAGGGGAATGACCTGTGTGGGAGAACATCGATATGGGAGGAAAAGTAGTTTGTAACCATAGTTGACAACTGCTGTCTCCTGTCACTTTCCATCGATGCAGTATTACCAGTTGTGTGAGCAGTACTTGAAAAATCAGTCCACAACATTGTCATGAAACTCCTGTCTCCAACGCCACTTCTGCTGTGTGCACCACGAACACCTCTGGCAAGCTGCCCCCGGCCCGTACGGCTCGTGTGAGAACCATCACCGCTGCTGTGTGCTGGGAATGCCTCAAGCAACCGATTTACCAGAGTTGCTTGTTTATTAGCCAATATTAGGTCAAGGTTCTCCTGTGGTATGATGTTTTGTAATTTGCCTTTATAGCGTGGATCCAGGATGCTGGCCAACCAGTAGTCGTCATCGTTCATCATTTTGGCAATGCGGGGGTCCCTTTTTAGGATCAGCAAGGCATAATCTGACATGTGCGCCAGTGTTCCCGGTGTCAATGATGCACTGCGAGTGCTGGTTGGAGGAGCACTTTCTGGCAAATCCACATCCCTCCAGTCACGCACAAACCCTGTACCAGACCTTGCCACGCCAACATTTTCACTTGCCCCACGAGATGCATCCTCCTCCCCTAAGTAATCATCCCCATCATCCTCCTCCTCCTCCTCTTCTTCCTCCACCTCGTCCAGGAGAGGTCCCTGAGCAGACAATGGCTGAATGTCATCAAGGATTCCCTCCTCCTCTTCCTCCTCATCAACATTGGCTGCAGAAGCCTGCTCCTTAAGGTGCGTCAAAGTTTGCATGAGCAGACGCATAAGTGGGATGCTCATGCTTAGGATGGCGTCGTCTGCGCTTACCAGCCGTGTGCATTCCTCAAAACACTGAAGGACTTTACAGAGGTCTTTCAGCTTCGACCACTGCACACCTGTCAACTCCATGTCTGCTCTCAAAGTGCCTGGCCGTGTATCCTCCCACAAATGCATTATGGCCTGCCTCTGCTCGCACAGCCGCTCCACCATGTGCAGGGTAGAGTTCCACCTTGTTGCAATGTCGATAATGAGGCGGTGGTTGGGAAGGTGGAGCAATCGCTGCAGCTTCTGCATACGAACGGAGTGTACAGGCGACCGGCGGATGTGCGCGCACAGTCTTCGCACCTTCTGGAGCAGGGCTGTTAACTCCGGATAATTTTTGAGGAAGCACTGCACCACCAGGTTCAAGGTGTGAGCCAAGCAAGGTATGTGGCTGAGTTTTGAAAGGGCTATGGCTGCCACAAAATTACGGCCGTTATCACTAACTACCTTGCCTGCCTCAAGATGTACACTGCCCAGCCATGACTCAGTTTGTCGCTTCAAGTGCTCGGCTAGTACCTCGGCGGTGTGTCTGTCGCCCAAACACATCATCTGCAACACAGCCTGCTGACGCTTTCCACTAGCTGCTCGATAGGGGGACACCTCGTGTGCAACAGTGGCAGCTGCAGATGGAGTGCTCGTACGACTGCGCTCTGTGGAGAGCTTTCGCTTCTGGAGGAGGAGGAGGAGGGTCGAACGCCTACAGCCAACTGTTTCCTATACCGTGGGCTAGGCAGCACTGTCCCACCACCGCTGTCCCCTGTGGACCCTGCATCCACCACATTAACCCAGTGCGCAGTGATGGACACGTAACGGCCCTGGCCATGCCGACTGGACCATGCATCAGTTGTGAGGTGCACCTTTCCGCTCACTGACTGCTTGAGTGCATGGACAATGCGGTCTTTCACATGATGGTGGAGGGCTGGGATGGCTTTGCGAGAGAAGAAGTGGCGACTGGGTAGGTCATAGCGTGGTACTGCATAGGCCATGAGTTCGCGGAAAGCTGCGCTTTCCACCAACCGAAAGGGCATCATCTCAAACGAGATTAGTTTGGCAATGTGGGCGTTCAAACCCAGTGTACGCGGATGAGAGACTGAGTACTTTCTTGACCTACTCATAGTGTCTGGGAGGGTGAGCTGGACTTGAGAGCTGAATATGGTGGAAGTAGCGGTGGACAGGGCGGACTGAGAGAGGGTTGATGATGGTGATGGAGTTGGTGTTCTTTCTGATGGCCTATAATCAGTCTTTCGTTGATATAACAGTGGGATTCCCTGACTGCTGTGGCCTTGCAATGACACCTCAACATTTGCTGCTGTGCTAACCGGTGGGCTTACAGTGGGGGAAACAATGTAGCATTGCTGACTACCTTCGTTGTGATCAGTTGCACATGTGGCACTTGAGGTTTGGTGTTGTGTCCACGCTTGCAAGTGCATGGTGTTTAAATGTCTAAGCATGCAACTGGTATTCAAATTTTTCAGATTTTTCCCTCGGCTAAAGGTCTTTGCGCACTTCTTACAGATAACCTTGGCCTGATCATGAGGATTTTGTTCAAAAAAGTGCCACACTGCACTCTTCCTACTTTGGCAGACATTTTGCGGCCTAGCACGCTGTGATCTTTTGACCCTCTGGACAAGCTGTCCAGCAACTCTTTTGATTTTTGGAACCTGTCTTTGGAGTGCTCCGGGCCTGCCAGATAACAGCTGTTGCGATGTCGATGTCTGCTGTGGATGCTCCTCATCTGAGCTATTGTAAGCAGCACCCTCTTCCCCCAATGGATGCCAATCTGGGTCAACAACTGGGTCATCCATCACCTCCTCTTCAATGTCATGTGCACCTTCCTCTGTGTCACCGTGTATGGTGGTATAGTGTGCGGGAAGGGGCACCTGAGTCTCATCAGGGTCAGAATCTGGCTCTGTACACTGCGAGGACAATGTAGTGCTCTGAGTGAATGTACCAGCAGAATCATCTATCAGCGGCTGTGCATCAGTGCACTCCATGTCAGATTCATCTTGGCCTGGGTAATTCACCATTTGACTTGATAATCCAGGCATGGTATGTGAAAACAGCTCCATGGAGTAATCAGTAGTATGGCCTGCGTCATCCTTCAATCTTGGTTGGGGTGAAGGACACAAGGAAAGGTGTGGTTCATGAACATGAGCCTCCAATGACGACTCAGTGCTTTTACTTTTTACAACTGAAGAAGAGGAGGCGATAGAGCTGGAGGCTGAGTCAGCAATGTAAGACAAAACTTTTTCCTGATGCTCTGGCTTTAAAAGCGGTTTGCCAACTCCTAGAAAACTAAGCCTTCGAAGCCGTATGGAGCCAGACGATGACGCAGGCTCAACACCTCCTGCATTCGGTCCTATTTTGCTCTTGCCACTACCATCAGATCCACCACCAACACCATCATTACCAGCTGCCAACCCCCGCCCAATTCCACGGCCTCTTCCACCAGCCTTCCTCATTTTTGGTAGAAGTCTTGACAAAATCCAACAAACTATATAGTAATGTAAAACAAGGTAAAAGGTGTCTATAGGACAGGGGAGATTTTGAATTTCTGCTCACACTAGTGGACACTGGACACTTTTGGATTGTGTGATGCCCACTGAATATCTGAGCGCTATGTCACAGGCTCGATGGCACAGCTGTGACCAAAGTGACTAGAGGATAAGTGAGATTTTGAATTTCTGCAGACACTGGACAATTTTGGATTGTGTGAGGCCCACTGAATATATGAGCGCTATGTCACAGGCTCGATGGCACAGCTGTGACCAAAGTGACTAGAGGATAAGGGAGATTTTGAATTTCTGCAGACACTTGTGGACACTGGACACTTTTGGATTGTGTGAGGCCCACTGAATATCTGAGCTCTATGTCACAGGCTTGATGGCACAGCTGTGACCAAAGTGACTAGGGGATAAGTGAGATTTTGAATTTCCGCAGACACTGGACACTTTTGGATTGTGTGAGGCCCACTGAATATATGAGCGCTATGTCACAGGCTCGATGGCACAGCTGTGACCAAAGTGACTAGAGGATAAGGGAGATTTTGAATTTCTGCAGACACTTGTGGACACTGGACACTTTCGGATTGTGTGAGGCCCACTGAATATCTGAGCGCTATGTCACAGGCTCGATGGCACAGCTGTGACCAAAGTGACTAGAGGATAAGTGAGATTTTGAATTTCTGCAGACACTGGACACTTTTGGATTGTGTGAGGCCCACTGAATATATGAGCGCTATGTCACAGGCTCGATGGCACAGCTGTGACCAAAGTGACTAGAGGATAAGGGAGATTTTGAATTTCTGCAGACACTTGTGGACACTGGACACTTTTGGATTGTGTGAGGCCCACTGAATATCTGAGCGCTATGTCACAGGCTCGATGGCACAGCTGTGACCAAAGTGACTAGAGGATAAGTGAGATTTTGAATTTCTGCTGACACTGGACACTTTTGGATTGTGTGAGGCCCACTGAATATATGAGCGCTATGTCACAGGCTCGATGGCACAGCTGTGACCAAAGTGACTAGAGGATAAGGGAGATTTTGAATTTCTGCAGACACTGCACACTTTTGGATTGTGTGAGGCCCACTGAATATCTGAGCGCTATGTCACAGGCTCAATGGCACAGCTGTGACCAAAGTGACTAGAGGATAAGTGAGATTTTGAATTTCTGCAGACACTGGACACTTTTGGATTGTGTGAGGCCCACTGAATATCTGAGCGCTATGTCACAGGCTCGATGGCACAGCTGTGACCAAAGTGACTAGAGGATAAGGGAGATTTTGAATTTCTGCAGACACTTGTGGACACTGGACACTTTTGGATTGTGTGAGGCCCACTGAATATCTGAGCGCTATGTCACAGGCTCGATGGCACAGCTGTGACCAAAGTGACTAGAGGATAAGTGAGATTTTGAATTTCTGCAGACACTGGACACTTTTGGATTGTGTGAGGCCCACTGAATATCTGAGCGCTATGTCACAGGCTCGATGGCACAGCTGTGACCAAAGTGACTAGAGGATAAGTGAGATTTTGAATTTCCGCAGACACTGGACACTTTTGGTTTGTGTGAGGCCCAATGAATATCTGAGCGCTATGTCACAGGCTCGATGGCACAGCTGTGACCAAAGTGACTAGAGGATAAGGGAGATTTTGTATTTCTGCAGACACTTGTGGACACTGGACACTTTTGGATTGTGTGAGACCCACTGAATATCTGAGCGCTATGTCACAGGCTTGATGGCACAGCTGTGACCAAAGTGACTAGAGGATAAGTGAGATTTTGAATTTCTGCAGACACTGGACACTTTTGGATTGTGTGAGGCCCACTGAATATCTGAGCGCTATGTCACAGGCTCGATGGCACAGCTGTGACCAAAGTGACTAGAGGATAAGTGAGATTTTGAATTTCTGCAGACACTGGACACTTTTGGATTGTGTGAGGCCCACTGAATATCTGAGCGCTATGTCACAAGCTCGATGGCACAGCTGTGACCAAAGTGACTAGAGGATAAGTGAGATTTTGAATTTCTGCAGACACTGGACACTTTTGGATTGTGTGAGGCCCAATGAATATCTGAGCGCTATGTCACAGGCTCGATTGCACAGCTGTGACCAAAGTGACTAGAGGATAAGGGAGATTTTGAATTTCTGCAGACACTTGTGGACACTGGACACTTTTGGATTGTGTGAGACCCACTGAATATCTGAGCGCTATGTCACAGGCTCGATGGCACAGCTGTGACCAAAGTGACTAGAGGATAAGTGAGATTTTGAATTTCTGCAGACACTGGACACTTTTGGATTGTGTGAGGCCCACTGAATATCTGAGCGCTATGTCACAGGCTCGATGGCACAGCTGTGACCAAAATGACTAGAGGATAAGTGAGATTTTGAATTTCTGCAGACACTGGACACTTTTGGATTGTGTGAGGCCCACTGAATATATGAGCGCTATGTCACAGGCTCGATGGCACAGCTGTGACCAAAGTGACTAGAGGATAAGGGAGATTTTGAATTTCTGCAGACACTTGTGGACACTGGACACTTTTGGATTGTGTGATGCCCACTGAATATCTGAGCGCTATGTCACAGGCTCGATGGCACAGCTGTGACCAAAGTGACTAGAGGATAAGTGAGATTTTGAATTTCTGCAGACACTGGACACTTTTGGATTGTGTGAGGCCCACTGAATATATGAGCTCTATGTCACAGGCTCGATGGCACAGCTGTGACCAAAGTGACTAGAGGATAAGGGAGATTTTGAATTTCTGCAGACACTTGTGGACACTGGACACTTTTGGATTGTGTGAGGCCCACGGAATATCTGAGCTCTATGTCACAGGCTTGATGGCACAGCTGTGACCTGACCAAAGTGACTAGGGGATAAGTGAGATTTTGAATTTCCGTAGACACTGGACACTTTTGGATTGTGTGAGGCCCACTGAATATATGAGCGCTATGTCACAGGCTCGATGGCACAGCTGTGACCAAAGTGACTAGAGGATAAGGGAGATTTTGAATTTCTGCAGACACTTGTGGACACTGGACACTTTTGGATTGTGTGATGCCCACTGAATATCTGAGCGCTATGTCACAGGCTCGATGGCACAGCTGTGACCAAAGTGACTAGAGGATAAGTGAGATTTTGAATTTCTGCAGACACTGGACACTTTTGGATTGTGTGAGGCCCACTGAATATATGAGCGCTATGTCACAGGCTCGATGGCACAGCTGTGACCAAAGTGACTAGAGGATAAGGGAGATTTTGAATTTCTGCAGACACTTGTGGACACTGGACACTTTTGGATTGTGTGAGGCCCACTGAATATCTGAGCGCTATGTCACAGGCTCGATGGCACAGCTGTGACCAAAGTGACTAGAGGATAAGTGAGATTTTGAATTTCTGCTGACACTGGACACTTTTGGATTGTGTGAGGCCCACTGAATATCTGAGCACTATGTCACAGGCTCGATGGCACAGCTGTGACCAAAGTGACTAGAGGATAAGGGAGATTTTGAATTTCTGCAGACACTGCACACTTTTGGATTGTGTGAGGCCCACTGAATATCTGAGCGCTATGTCACAGGCTCAATGGCACAGCTGTGACCAAAGTGACTAGAGGATAAGTGAGATTTTGAATTTCTGCAGACACTGGACACTTTTGGATTGTGTGAGGCCCACTGAATATCTGAGCGCTATGTCACAGGCTCGATGGCACAGCTGTGACCAAAGTGACTAGAGGATAAGGGAGATTTTGAATTTCTGCAGACACTTGTGGACACTGGACACTTTTGGATTGTGTGAGGCCCACTGAATATCTGAGCGCTATGTCACAGGCTCGATGGCACAGCTGTGACCAAAGTGACTAGAGGATAAGTGAGATTTTGAATTTCTGCAGACACTGGACACTTTTGGATTGTGTGAGGCCCACTGAATATCTGAGCGCTATGTCACAGGCTCGATGGCACAGCTGTGACCAAAGTGACTAGAGGATAAGGGAGATTTTGAATTTCTGCAGACACTTGTGGACACTGGACACTTTTGGATTGTGTGAGACCCACTGAATATCTGAGCGCTATGTCACAGGCTCGATGGCACAGCTGTGACCAAAGTGACTAGAGGATAAGTGAGATTTTGAATTTCTGCAGACACTGGACACTTTTGGATTGTGTGAGGCCCACTGAATATCTGAGCGCTATGTCACAGGCTCGATGGCACAGCTGTGACCAAAGTGACTAGAGGATAAGTGAGATTTTGAATTTCTGCAGACACTGGACACTTTTGGATTGTGTGAGGCCCACTGAATATCTGAGCGCTATGTCACAAGCTCGATGGCACAGCTGTGACCAAAGTGACTAGAGGATAAGTGAGATTTTGAATTTCTGCAGACACTGGACACTTTTGGATTGCGTGAGGCCCAATGAATATCTGAGCGCTATGTCACAGGCTCGATGGCACAGCTGTGACCAAAGTGACTAGAGGATAAGGGAGATTTTGAATTTCTGCAGACACTTGTGGACACTGGACACTTTTGGATTGTGTGAGACCCACTGAATATCTGAGCGCTATGTCACAGGCTCGATGGCACAGCTGTGACCAAAGTGACTAGAGGATAAGTGAGATTTTGAATTTCTGCAGACACTGGACACTTTTGGATTGTTTGAGGCCCACTGAATATCTGAGCGCTATGTCACAGGCTCGATGGCACAGCTGTGACCAAAATGACTAGAGGATAAGTGAGATTTTGAATTTCTGCAGACACTGGACACTTTTGGATTGTGTGAGGCCCACTGAATATATGAGCGCTATGTCACAGGCTCGATGGCACAGCTGTGACCAAAGTGACTAGAGGATAAGGGAGATTTTGAATTTCTGCAGACACTTGTGGACACTGGACACTTTTGGATTGTGTGAGGCCCACTGAATATCTGAGCGCTATGTCACAGGCTCGATGGCACAGCTGTGACCAAAGTGACTAGAGGATAAGTGAGATTTTGAATTTCTGCAGACACTGGACACTTTTGGATTGTGTGAGGCCCACTGAATATCTGAGCGCTATGTCACAGGCTCGATGGCACAGCTGTGACCAAAGTGACTAGAGGATAAGGGAGATTTTGAATTTCTGCAGACACTGCACACTTTTGGATTGTGTGAGGCCCACTGAATATCTGAGCGCTATGTCACAGGCTCAATGGCACAGCTGTGACCAAAGTGACTAGAGGATAAGTGAGATTTTGAATTTCTGCAGACACTGGACACTTTTGGATTGTGTGAGGCCCACTGAATATCTGAGCGCTATGTCACAGGCTCGATGGCACAGCTGTGACCAAAGTGACTAGAGGATAAGGGAGATTTTGAATTTCTGCAGACACTTGTGGACACTGGACACTTTTGGATTGTGTGAGGCCCACTGAATATCTGATCGCTATGTCACAGGCTCGATGGCACAGCTGTGACCAAAGTGACTAGAGGATAAGTGAGATTTTGAATTTCTGCAGACACTGGACACTTTTGGATTGTGTGAGGCCCACTGAATATCTGAGCGCTATGTCACAGGCTCGATGGCACAGCTGTGACCAAAGTGACTAGAGGATAAGTGAGATTTTGAATTTCTGCAGACACTGGACACTTTTGGATTGTGTGAGGCCCAATGAATATCTGAGCGCTATGTCACAGGCTCGATGGCACAGCTGTGACCAAAGTGACTAGAGGATAAGGGAGATTTTGAATTTCTGCAGACACTTGTGGACACTGGACACTTTTGGATTGTGTGAGACCCACTGAATATCTGAGCACTATGTCACAGGCTCGATGTCACAGCTGTGACCAAAGTGACTAGAGGATAAGTGAGATTTTGAATTTCTGCAGACACTGGACACTTTTGGATTGTGTGAGGCCCACTGAATATCTGAGCGCTATGTCACAGGCTCGATGGCACAGCTGTGACCAAAGTGACTAGAGGATAAGTGAGATTTTGAATTTCTGCAGACACTGGACAATTTTGGATTGTGTGAGGCCCACTGAATATCTGAGCGCTATGTCACAGGCTTGATGGCACAGCTGTGACCAAAGTGACTAGAGGATAAGGGAGATTTTGAATTTCTGCAGACACTTGTGGACACTGGACACTTTTGGATTGTGTGAGGCCCACTTAATATCTGAGCGCTATGTCACAGGCTCGATGGCACAGCTGTGACCAAAGTGACTAGAGGATAAGTGAGATTTTGAATTTCTGCAGACACTGGACACTTTTGGATTGTGTGAGGCCCACTGAATATCTAAGCGCTATGTCACAGGCTCGATGGCACAGCTGTGACCAAAGTGACTAGAGGATAAGTGAGATTTTGAATTTCTGCAGACACTTTTGGACACTTTTGGATTGTGTGTGGCCCACTGAATATCTGAGCGCTATGTCACAGGCTCGATGGCACAGCTGTGACCAAAGTGACTAGAGGATAAGGGAGATTTTGAATTTCTGCAGACACTTGTGGACACTGGACACTTTTGGATTGTGTGAGGCCCACTGAATATCTGAGCGCTATGTCACAGGCTCGATGGCACAGCTGTGACCAAAGTGACTAGAGGATAAGTGAGATTTTGAATTTCTGCAGACACTGGACACTTTTGGATTGTGTGAGGCCCACTGAATATGTGAGCGCTATGTCACAGGCTCGATGGCACAGCTGTGACCAAAGTGACTAGAGGATAAGTGAGATTTTGAATTTCTGCAGACACTGGACACTTTTGGATTGTGTGAGGCCCACTGAATATCTGAGCGCTATGTCACAGGCTCGATGGCACAGCTGTGACCAAAGTGACTAGAGGATAAGGGAGATTTTGAATTTCTGCAGACACTTGTGGACACTGGACACTTTTGGATTGTGTGAGGCCCACTGAATATCTGAGCGCTATGTCACAGGCTCGATGGCACAGCTGTGACCAAAGTGACTAGAGGATAAGGGAGATTTTGAATTTCTGCAGACACTTGTGGACACTGGACACTTTTGGATTGTGTGAGGCCCACTGAATATCTGAGCGCTATGTCACAGGCTCGATGGCACAGCTGTGACCAAAGTGACTAGAGGATAAGTGAGATTTTGAATTTCCGCTGACACTGGACACTTTTGGATTGTGTGAGGCCCACTGAATATGTGAGCGCTATGTCACAGGCTCGATGGCACAGCTGTGACCAAAGTGACTAGAGGATAAGGGAGATTTTGAATTTCTGCAGACACTTGTGGACACTGGACACTTTTGGTTTGTGTGAGGCCCACTGAATATCTGAGCGCTATGTCACAGGCTCGATGGCACAGCTGTGACCAAAGTGACTAGAGGATAAGGGAGATTTTGAATTTCTGCAGACACTTGTGGACACTGGACACTTTTGGATTGTGTGAGGCCCACTGAATATCACAGCGCTATGTCACAGGCAGAAATTGGCTAGTGTATCACAAACTACAAGGTGTATGTAGAATTGGGCAGAGTAGGAATCTCCCTAGAGTGCAGGTCTGTAAGAATGGAACATGTCCTCGACTTATTCTCACAGAGTGACACAGATAGCTTCACTGTGGCTGTGATAACAGCCGTTACACGGTACTGTGTGAGGAGCGTACACCGCTGTATGGTGTGAAAAAATGCACGCTCAGTACCTCAGCAGGCCCAAAAAAAAAAAATTGGGATTGCTTTTAAAAAAGCAGTTTGCAGCTCAGTACCTCAGCAGGACAAAAAAAAAAAAATTGGGATTGCTTTTAAAAAAGCAGTTTGCAGAGCAGTGGGTAAACAGCAATGAAGCTGTCAGGAAGCCTTAGAAGGCAGCCCAACAACCAACACCCCTGATACACCACAATATAGCCTCCCCTTGCACTGCACACACAGTGACTGGTGTGTTGTACAGGCACAATCGCTAGCAGCAGAAGCAGTTTTTTTTTCTTCTTCCCTGCCTAACGCTCTCCCTACAGAATCAGCAGCAACCTCTCCCTATGCTAAGATCGGCAGAAGTAAGATGGCGGTCGGCGTGCACGCCCTTTTATACCCCCTGTGACGCCCACCAAAGCAATCCAATCACTTGCATGCCCTTCTGAAAGATGGTGGTGACCCGTGCCTATGTCATCACGTTGCCCACAGTGTCCTTGGATCCTGATTGGCTGAAAAAGAGCGCAAAACAAACTTTTGAAACTCGACTTTGGCGCGTAAGTCGCCGACCTCGTGGCCGACCTCATCCTAGGGTCGGGTTTCGTTTCATGAAACCCGACTTTGCTAAAAGTCGGCGACTTTTGAAATTTTTCGACCCGTTTCGCTCAACTCTATACATCACTATTTTGCATTTTTTTAAAAAAACAGGCCACATATTTGGCAGTGTGGTATCTCCTTGCCACGCCTCATATATCCGCGTGCTCCAAGTTTGCAATTTTAGGCTGGTATTCCAGTGTTTTTCCTGTCTGTTACTCTAGTTATATACATCGCTATTTTGCATTTGAAAAAAAACAGGCCACCTATTTTACAGTGTGGTATATCTGTGACATGCCCTCATACATCCATGTGCTAAAAATTTGGGCATTTTAGGCCTAAATTCCATTTTTTTTGCTGTCTGTCACTCTACTTATATACAGCACTATTTTGCATTTAAAAAAAAACAGGCCACATATTTGGCAGTGTGTTATCTCCTTGCCAGGCCTCATATATCCGCATGCTCCAAGTTTGGCTCTTTTAGGCTGGTATTCCAGTGTTTTTCCTGTCTGTTACTCTAGTTATATACAGCACTATTTTGCATTTAAAAAAAAAACAGGCCACATATTTGGCAGTGTGGTATCTCCTTGCCAGGCCTCATATATCCGCGTGCTCCAAGTTTGGCTATTTTAGGCTGGTATTCCAGTGTTTTTCCTGTCTGTTACTCTAGTTATATACAGCACTATTTTGCATTTAAAAAGAAAAAAACAGGCCACATATTTGGCAGTGTGGTATCTATGTGACAGGCCTCATCTATCTGTGCAAAAAATTTGGCCTTTTTAGGCCTACATATTGAAGTGTTTTTGCTGTCTATTACCGTACTTATTGACACCAATATCATAACCAAAAAATCATTTTTTAACTACAGTTCAGATAGTTTAAAGTGTGGTTTTCCCACACACGTATCACATACAAGATCACTCCCAATTCATCCATTTGTAATGAACGTGTATGATATTCTAGTCCATTTACAATGGTCAAGGCGCGTGGCAAGGGACAGGGAAGTGGACGTGATGGTGATTGTGCATGCTGAGGCCATGGGCAAGCTGAAACTGAGTCACAAAAAACACCCATATCTTCTTGCTGCACCTTAATGTCTGAAGTCCTAGGGGACCGCAGCAAGACAGTACTATTGAAGCCAGAGCAGTGTGAAAAGGTTGTTGGTTGGATAGCGGATAATTTTTCCAGTTACTTATCCACCACCACCAGCTCGGTCTTCCACACCATCAAGTCTGAGTAGCCGTGAATCTGGACCGCATATCCCTCACCCTGATCCTCCTTCCTCCCACCATGCTGAGGGCCCTGAGACAACTGATCCCACACTCGGACACTCCAAAGAGCTGTTCAGGTTTCCATTTATAGATTCGTGCCTCTCGCCTGGTACACTTGAAGCGGGGCAAGATGAGATTCCATGTAGCAATGCCCAAATATTTGAGCAGCCATTGTCACAAGAGGTGGACGATGATGAGACACCTTGTGCCAGAAAGTCAGGAGGAGGACCAGGGTGAGGAAGTGAAAGATAAAGTGGTTGATGATATAGTGACTGACCCAACCTGGCAGGAGGACATGCAGAGCGAGGACAGCAGCACACAGTGGGAGGGAGGCGTAGCACCTCTTCAGGCAGGAAGAAGCAGTGTGGTGGCTGCAGACAGAAGGCAGGCAACCGTTCCCCATAACACCGACATGACGGAAGTTGCCAGTCCAACTGTTAGGTCTTCCCGAGTCTGGTTGTTTTTTAAAGACTCTGCCGATAACCCCAGACAGGCCATTTGCAACACCTGTCATGCCAGCATCAGCAGGGGTAGCAAAACTACCAGCCTTATCAGCAGCAGCATGATCAGGCTCATGGCAGCAAAGCAACCGACTTTGTCGGCCCAACCCCAGGCTCCAGGAACAGTGTCTGCAGGTGACACCACTGCTTCTTCCACTGTTGTGCGTGCAAGCCAATCCCCTATCCACAGTGCATGCAAAGATTCCTCCTGACCTGCACCTGCCATTGCCCACAGTCAAATAGCACCATCATCAAGCACGTCCACATCCTTGTCCCAGTGCAGCCTTCAGATGTCCCCAGTCATTGGAATGTAAGCGGAAATACGCAGCCAGCGCCCTACAGGCCAATGTACTAAATTCACATATTTCTCGTCTGCTTACGCTCGAAATGTTATCTTTTAGGCTCATGGAGATGGAAGCTTTCCGCAACCTGATGGCGGCGACTGTCCCAAGGTACTCAGTCCCCAGCTGCCACTATTTCTCCAGCTGTACCATCCCGGCAATACACAAGCACGTGTCCCACAACATTACCCGTGCTCTCAACAATGCAGTTACTGGGAAAGTACACCTAACCACGGACACGTGGACAAGTGCTTGTGGCCAGTGATGGTACATCTCGCTGACGGCACACTGGGTTAACATAGTGGAAGCCGGGACCCAGTCAGACCTTGAGATGGAACACGTCCTCCCAACGACAAGGATTGCGGGCCCTACGTCAATCAGGGTTGCCCCCACAGTGGACAGCTCCTGCACCTCCTCCTCTTCAACCTCCTTCTCCGAAATGAGCACATCAGTCACAAGCTAGAAGCACTGCAGCACTGCCAAAGCCAAGCGACAACAGGCTGTGTGGAAGCTCATTTTCTAAGATGACAAAGCGCACAATGCTAAAGAGTTGTTGACAGCTCTGAAAGAGCAGGCAGATGTGTGGCCGACACCGCTTAACCTCCAGGCAGGCCTGGTTGTGTGTGACAATGGCAGGAACCTGGTGGCGGCTCTTAGGTGAGACAAACTGACACACGTACCATGCCTGGCCCATGTGCTTACCCTCATTGTTCAACGTTTTCTAAAAAGCTACACGGAGCTGCCAGATCTGCTTGTGAAAGTACGTCACCTGTGTGCCCATTTTAGAAAGTCAACTACAGCTTCAGCTGCCCTTGCAGTGCTTCAGCAGCGATTGCAGATTCTGGCTCACCGACTGGTGTGTGATATCTCCACGCATTGGAACGCTACACTGCATATGTTGGAAAGGATTTGTGAGCAGAAGAGGGCAGTTGTTGAATTCCAGCATCAACAAGGCAATCGTTTTTGAGGTTTGACTCCACACAGAAGACCTCAGGAGAGGACATGGATGTCAGACATATGTAACATCCTCCTAAACTTTGAGGAGTCCACCAAGATGGTGAGCGACGATGACGCCATAATTAGCATCACCATCCTGCTTCTCTGCATTCTGAAAAGCTCTCTGCTCATAATGAAAGAAGATGCATTGCAGGCAGAGCATGAGGACATGGAGTAAGGAACCAAACAGGGTGATTACACACAGCCCAGTCTCATGTCATCCCAATGTGGATTGGCTGACAATGAGGAAGAGGAGGTGGAAGAACAGGAGCTACTTCCATGCACTATAGACGGTACTATAAGCATAACTGTCATACCGTCTGTCCAGCGTGGATGGCCTGAGGACATGGAGGAAGAGGAGGAGGAGGATACCTTGGTCAGTCGTCCTGTTCGTGAGGACACGAAAGGCTTTCCTGCTACCAGTCTGGCACACATGGCTGACTTTATGTTGCGCTGCCTTTCCCGTGACCCTCGAATTGTAAAAATATTGGGTAACAGTCATTACTGGGTAGTGACACTTTTAGACCCACGCTACAAGGAGAACTTTCAATCTCTTGTTCCAGAGGCAGACAGGTGTACTAAAATGTTGCAGTACCAGAGGGCCATTGTTGCAGAATTATTAAAAAAATTCCCATCTCAAAACGCTGGTGGCAGACATAACAGTTCGTTGGACAACCAAGGAGTACAGGCGAGAGAGACACAACTCCAATCCAGCAGAGGCAGGAGAACACTGTCAAAGTTCTGGAACAGTTTTCTCAGACCCTCCCATCACCCTGGCTCTGAGGAGTGGGGTAATGTCACAAGGAATGGAATGTTTTCTAAGATGCTGAGGGAGTGTAACGAATGGAAGGGAGGCAGAAATGGTGAAGTTCACATTCGTTTTTTATTTTTAAAGTGGAACCTCGGGACCACAGTTCGAGGGGCTCCGAAGGGGGCGTAACTAGTGAGCCCCGGGTACCCATAGTAAAGTCCCTCAGACAGGACCAGAATGGAATACCCGGAGGACACAGGTGCTACCTCCAGTTAGACTCCAGACACATAGCAGCTTTCCCAGCGGGACCAAAAGGGATAACAGAAACAAAAGCAGAGTCCGTAACGAGGCAGGTCCTGGATCCGAGTAGTTGGTAGATAGCAGGCTCCAGTAACCTTGTCACAGTCCTCGGACTCGGATGGCTGTTGGCGGAACGAGATGACTTTTGCACAGATGATTGCAGAGATAGCCAGGGTTATCAGGATACAGATAATCTGTGGAGACAAATAGCATGAGAGAATGCACAGAGACTGTAAACGCAGCGCAAACAGGTTAGCAACAGAACCGGATGTGGAAATGATTGATACTCGTTGCTCTGGTGCTCTCCCTACGGAGGAGAGGCCAGAAATAGAAGCCAGTGCGCTGCCATTGTATAATTACCAATTTTGAAAAATGCACGCTGTCCCTTTAAGAATCAAGGGGAGCGCGCGCGTGCCCTAATAGCTTTAGCTGAACACCTGCCGACGGGACACCAGGAGGTGGTGGAAAGGGAGAAGACAGAATGCTGAGAAGCAGCATAGGACACATAGGGAGCAGGCTGCTGCACAGGTGGGACAGCGTGCAAGGCACTAGGCGAGTGCCCTGAACGGGGAGCAGCGGCAGACCGGGCGCAGAGCCAGGACAGGAACCGGGTGTAACAGGAAGTATCTTGCTGACCGTACCAACGTCCTCCGTGATTCCTCTGTGCCTTTTAATTACTGGGTATCTAAGCTGGACACGTGGTATGAACTGGTTCTCTACACCTTGGAGGTCCTGGCCTGCCCTGCCGCTAGTGTTTTGTTAGAGGGGGTTTTTAGTGCCGCTGGTGGAATTATCACATATAAGCGCATTCGCCTGTCAACGGAAAATGCAGACAGACTGACTCTTATAAAAATAAACAAGGGCTGGATTGGGCCAGACTTCTTGACACCACCAAATGATGACAGCGAAACATAACCTCCAATCTAGTATCTTTTTGGGAGCTGTATTCCCATGTACCTCTTCACACCCAGACATGGGTATACGCTTCATGATTTTGGCTATTTGGTGTCCTCCTCCTCTTTCTCCTCATCCTCACCAACCACTACCACTAGAACACCAGGGTGAATGTATTCCATCATGCTCCAGCCACTCTAGTTTGAACAAGGGTGTTATGATGCCCGTCACCAAATTTAAAAAAATATGTACCCCCCAAGGAGAAATGTTTGTCATCCCATACACTTATTATATGGGCATTACAAGTCTAGGGGAGCCACTTCTTTCAATTGGGCCTATTTTTTAAAGAGGCCATCCTCCACTTCTCATCATCCACCGCCAGGGCCGGACTGAGCATCGGGCACTTCTGGCAAATGCCAGAAGGGCCGGTGCCTGTAGTGGGCAACATTGTCAGCTACGTTGTAAACAGTGTCGGTGTCTTCAGGACACCCACACTGTGCTAAAAACCTGTAAACCTGACTTTTCATATTATTTTGCCCCACTTCCGTCTTATCTACATCCGCATCTTCTCATTGTGTGCTCTTTTAGTGTCTCACTTCCACCCCTCCCCCTTTTCCCACTTCCGTTCTGCATGGCGTACTCTCTCTGCCACACTTATGGTCTAATGCAATCACAGCATGATGTCATCCCCGCCAAGAGCGGTTTATTCAAACCAGGCTTGCTGACACCTCCTGCATCTTCAGCAGCAGATGGACGTCTGTCTCCCCTGCCTGTTGAGTGCTTGTGACGCCTCCTCCCCCTGCTCGTTTACCAGGTATCTGTCATGTAGATGCTTTTTTTCAGACCATTGCAGTCCTCATTTCTCCTCACTCCTAATTCCCTCCTGTTTGCCTTCATTTTCCATCATAATTGTTGCCGAATTGCACATATTTTAGCCTGTGCTCTCCATTTTATTGCTGGCTTTTTTGTTCTTTTTTTTCATCCTTACCTTTATTTACCCCTCCTGTTATATAATTATTATTTTATCATCCCTTTTTTTCTCCTCACTTTCTATACCTAGTCCCTTCCCTTGTCTTTCTCACCTACTTTAACCCTTATGCACCTTATAAATTACTCTTCTTCTCACCTTTACTGCTGTTCCATGTTCAGGTCATATCCTTTTTTTTTCCCTTTTCTACTCCTTGTCTGCTATTTTTTTCTGCATTTTTTACTTACCGTACATGACTTGCATATAAGCCAAGATTTTCAGCCCATTTTTGGGGGCTGAAAGTCCCCCTCTCAGCTTATACGCGAGTCATATACGCCAGGGGTCGGCGAGGGAGGGGGAGCGAGGGTGTCAGATCATACTGACCCCCCGACACGTCTCTGCAGCCCCCCTGCTTGTCCCACGGTCTCAGGGACCTGCCTTCATCGGTCACGTGGTACCGCTCATTAAAGACATGAATATTTGCATATTCATGACTTTAATAAGTGGTATCACGTGACCGCTGAAGGCAGGCACCAGAGACCGTGGGAGAATGGGGCTGCAGAGATGCACTGGGGGGGTGAGTATATGCGATATTCACCTGTCCCTGTTCTCACACTGCTCGTCGCTGCCTGCCGTGTCCTCTGTCAGTGATGTTCAGGTCAGATGGCGCGGTGACGTTGTTAGTGCGCGCCGTGCCCTCTGCTGCTTGAACGTCACTGACAAACAAAGCGACAGACAGCGGCAAGCAGCGTGGGAACGGGGACAGGTGAATATCTCAGGTGCCGGCTCCTGAGCCAGCAGCAACACCGGCACCTGGCCCCCAGCGATGGAGAGGTATGTCATTTTATTTTATTTGCAGCAGCAGCATATGGGGATTATTCTATGGAGCATCTTATGGGGGCATATTCTATGGAGCATCTTATGGGGGCCTATTCTATGGAGCATCTTATGGGGAGTATTCTATGGAGCATCTTATGGCGGCATATTCTATGGAGAATCTTATGGGGCATATTCTATGGAGCATCTTATGGGGGCCTATTCTATGGAGCATCTTATGGGGGCCTATTCTATGGAGCATCTTATGGGACCTATTCTATGGAGCATCTTATGGGGCAGCATATTCTATGGAGCATCTTATGGGGGCATATTCTATGGAGCATCTTATGAGGGGTATTCTATGGAGCATCTTATGGGACCTATTCTGTGGAGCATCTTATGGGGGCCTGCTATGAATGGGTCACCGAGGAGGATGGCAGGGACAGGCTAAGCCACCAGAAGACCAGAGAGGTTAGTAACTAAGCGGATTTCAGACCCCTGATCCTGTCCGCTCAACTAGCAGTAGCCGTGGAGCGTTCTTACAATGCCCTAGACGCTTCATCACAGCTGGAGGACTAACTAAGCCTAAAGACAGAAAGATTAAATCTAAACTGCCCCGGAGCAGATCCCCAAAGGAATAGACAGCCTCCAAACATATATTGTCGGTGAGACAAGATGAGACACAAACACAGGCAGAGAACAGTGGGCCCAAGCTGTCTAGACAGGACGGGACAGAAAAAGATACTGTCTGCAATCACGCAAAAAAACGTGAAAAAGTCCAACACTTCTGATTAGAGATGAGCGACTTTGCCTTTTTTCGGGTCGAGTCGGGTTTCATGAAACCTGACTTTCGCAAAAGTCGGGTAGAACGAAATCCGCCGATTATCGTTAAAAGGCGAAGGCCGACTGAAACACGAAACCCAATGCAAGTCAATGGGGAAGAAAAGTCGGCAGTGAGTGGAGGACAGGAAACACACCTACAGTGCCCATTTTAATGCCAAAAACATCAATTCTTATTACTTAAGCTTGTCAACCTTAATTTACTTTATAATAATAGTTAGGCATTGAAAACTTGGGGTTATTTGGCTAAAGTTGTGGGGGGGGGAGGGCTGGCTCCAGATTTTCGTGGGCCCAGGGCCAAAGAGTGTCAATGGGCTCCTTTAACACATGCCACAATTCATGATCCTCTGATACGGCAGAGAAGTAGCGGTATAGTACAATGAAAAATACTTCACTTCTTACATCACATGACTGATATCCATTTTAAATTCTCCAATAGCTCCAAAAACGGACAGTATATTACTCCATACAGTATTATGGCCACCGCATAGTGCGCTATACAGAGTAATGAGGCCCATATATTTCTCCATACAGAATCATTGGTCCCATATAATGTTCGATACAGTATATGATGTGCTCCACATAATGCTACAGTATATGTTGGTCCCCATGGATGAAGCTCCACTGTCTTATGGGCCCAAATAATGCTCCATATATAATGGGCCCCTTTTCTAATGCTCCAGTGTATAATGGGCCCTGTAAATGCTGCTCCAGTGTCTGATGTCCACCTTTGGAATGCTCCAGTGTATGGTGGGCCCCATATATACTAGCCAGAGTATAGTGCTCCCCAAAAATTGCTCCCAACCTTTAAACAATTAAATAAGTCTCCTCACTTGGGAATCCCTGTACTAGTCTGGACTCCTCGTCTTCCCCATCTTCCATCTCTCTGCACTTGGACTGTTTAGGCAGAGGGCGTACAGACGTGATGTTTTCACTCTCTCTGACCAGAATGTCACTGTCAGGAAACGCGGAAGACGCCACGGCGGTGGAGCAGGGAGAGGTAAGTATTTCAGCTTTGCAAGTGCTATGATCCTGAGCAAGCAGGGGGGGCTCACTCATTGGCGACGGCACTGGCACAGGGCCCCTCATAGTACGGCGGTGTGTCTGACAGCGGGTGGGCCCTCCCACCGGCAGAGACACTTTTGTGTACTATGAGGGGCCCTGTGCCAGTGCCGTCGCCCATGAGTATGCCCCCCACCTGCTCAAGCAACCTGCACTTTCATCTGCATCTTCCTCTTTGTCACTGTGTAAGGTGGTATAGTATGCGGGAAGGGGAACCTGAGTTTCATCAGGGTCAGATTCTCCCTGTGTAGAGTGCAAGGGGAATGTAGTGGTCTGGGTCAATGTACCAGCAGAATCATTTAGCAGTGGCTGGGCATCAGTGCACTTGTAGCGCCCCCAGGAGTATGGTCGCCACAGTGGCATTATTTTCCTCCTAGGGAGTGTGATGTTATTCTTGGGAGCAACGAAGGATCTCTCTAGTAGTTAAACCAACACACAACACAGTTCCCACTCCAGGCCAGCAGGGAGAGCTCTGAACCTGACTGCTGAGGAGCTGCTCTCTGTGGTCAGGAGGAGGGAAGTTAGGGCAGTCTGTGAAGGGAAGGGGAGGTGTGTCGATGGGAGAAGGGGAGCTGGAGGATGAGCAGAGTTAAGGCTCACTCCTACCTGGAGCTCATGGTCCGGATTCCGGTCTCCGAGTTTGTAGGGACACTGACGGTCCTGCAGCAGAAACTGGAGGAAGTAGCAGCTGTAAATGCTCTGTTCCCAACTAAGGCTCAGAGGCCCCAGCAGCGACTTGTGTGAGCCAGAAGGAAAAGGCTACGGCTGCCTGCCATATGAGAAAGTTTCAAAAGAGAGTCAACTTCAGTGTTAGGCGTCGGGTTCCTGCCACTGCACAGCAGGAATCCAGAGCCTTGCACCCAGCAGTCTCCCATTCTTCTTCGGCAACAGTGGAGCCTGCTCAGCAAATTTATTGGTCCCGGCGCCCTGCCCAGGCCAACTCCGTGGGTTTGCTTGCTGCTGCCACCTCTGGCACAGCTATGACAATGCATGCTGCTCAGCAGCGAGATTCTCCAGGGACTAAGTCCTCATGTCGGGCCACTGACCATGCCCGTGATCCCATTGGAGATCGAGTGTCACATGCTCAGGTCCTGCTCGTGTTTGGATTGGCCCGTCTGAGAAGCCAAGAAGGTCCCAGATGCCCGTGGCTATAAAAGGTTCGCATGGCCGCTCGCCCATGCGCTAGTACAGACTGAAATAGTTTGGAGAGTATGATGATGGATGCATGTATCTGGTGACTGACTCATTATGAAACCCCTTCCCTCTGATAATACGAATGTGGTTAGGGTTTAGAGTCCGAGTCAGCGCCTGTCAGCGGCTAGTCTATAGGCCACAGTGCATACCAGCCATCTGCACACTAGCGTCCGATGGTGTCGCCCACTGCAGGGCACTATCGAACCGCGGCAAGTGACAGCCATGCCGGTGCAACGCCTTGCGCAACCTGTGCGCTTACCTGGCCAAACCCAGGGCGATTAGTGGCGTCCACCTGAGTGGCACTGTTCACACTTGCACACGTGATTTAACCCTTGCTGGCATCGCAGTCGCGGTGCCGAGTGCTAGCGTACTAAAGGGACTTCAGTCCTGCGGTCTAAGGGTTGAGTTCTGTGACTATACGCTAGCGCTCACACTGCCGAGCTCTGTGAGCAATAACAGGCTACGGCATTTATTATTTGGTGGTTGTTCGGCTCTGAGAGATAAGAGTCTGCCTCTGTACACATTGGGTGAGGTTAACCCCGTGTGTCCCGTTATTAAACCGCCATATAGCGTCCGCCATTAACGAGCAGCAGTTAACACCTCTGCACGGTGGACCCCGGGCTGCGAACGCACCTAAATACCATCTTTATTATTTGGTGCTTTCCGCCAGCCCGTAACATTAAGTGAACTCAGTACTGCGAGTGCCTCACATAAGCGCTAGAATGGAGGCCACACTACCTATGTGCAGAGACAGAATTACTAATTTGCTTCCAGGCTGACCAACTCCTTCTCCATCTGTACTCTGGGTCCTGAATGGCACTTACCAAGTACAGGTAAAGGAACTGCATGACTGTGTCTGTCATCTTTCTCCTGCGCCTGGCGCACGGCTCTGCTACATCCTGCACTGCACACCATCTACCAACTCTTTCATCTGCCCTGCGACTACGGCCCTACCTGTGCAGGGCTTCTACATCTTAGCTGCACTACAACATCTGTCCCAGAGAAGTGACACTGCAGTGCTGGTGAATCTGATCAGAAACCACAGGTGGCGTCACATATCATTCACCCCTTTGCATGGACGCCCATGCCCACGGACCGGGTCACCACCACCGTGACACATCCCTCTGAGACACCGGCCCGGTACCGATTAACCCCACTGCCCTGGCTGGCCACCCACACTCGATGTCAGATTCATCTTGGACTGGGGAATTCACGATTTGACTTGAAAATCCAGGCATGGTATGTGGGAAAGAGCTACTGTACATGGACTAATGTGAAGTGTGGCCTGCTGCATCGTTCACTTTTGGTAGGGGTGAAGGACACAAGGAAAGGGGTTCTTCCTGACCAGGAGCCAGCACTTGACAACTCAGTGCTTGCATTTTTTGAAACTTCAGAAGAGGAGGGCATATTTGCTGGAGTCTGTTTCGGCAATGTAAGCCAAAACCAGTTCCCGATGCTCCAGCTTTAAAAGCGGTTAACCTACTCCCAGAAAAGGTAGCCTTCCAGGCGTTCCGGAGCCAGACCATGACGGAGTCTCAACACCTCCTGCCTTAGCTGCTATTGTGCATTTGCCACTACCAGCAGATGCACCACCACCATCAGTACCAGCTGCCCCCCCACGCCCACGTCCGCAGCCTCTTCCACCATACTTCCAAATTTTGGAGAAAATGTACCCAAAATAACATCACATATATGGTACTGTATCAGAAGCGTACAGCTCTATACAGTCAAAGGATAATTGTCAATCTCCCTATATATTTCATGAGTCACACAAACGCTCACAGGCTCAGTATGGATTAGACAAGAATATAAAAAGTAGAAAAAGGGTACAGTATCATCAGATACCAGGTATATATATAGTATAGTTTAAACATTCTAAATCTCCGTATATATTTCAGGAGGCAGACACAGATGCTCTCAGGCTCAGTATGGATTACAAAACAATATAAAAAACTGTAAAACGGTAATGTATCTGAAGCATTCAGCTGTACACAGTGTAGGGGTCATTGTCAATCTCAGTATTAATTTCCACAGTCAGAAACAGACTCTCACTTGGTCAGTTTGGATTAGACTAGAATATAAAAAGCAGTAAATGGGTAATGTATCACAAGCGTAGAGCTGTATACAGTGTTGGGGTAATTTTTAAATCTACATATAAATTGCAGGAGTAACCCACAGACTCTCACACTTTCAGGTTGGATCACACCACAATATAAAAAGAAGATCCGCAAGAAATAATCACACATGTGGGCCAATGTTCCAGGTATCAATGATACACTTAGAGTGGTGGGTAGAGGAGGACTTCCTGGCAGAAAGGGTACCGTATCACCAGATACCAGGTATACATAGCATAGTTTAAACATTAAAAATGTACGCCTATATATCAGGAGTAGTGTTGAGCCACCCCGCTAGAGTTCGGTTCGGTTCGTCGAACAGGAGGCAAGTTCGTCGAATGTTCGTCGAACGTTCGACGAACACCGTCGAGCCCCATTGAAAACAATGGCAGGCAAGCACAAACACATACAAACACATAGAAAACAATTACAAAACACCTTAAAAGGTGTCCCAAAGCAGACACAATGCTCAGAAGACAAAAATAACATATGAAAAAGGGCAACTACATATAGAAAAGGGGTGGAGGAGTAAAAGGAGGAGGAGGAGACACAGATATAGGCATGTCATGCCCTTATAAAGTCAAGAAAGGCTGGACTAAAAATCTAAAATAAAAAAAAAAATCTAAAATTCTAAAATCGAAGACGATCATATACCGTTGGACTTCCCACCATAAATTATGCCACCTGCCAATCAGGCGGCATTATTCCCACGACCCTCCGAACAGCGTCCGTGAAGGCAAAGTGTTTGGTTTCCGGGCGCAGTATGGTTGCAAAGCTGAACCTTAAAGGAATGTCCAGAAGGGCACCGCCAGGAGTGGAGTCTGCGGCTTAATTGGACTCCACATGAGCAACTTCAACCATGCCAGCTACGGAAAAGATGGACAGATTGCAAGCTTTGTCGATTCTGTGGGTGGTGGTGCATGGCCGTTTTTAGTTGTGCTAGCGATTTGTCAGCTTAATTCCGTTAACGAGCGAGACTCCGGCATGACCCCGCGGTCTGCGTCCAGCTTACTAGAGGGACACGAGAGGCTCTGGCACGCGAGATCGAGCAATAACAGGTCTGTCATGCCCTTACATGTCCGGAGCTGCATGCGCGGTACACTGAAAGGACCAGTGTGTGTCACTTACAGGTGCGGTTAACCCGCTGAACCCCATTAGTGATGGTGATCTGGGATTCCAATTTTTCCCCGCAAACGAGGATTTCCCAGTAAGTGCAGGTCAACCGGAATTCCGGAATTAGGCCTAACCGCCATTCCAGAAAGAATGTGAAAAAACTAATTGTCCAAACCACAGGTGCTGTAGCTTGCTTAACAGCTGAGCTCCTCTGCTGAGTAGTACGCAGTTCTTACATAAACAGGCGGCATAGCATGGTTCACGGGTGGGCAACTTTGCTGAGTAGCAGACAGTGCTTACATAAACAGGCGGCATAGCTAGGTTCACGGGTGGGCTCCTCTGCTGAGCAGTAGACAAAGGTACTAGGCCCAAAGTATTGACTGGGCTAAATGCAGTCAAAAACTGGTTCTTTCATAAACAGGCGGCATAGCTAGGCTCATGGGTGGGCTCCTCTACTGAGTAACAGACAGTGCTACAAGGCCCAAAAGGATTTTCTGGACAAGATGCGGTAAAAAATTATTAGAAACACACACGGTGTAGCTCCTTGACAGGTGCACTACACCGCTGGCTACCAGAAACCGCTACTATGCCATGAAACTGTCTATTAACATTTAAAACCATTATTAATGTGAAAATAAAGTTACGCTTTTGGTGAACAAACCGTTCTCGAACGGAACCTCGAGCAGCCGAATTTTAAGTAAAGTGTTCGAGTTCGACGAACGGCTCGAACACCGCCCAAAACAGCTCGAATTTGAACTTGGCAAACAGGTCAACTCGAACACCGCTCATTTCTAATCAGGAGGCAGACTCAGACGGTCTCAGGTCCAGAATGGATTCGACAAGATTGTAGAAAGTTGAGAAAGGGTACAGTATCACCGGATAACAGGTATATATGTAGCATAGTTTACACATTAAAAATATTAAAAATCTATGTCTATATATCAGGAGGCAGACTCAGGCGGTCTCAGGCCCAGTATGGATTCGACAAGATTGTAGAAAGTTGAGAAAGGGTACAGTATCACAGTATCACCAGATAACAGGTATATATGTAACATAGTTTACACGTTAAAAATCTATGTCTATATATCAGGAGGCAGACTCAGACGGTCTCAGGCCCAGAATGGATTCGACAAGATTGTAGAAAGTTGAGAAAGGGTACAGTATCACTGGATACCAGGTATATATAGCATAGTTTAAACATTAAAAATCTCCGTGTATATTTCCGGAGTCCGACAAAGACACTCACAGCCTCAGTATGGATTAGACAAGAATCTAAAAAGTAGAAAAAGGGTAATGTATTCAAAGCGTACACCAGTATACACTGTTGGGGTATTTTTCAATCTTCATATATATTTCAGTCTCAGTAAGACAGTCCAGACTCTCTGCAAGAGGAAGCGAGATGGATACAAGAACTGACGGAAAGTGAAGTGATTGCAGGAATTTTGGAATTACTAATCACGGCGATGCTGACCCTCAATTACTTTGTCTGTGGAGACAGCGAAAACAGTTCTTTGTGAAGAAAGGTTTGCTGTACTGCAGTATCGTGGATCCCATCACTGTTACTCATCTCCATCAAATTGTGATCACAGGGAGAGATGTAGACATTGTCCTCACTGCCTATCATGATCTGTCAGGTAACTTTGGAGTGCAATAGACAGAAGCCACAGGCCGTAGGCGATTCTATTGGATTGGCATGAGAGGACACATTTAAAAATGTGGGCAGGAATGTCACACGTCTGTGAGTAGGAAAACCGTGAAAACTGATGATAAACCACCACTGCATCTCATTGTGAGTCGACGTCCATAACAAATGGAAGTCATTGATCATCTGAAGATAGAGCCCAGCAGGACAAGGCATAGCTACGTCTTAACCATCATCTATCAGTTCACCAAATTTGTATTGGCAGTCCCAGTGAAGGATTTAACAGCCCAGACTACACAGCGGTGGAGCAGGGAGAAGTATTGCAAGTGCTGGGGCCCTGAGCAAGCAGGGGGGCCCACTCATGGGCGGCAGCACTGGCACAGGGCCCCTCATAGTACGCCGGTGTGTCTGACGGCAGGTGTGCACCCCCACCGTCAGAGACACTTGATTGTACTATGAGGGACCCTGTGCCAGTGCCGTCGCCTAAGAGTGGGCCCACCCACCGGTCCAGGGCAACGGCACTCGTACGGGTGTGTATGCAAGGTGTGACCCTGGCCCTGGGGGGGGAGGCAGCCCAGTTAGGGAGGTTGAAAAAATGGCATATGTTGATGTTGGATATTCAGCAGCTGCAAATGGAGGAATTGGAGAAGTCCGAGGAAGAGGAGGACAAAAGCAAGCCATTTTTCTGGCAACCTACGTGTCAGCAGGGGAAGGTGGGACAAAATCCTTTGAAACCTATGCATGGTTCATTTTAATGAAGGTTAGATCATCAACATTTTGGGTTGACAGACGGGTCCTTTTTTCTCTCAGGATTGATCCAGCACCACTGAAGACTCTTTCGGATAGCATACTAGCAGCAGGGCAAGCGAGCTCCTGTAAGGCATATTGTGCCAATTCAGGCAAGGTGTCCAGTTTACAGGCCCAGTAGTCAAAGGGGAATGACCTGTGAGGGAGAACATCGATATGGGAGGAGAAGTAGTTTGTAACCATAGTTGACAACTGCTGTCTCCTGTCACTTTCAATCGATGCAGTGTCACCAGTCGTGTGAGCGGTACTTGAAAAATTAGTCCACAACATGGTCATGAAACCCCTGTGTCCAACGCCACTTCAGCTGTGTGCACCACGAACACCTCTTCCATGTTGCCCCCTACGGCTCGTGGGAAAACCATCACCGCCGCTGTGTGCTGGGAATGCCTCAAACAAATGGTTTACCAGAGTTGCTTGTTTGTTAGCCATTTGCCTTTATAGCGTGGATCCAGGATGCTGGCCAACCAGTAGTCGTCATCGTTCATCATTTTGGCAATGCGGGGGTCCCTTTTTAGGATCTGCAAGGCATAATCACACATGTGGGCCAATGTTCCAGGGGTTAATGATGCACTGTGAGTGCTGGGTGGAGGAGCACTTTCCGGCAAATGAATATCCCTCCAGTCACGCACAAACCCTGTACCTGACCTTGCCACACCAACATTTTCTCTTGCCCCTGAGAAGCATCCTCCTCCCCAAAATAATAAACTCCATCATCCTCCTCCTCCTCTTCTTCCTCTTCTTCCTCCACCTCGTCCAGGAGAGTTCCCTGAGCAGACAATGGATGACTGTCATCAAGGCTTCCCTCCTCCTTTTCCTTTTTGGCTGCAGATGCCTGCCCCTTAATGTGCGTCAAAGTTTGCATGAGCAGACGCATAAGTAGGATGCTCATGCTTATGATGGCGTCGTCTGGGCTTACCAGCCGTGTGCATTCCTCAAAACACTGAAGGACTTTACAGAGGTCTTTCAACTTCGACCACTGCACAGCAGACAACTCCATGTCTGCCTTCAAACTGCCTGCCCGTGTATCCTCCCACAAATGCATTACAGCCTGCCTCTGTTCGCACAGCCTCTGAACCATGTGCAGGGTGGAGTTCCACCTTGTTGCAACGTCGATAATTAGGCGGTGCTTGGGAAAGTGGAGCAATCGCTGCAGTTTCTGCATACGACTGGAGTGTACAGGCGACTGGCGGATGTGCGAGCACAGTCTTCGCACCTTATGGAGCAGGGCTGTTAACGCCGGATAATTATTGAGGAAGCACTGCACCACCAGGTTCAAGGTGTGAGACAGGCAAGGTATGTGTCTGAGTTTTGAAAGGGCTATGGCTGCCACAAAATTCCGGCCGTTATCACTAACTACCTTGCCTGCCTCAAGATGTAGACTGCCCAGCCATGACTCAGTTTGTCTCTGCAAGTTGTCGGCCAGTACCTCCGCGGTGTGTCTGTTGTCGCCCAAACACATCATTTTCAACACAGCCTGCTGACACTTACCACTAGCTTTTCGATAGTGGGACACCTCGTGTGCAACACTGGCAGCTGCGGATGGAGTGCTCGTGCGACTGCGCTCTGTGGATGAGCTTTCGCTTCTGGAGGAGGATTAGGGTCGAACACCTACAGCCAACTGTTTCCTATACCGTGGGCTAGGCAGCACTGTCCCACCGCCGCTGTCCCCTGTGGACCCTGTATCCACCACATTAACCCAGTGCGCAGTGATGGACACATAACGGCCTACTGGACCATGCATCTGTTGTGAGGTGCACCTTTCCACTCACTGCTTGCTTGAGTGCATGGACAATGCGGTCTTTCACATGCAGGTGGAGGACTGCGATGGCTTTTCGAGAAAAGAAGTGCCGACTGGGTAGGCCATAGCGTGGTACTGCATAGGCCATGAGCTCGCGGAAAGCTTCGCTTTCAACCAACCGGTAAGGCATCATCTCTAACGAGATTAGGTTGGCAATGTGGGCATTCAAACACTGTGTATGCGGATGAGAGGATGAGTACTTTCTTGTCCCACTGAGAGTCTCTGGTAGGGTGAGCTGGACTTGAGAGCTGCATATGGTGGAACTAGCGGTGGACATGGCGGACTGAGAGAGGGTTGGTGATGGTGTTGGTGGTCTTGCTGATGGCCTAGATTCAGTTTTTCGTAGCAATAACATTGTGATTCCCTGACTGCTTTGGCCTTGCGACGACACCTCAACATTTGCTGCTGGTGGTGTGCTAACCGGTGGGCTTACAGTGGGGGAAGCGATGTAGCGTTGCTGACTACCTTCATTCGGAGTACGTGCACATTTGGTACGTGAGGTTTGGTAGTCCGTCCACGCTTGCAAGGGCATGGTGGTTAAATGTCTAAGTATGCAACTGGTATTCAAATTTCTCAGATTTTTCCCTCGGCTAAAGGTCTTTGCGCACTTCTTACAGATAACCTTTGCTTGATCATTAGGATTTTGTTCAAAAAAGTGCCACACTGCACTCTTCCTACTATGGAAGACATTTTGAGGCCTTGCATGCTGTGCTAATTTGACCGTCTGGCCAAGCTGTCCTGCAACTCAAACTGAACATTATGCTGTGTGGGGTAGCTGTGGGAGCACCATCATACATAATTTCAGCTGGATGCTGCCTACCCATAAAGCTGTAAGCTTTTAGCCCGGTAGAGACACTTTAGGTTACGGTCGCATCAAAAAGGTCCGCCTTGTTGAGGCTGGTGGGCTCTCATGAATTGGCCAATTTTTGCTCCAAGTACCTTCATTTTTAAGCATATTTTCTATATCAGTAATGTGTTTCCGATTTCATATATTCAATATTTGCATAATGTAGCATTTCAAAGTATAGCTGTGCTTTCTTAATTTTTTTATTATAAGAAGGTACAGGATAACTATTGTAAGGGGTCAAGGGTGATTATTATTAAAGGAGGTACAAAGGGAATTATAAGACAGCACAAATGGATATTCCTGTATGGGGTGCTGTATAGCTGTAAGGAGGCACAGCAAAGAATCATAAAGAGGCACAGGGGTATATTATTTTTATAGGGTGCTTTATAACTGTAAGGAGGCATGGGGGAGCATTATTCCGATGAGGAAGTACAGAGGAAACATTATAACTGTGTATGGGCACTTAGAGGGCTCTGTTATTCTGTGGGGTACAATAGGAGGGTAGTATAGGGAAAAGAAGGGGCATTATTACTCTCTGGGGCAGTAATAGCATTGTATGGTTTGTGTAGAGATGGTAGAATGTGAGGAGGGTCCTGGAAAGGCAGTGCAGTAAAGATGTCTGAGTGTTACATTTTACAGGGATGAGCTATGGATGGAAGAAGAGGTCACGGTGGTCTGGGCCGAATGCAAATGAAAAGGGAAAATGAATGACAGCAATCAACAAGAACTTCACTGGTGAGAACCTGTACATTATAGACATATGTGGTCTGAGAGCACTGGTATAGACAAAATATTACCATTAAATGGTCAATGTATGGTGGGGGTATCAGTTCTAGTATAATGGTTTTGTTAAAGGGGTGATCCAGACTTGAAGCTAGTCTCCAGTCACTCTGTGTGACTGCAGACTTCTGAATACTCACGTTGTGTGCATTGCATGCTGTGAGGATTCTCCGGTGACTGTGCTGGGAGTGGGCAATCGTGATTTGCATTCATGCAGTCATGTGCTGATTAGATGTGTCTAGCCTTGCTCAACACAAGTGTATTCAGCAAAGCCAAATATCTTGGAATGTGGCCAAAGGTGTGGAAATCGCAAACTTGCAGTCACATGACGGCTACTCTGAATGCAAAGAATTGTGACAGTGAGCACATTGAGGATTGAGAAGTCACATAGACTTTAACCTCAAGCCTGGACAACCCCTTTAACGTTCGGTATAGTGGTATAAGCAATAATAATATGCTGGTAACATTTGGTTATGATTTGTTGGCATTTGTCTGTTATATTGCAATATTATTATTGTGGTATTATTATTATTATTATTATTCAATCTTATATAGCTGTATTATGAAAGTAGTAAATCATGATTTCCTCCAGGCAAGATAATATTAGTAATAGATATCTGGTGCTATGGGGCGAGAACAACATGGGCCTGTGTACTTTCAAATGCCAGAACTGAATTTGAGCCCCAGTCCATCCCTGTCCACCGCCACTAGATCACCAGGGTTAACGTGTTCCGTGCAGCTACAGCCAGTGTCGATTTCTTAACAAGGGTGGGTGGTTATACTGGGTGTAAAATGCTTGTTATGAAAAAGGTTGAGGTGTGCCCCACATGGGGAAAATGTTTGCCAGCCCATACACTTAGTGTATGGGCATTACAAGTCTAGGAGAGCCACTCCATGTTTCCAAGAGGCCTTCCTCCATGTTTCTTCCAAGGGGGATTGGGGTCCGTGCAAATTTGGGTCAAGGCGGCACTTGCATTCAATGCATAAGGAAACATTGTGGCAGGACCATCTGAATAATGTGAAGTGGATTTTCCTGTGCCCATCCATTACCTGGGTTGAAAGGCTTATTGGGGTGCATATGACTTGGTAGCAGGGAAGGCCTTGCTGTCAATGCATAAGAAAAGAGTATGGGAGTGCAAAATGAATAATGTGAAGTGGCTTTTCCTGTGCCCATCCAGTACCTGGGTTCAAAGGCTTATTGGGGTGCATATGACTTGGCAGCAGGGCTGGCCTTGCTGTCAATACATAAGAAAAGAGTATGGGAGTACAAAATGAATAATGTGAAGTGGATTTTCCTGTGCAGTTCCAGTAGGTGGCTTCAAAAGCTTATTGGGGTGCATGTAACTTTAGCGCAGGCCAGGCCTTGCATTCAATGCAACATTTTTTCAGGAAGCCCTCCTGTACCTCTTGTGAAGGGGGTATTGGGGTGCGTCGTAATTCTTGGCAGCCCATCAACTCACTGCATAGACAATAACAGCATAGGACACCCACTGTTTAATAATGGCCCTTTAAGAAGATTAATGCTGCCTGATGCCCTTGTAAAAATAGGCTCTGTGACTTTAAGAGTCCATCCTTCATAAATGAAACAAGATGTGTCTGCTTATGTGTCACACACCACATGGCCAGCTAGGGTTGTTAAATGTTACAATGACATTTCCCAGTGAATGCATTTGCATTGGCTGAAAGCAATGCTAAAGTTGCAAAAAGCCTCAAAAACGCTGCGTGTGAACATAGCCCAAGTGGTGGAGGAACATTTTTGTTTTGGATTAATTATTTTGGCTTAGATAAAAGTCATTAACCTGGAAAGGATGTTCCTTAACATATTTTCCAGCAAAATCTATTTTGATTTCATTTTTGTAGGTTTTTTGGTGCGCCTGTAAAAAGGGCGTGAAACTCTGACAACATTGTTTAGAACTGTGACCTAGGAGTGAGAAATGCTTACAGGGGCAGTTGCCATGATATTCCCGTGTCATTTGAGCAGTGTTTCCATCATTTTCTGATGTTTTTAGACCTTGAAAGGACCCCCAGGGGTAAAAATGCTCGGGTCTCCCATATACTTACTTCGGGCTCGTTGTTCTGTCCGAGTACCTGAGTATTCCAATTTGCTCAACCCGAGCAATGAGCACCCGAGCATTTTAGTGCTCTCTCATCACTAGAAAGGAGGTATGCCTCTCGGAGAGGTCCACGATCTAGACTGAGATGCCCACCAGACAGGCCCAAAAGCGGGTGTTGGACATGCAGAGGAATGAATGGGACACCATTCCAAAAGTTGGCCTACCCGAGACAGACAACGGAAAAAATCTGCTCATCCCTCCAAAGGACCTGCTAATTGGAAAGAACACCGCCCCTGGGAGAAATGTTACGGCGAGAAGAGGGTGGCCACACCCAGAGCCAGACAGAGTCACAACCGTCTGCAGTGAGATGTCTGCGCTGTTCAGGCACATGGAGGTCAGTTTGGTGGACCTCATCCTGGTTCCGAAGGTCCCGTCTGCAAGTCTCGACCCGAAGGAGAAGAAGGGAAGTCTGCTCGAGGGGCCCACCAGAGTAAATCGTTACCTTGCTCAACACAAGCTCCTCATGGAAGCGATAAGGTGACCAGTGTTTCTGGGACACCCACTTCTACAGTACCCGATTGTGGGGAACCTCTTATTGCATCCTCAGGAGTGGAGAGTTTGCCACCTGTCAGCTCAAGGGACCCTGATCCAGTGCAAGAGTTGCAAGATGCTCCTGAGGTACCTCCGCCAGAAGTAGTGGACTGTGAAGAGGAAGTAGGTCCTGAGACACTACCTCCGGCAGCTCCACAGTATGGAGAGAGTTTCTCAACTTGTCAGATGTTCACCCAGAAGAGATTGCTGATCCATGGGACCTGGATGGATCCCTGTTCCCTGCCACTCTACCTGAAGTTCGGAGTGACTCTAACAAGCTGTGCTGCAGAATGTGATGCCGGAGAGGCAGGAGCGGATGCAGAAATTGTGGGCATCTGTGGGCCCTCAGAAGACTGTATTGAAGTACGACAAAGCCTCGCCAGTGGAATGGCAAGTTAAAAGAGAAGGGGAGTGTAAGGAGATAGACCGGACCTCGGGTACCTACATGCCGGGTCCTGAACTAGAAAGGCTGCATCCTCTGTTCCCGGGGGGAAGCCTGAGCAATGCGGACCTTTCGATGCTGCCTTGTGGAAGCCGGAGAGAGATGGAGCTTCCTCCTGACAGGAGGGGATGGGAAGAGGCAGAAAAGGTCGTGCAGTAGCACACTGGATAGAGAGACTGCTGTGGAGCCATGCAAAGCAGAGCAGGGCAGGGCTGTATACCCCAGGCAGAACATGCAGAACTGAGCCGTGTACATAGAGCAGACACATGCACACCGAGTAGAGCTGAGCCAGCCTTGCAGCAGCCAGAGGGAGATGCGCCATGTCCTGAGAACACCAGCAGCATGCGAGCCAGTGCTTGTTGTCGCCGCCAACAGCAGGGACCAGAGAGAATGGAATGTACAGTGTGGGCCCAGTGACTGTCAGAAAGCAAGGCACAGAATGCTCCGTGTCCGTGAGTATAACACACGTGCCCCATAGAAGTGACCGAGGACCCTTGTACCTTGATCGTGCTGCTAAACAATTGCCACGTGGGGCTCGTGCCAGATCGTGACCCCTTTTACCGTCAGCCACTTTGGGCTCGCTTGACCGAGACTGTGAGGAGAGGTGTGCAGGAATCTCGTCAAGCTTAGACAGTAGTCGTGGCCCTTACCTTTGTAGGAAACTATAGTATATGTGCTAAAGGCAGTGGAAGGTACCAGAGACTGACCACTGTCACCAGAAGCCGGTATTGTTGTCTGCTTGACCC